>NC_135970.1:24586280-24892614 GCF_053455715.1 Rhinoraja longicauda | reverse complement strand
AACTTCACATCATAAATCACTTCCAAAAGAGAAAACAGATTTATAGTTACACAAATTGGTGTTGCCAAAGTCAAATAGCATTGTTTGAAGTAAAGCTCATCCTATTATTGGTTGCACAGGTCAAATGGCAAAAATGTGGTCTGTAAATAACTCCATTTATCTGTATCTGTAGCAGTGATGCGGGATCCAGAATCAAGCTGAGAAATTGATAGCTTGCCGCTTCCCCCAGGGTCATTAGCTTCTCTCTCTTACTTATTTTCAAATTTACTTGCTTACTGTATATTAATGTTCCTCTAGTAATCTAGGCACAGTGATACTCAATCTGAAATACAGAGTTAAATCAATACCTATACCCCTTGAACAAGATTCCATTTAAGGTAATAGAGGTAAATGTCCTGGAATTAATTAAGAAATAGTCTGAGCTGTGATGGGTGGACTGTCAGTCTGCTCTGAATGAATGACCCACCATGGACTGATTGGGCTTTCTTCTATTAATCTCAGGAACTTGTGCAGGCGATACATCATCTGAGGCATTCCAAGCTGCTGGGAATAAAAGACAGGCCGTATCTTATGCAGATGAAATAGAGAAAAACACAGGGTGGTGGAGAGAGGAGGAAAGAGAAGTGAGAGATTACCTGCTGCTGAAGCCAGTTGAAGTGGTGTCTCGGCACAATTATCTTCCCCGGAATTAATGAGGGCACCTTCCACATTTGCCCCAGCATCAAGCAGCAGCTATAAATTGCAGCAATAATATCCTAATCAACAACTTGCATTGATAGATTGCTTTTATCATAGCAAAAACACTTTGAGGCACTTCACATTGGCATTAATACGAATAAAATAAGCTCTGAGAAACTTTGGAAGATATTAATGATCATTACTGAGACAAAGAAGTATGTTTTATGAAGCAACTTGAACAAAGAAAGCCTGAAGGGAGTTTTGGTTTTGGTTAATTTGGTTTTGGTTTATGCTGGGAATTTCCAAACTTGGGCCTTCAGCAACTGAAGATAGGGCTCCCAACAGTGGAGGAATTAAATCTGGCAGAATTAGGGGCAGTCAGATATCTCCTTTGCAAGGTTAGAAGGATTTTCAGAGATAGAGGGGATCGAAAGCATGAGGACTGAAAATAAGGATGTGAAATAAGAATATGGAGCGGATGTAGAGTCATACAGTGATACAGTATGGAAACAGGCCCTTCAGCCCAACTTGCCCACGCCGGCCAACATGTCCCAGCTACACTAGTCCCACCTGCATGCGTTTTGGTCCATATCCCTCCAAATATGTCCTATCCATGTAGCTGTCAAACTGTATCTTAAACGTTGGGATAATTGCAGCCTCAACTACCTCCTCTAGCAAGCTTGTTCCATACATCCACCACCCTTTGTGTGAAAAGGTTACCCCTCAGATTCCTATTAAATCTTTTCCCCTTCACCTTGAACCATACGTCTATGCCCTCTGGTCTTCAATTCCCCTACTCTGGGCAAGAGATTCTGTGCATCCACCCGATCTATTCCTCTCATGATTTTATACACCTCCATAAGATCACCCCTCATCCTCCTGCAATCCAAGGAATAGAGAGCCTATTCAACCTCTCCCTATAGCTCAGATCCTCTAGTAGATGTAGGTTAACAAAAGTAGATGATGGTGAATGTGAATTAGGAGCAATTAAGAACTACCACTATAGTCTTAAATTTAAAGAGATTCCAGCAAGGGAAACCAGTCAGGAGGTCATCGGAATAGTGATGTCTAGGGGTAACAAGGCAAAGAAGAGGTTTACAGCTGTATATGAGCTGCGAAAGAAACAAATTCTGATGGTACTAAACAAATGGCCACAAGCAATGCTGGTGATAGGAAGGATAGAGGTCAGCTCAGGTTTAAATACGTCAAATATCTGGTTCTGTTTCACACAGGTGCCACGGAATGGTATGGAACCTCCGGCTAAGCAATGATGTTTATCCAAAGACATTGACTTTGATCTTAACGTTTCATGGCAGGGGATTTTGCCTTGATCAGTTCTGCATGAAGACACTGAACAATGAGATGAAAATTAATGCAGATAAATTAATTTTGATATTAAGAAAAGAATCAAGGAACTCATCAATAATGAAAAAATAATTCCGGCCATCCCTAAATTGTGAATTCCTGTACGTACGAATGAGCTCCCTTAATATTATCTAATTTAAAAATCCAATATGTGGACATACCTTTATTCATATGAATGGGAAAACTAGTTTCCTCTCTCCCTCGCCATGTTTAGTCATTGTAGAAGCCATGTTTGTTTATTAGTTATCTTAGCATATTATATTATTTTGTATCCTGCTGTATTATTTTTGGACATCAGGGGGTTGTCGTGAGATGAATACTAGGCTTACATATATGGGCATATGTGCATATATGGACTGGGAGGAGCCTGGGGAGGAGCCAGAATTATGAGTATAATTGGGAAGGCAGTGATGTTATGCATTAGAAACGAAGGAGCCATGGCAAGATACAAATTCTTACCAGATCTATGACTAGAGATATACTAATCAGTTTGTATTACTACTTCAATAAATGACTAATTAAACTGAAACATCGTGAAGATCTCTCTGTTGTTGTTAGCGTCAAGAATGAAAGTGGTAAGCTTAAGGACTTTATTGGGAAGGACTAAGTTGCTGCTACAGTCATTGTTCAGTCTTATCAGTTTTCTGTGCTTTTGATGCCATTCATCACAATACTGAGGAGGTGGGGTTACAATATTGAGTGTTTAATTCTATTGTTCATGGTTTCTTACTTTGAATTGTGATTGAAAGTCATTGCCACCAGCTTCTCTTGCTCATTTTTTCTCTGATTGATATCAGCAAATTATCTCTGCACTTTTCAAAACATGCATCACCAACGCTATCAAAAATAACTAAATTCTGCATTTTAACCTCACATCAGGTATTTTATAAAACTGAATATGAGTTAGCTGTTATGATTTGCATTTTTAAATGTAAGACTAGAGGAAATAGGAAACTCTTCAATAAGGTTACAGCTGATCTAACTTTCTCAGGCTTACTTTCCTGCCTTCTCCCTGTAATCCTTAATTCTCTCATGTTTAAAAATCCGTCTTGGTTTTTGAATACATTTACAGATTTAACCTCCAAAGCTTTCTGGAGCAAGGAATACCTTGATTGAAGAAATTCTTCCTCATCTAAGTATTACATAGATGGCCCTTCATTCTGAGGCTGTGTGCTTTAGTCCTGGCCTCCCCCTTGAAGGGAAACACTTCCCAACATTTACCCTATCCAGCTCCCAACGAATCATACATGTGTCACAAAGACTGTCTCTCATTCTTTAAACTCGAATGAACACAATCTTTCCATCGCTGGGATTGAGAGGTTCTGTGGTGGAGGCAAGAGGCAGTTGAAAGAGGAGGACAGGAGTTTGGAGCGGCTTCAGCTTTGAAAGATAGTTTTAAAGTTGTCACTAGATTTAGCAAAGAAGAAAGATTTGGTCCAAAGCAAGTATGTTTGAACTTCTGGCTGCAGACCTTTGTTTAAAAAGGTAGCTATTGAACTCATTTTAACAGTGGATGTGAGAGACACGAGGGAATGAGCCAGTTGTTAGAACTATCACGATGCTTTATCCAAAAGTGTTCTTGTGGTCCATAAATTTAACTATGACAATAGCTTATTGGAAACATCAACAATATTAAATGTTTGGGGCAAAAAAACCATGGCTAACAAACCAATCTAGCCACTCAGCACAGTTATGGCGTTTCTGATACCTGAACAACAGGAATATGTCCGTGCAGTACAGCAAAGGTGAGGGCTGTCCAGCGTCTACTGTCTGGGTGCACCGAAGGACATCTCTGAGTGTTCCCGGGAAGCTGAGTAGGTAAGATAGAAATTTTCATTGTTGAGAGATATTTTGGAAATCTCACAAGGAAAATTATGGTTTTCGACATTCAGCTACATTTGTAAAATAAATGAAGACTCACTGAAAGATCCAAGTTTGCAGCAGCATCTATTAACATCTGGACCATGGCTTCATCACCTGCAGCACAGGCATACATAAGTGGTGTCATCCCCTGTACAAATAGAGCTCAAGTGTTAGTGGGAAAATGGCTAATCACCAGCAATGCTTCAATGTTAGAACACACAATAATCAGACAAAACAACAGTTCTTGGTTTTTGGAAACAATCAGAAATCATGCTTAGATTCTTGTTCTAGACCATAGTGGTAGAAATGACCTTGAGATAATAAGTCAATAAATATAAGGTTTGGTCATTTGAAGCATGGCCATGGCTTATTTTCACACATGTCACCAGTCAGCTGGTTTGTCATATTTATCTCGCACAATGCACTTCCCCACAGGTGAACCCTTGTGAATTCAGGAAAGTAGCAATTTTAGATCATCTCTAAAATATAGAAGACTACTTTATGTACATCATCTCATTGACTGGATTTCTTGTAAGATCAGCAACTAAGAATGTCATAATTCCATTCTAGTACATATGACAATAAAACACTTTTGACTCTTGGTTGTGAACCTCCAGATTTTGATGAACACAATAGATTAACTTCAGGCTAGTCAGTGACATCAGAACCATTGCTACCAAATGCAATCACTTATTATTGGTATTCATTAAGTTGCACTTTTTAAAATTGTGTTCTTGTTCAATATGCATGAGACCAATCTTGCTGGCCCAGATCTGCTGGCAGAATTACCAAATTTTCGCACATCTGTCTAAATCAGTGGAGGTATTTAAAAGGGAGACAGATACATTTTTGAAAGATCAGAAAATTGTGCCATTATCTTCCATGATGATGTTGAATGGTGGTGCAGATGTGAGGGGGAGGATTATCCACTCCAATTCCTGATTCCATATGTTCCTAGCTGTTTACTTAGTCCAGGCATAGACAAACCATCTCGGTGGCCTGCAGGATCCCAGGAATGAGCTGCAAGTCCCGAGTCATGGCAGAACCCTTGACAGTGAATAGTGGAAGTCACCTTGCAACCTTTAACAGAGAGTCAAACCTAACTCAAGGTTTTGCCAGCTGTTAAGAGATTTTAATGTTAATGTCTCTGACATTCAGACATTTAAAACTATCAAAATGAATTTATTAACATTTTTAAATAACGTAGAAACATTTCATGAAGAATATTGAATTAAATCAAAGTAATTAAAGAACAGGACCCATCTTCCCCTTTGCCTTTTTAACTACAGTCCTAAATTCCCATCGAAATCAAAAACAATTTCACATTCCCCACTTTATCCAAGCAAGAGTGCCGGGGAATGTCGGCAACACTGATGTCACATGAATTCCAATGGCAAAGTGTATTGACAGATGCAGCATTTTGGGACTTCAAAATTTGACATTGTGCATAAACGGAAGCATGTCTAGCATTTGAGAGGAACAGTGTCACATGACCTGTCTGGGAGGGGAAGGGGGAGGGAAGTGCAGGTTCAATTTCACTGGGTGAAGAATTAAGTAGCATTCTGGTTGGTGGATGTCCGTGTAGTTAAAAAGCAATGTCCTTAAGTTGACAAACTTGCTGACATTCTCTACATTCCTCAGTCTGATTATATACCTGACACATTATAATAATAATATATTCCTTTATTCGTCCCACACCGGGGAAATTTACAATTATCTTCTCCTCTAACAACCCCAATGACAGCCGTGTTCAGCCATGTAGGTCTCATAATGTTATATGGGAGACCATCAAAGAAGATCTACGTTGAGCCAAAGATGTACAGGTATGTAGGTTAATTGGCTGGGTAAATGTTAAAAAAAAAAAAAATTGTCCCTAGTGGGTGTAGGATAGTGTTAATGTATGGGGATCACTGGGCGGCACGGACTTGGAGGGCCGAAAAGGCCTGTTTCCGGCTGTATATATATGATGATATGATAATGAAGGAAAATACTTTCAAAGAGAATAAATATTTGAAGGATTTCCTCAAATTGTGTTTGGAATATTTTAACAGTGACATCCAGAGTCCTGAAAGGACCTCCTTTGTGATCATGCCACCGGGGTTGAGTCCTCTGCTATACTGTGCTGAGGAAATTGCGAAGGCAAACCAGAAGCGTTGGCTGGATCAATCTCACAAGGTTAGCCTTATTAATCGCACAGCCCAGTATGGCATCTCTTGCTTAATGTGTAGTTGAAGGGCCTGTCCCACTTAGGAGATTTTTTAGGCGACTGCCGGCGACTGTCAAAGTCGTAGCAGATCGCCAAAATTTTCTTTTACCCGACGACATTGACCACGACAATGCCGAGTCAGGTCGAGATTACACCGTCTTCAGAAACATCGCAAAATTCCCACATTGTCAATGCTTCTCCAGCGTCCTAATGTTCGCTGAAATTACTGACAAGTCGGTAAGTACTTGAGAGTTTTGAAATATTACATCTTGCCCGGGTTACTTGAAATCCAAGCTTCACGGTAACAAGGCATAAACTTCCAGTTTACTAAGAGCAGTATTAAGAAATTTATTTTTAAAAGTGGTTAAATGGATTTTTGTGCGGAGTGTGGGCATTCTTTGAAAATGTACGGGAGATGCATATCTGGTTTCTGGATTGCATATCTGGGTTGGCAGCCTACTTTAAATGTAATCGCTGATGGCCATAAACATCGCAAAAATCCCCACGCTTACCTG
Source organism: Rhinoraja longicauda (assembly GCF_053455715.1). NCBI lineage: Eukaryota > Metazoa > Chordata > Chondrichthyes > Rajiformes > Arhynchobatidae > Rhinoraja > Rhinoraja longicauda. The sequence goes on along the minus strand of NC_135970.1, from coordinate 24,885,987 downwards.
AGCATCACACTGTCGCCTCCAATCTACCTGTCAAATGTCCTGACGGTAAGTAAATTGGTTAAACACAAGTATTTTATGGTATCTTCAAATGACTTTACTTAATTTAATATTATATGCTTCTAAATGCATCTAGCAAACTTGGGGACTGCATGCGACAGCGCCCGCAATAAGCAACGATACCTGGCGATTAGCCAGCTGTCGCCGAGAAATTTTATACCGGTTGGTTTCTCAGCGACTAGCCGAGGTCCACTACGATTCTTTGAAGACTCCTCACGATCATGCCCGCGACACCCCGGTGAACTGTCGGCGACAGCCTAGTCACCGGCAGTCGCCTTAAATCGCCTAAATGGGACAGGCCCTTGAAGCATTAACTGGCCCTAATCAGCCTTTGCTCACTGAAACCATGCCAACTGTGACACCATGGTTATGTGAACACCAAGAACCAACAACACAGTGCAGCATGATGGAGGCCCCAGATCTGGATGCTGTACCCGAGCTGCAAAGAACCAACATTTCACAGAGGGTTGCCATATCTACATAATTCTATTTATAAAGCTGATAATCCTATATAATTTTTAAAATAAAGAATGCTGCCACATCTAAAGAATTATGGATATACACTGATGAGCCAAAACATTATGACCACCTGCCTAATATGCTATTGGTCGTCCGTGTGCCACCAAAACAGCGCCGACCCGCCGAGGCATGGACTCTACAAGACCCCTTAAGGTGTCCTGTGGTATCTGGCACCAAAACATTAGCAGCAGATCCTTCAAGTCCTGTAAGTTGCGTGGTGGAGCCGCCATGGATTGGACTTGTTGATTCAGCACATCCCACAGATGCTCAATCAGATTTAGATCTGGAGAATTTGGAGGCCAGGGCAACACCGTGAACACTTCATCATGTTCCTCAAACCATTCCCGAATAATGTGTGCAGTGTGGCAGGGCGCATTATCCTGATGAAAGAGGCCACTGCCATCAGGGAATACCATTGCCATGAAGGGGTATACCTGGTCTGCAACAATGTTTAGGTAGGGGACATGTGTCAAATTGATGTCCACATGAATGGCCGGACCCAGGGTTTCCCAGCAGAACATTGCCCCCAGACACAGCTTGTCGTCTTCCCACAGTGCATCATGGTGCCATCACTTCCCCAGGTAAACGGCGCACACGTACACGGCCATCCACGTGGTCTAAAAGTAAATGGGACTCATCGGACCAGACGACCTTCTTCCACTGCTCGAAGGTCCAGTTCCGACGCTTGCATGCCCAATGTAGGCATTTTTGACGGTGGACAGTGGTCACCATAGCCACTCTGACCATGTGGCTACACAGCCCCAAAAGCAGCAGGGTGCGATGCACTGTGTATTGTGACACATTCCTCTCGTGACCACCATTAACATTTTCTGTGACTTGTGCCACAGTAGACCTTCTGTCGGTTTGGACCAGACGGGATAGCCTTCGTCGCCCTCGCGGATCGATGAGCCTTGGGCGCCCAACACCCTGTCACCGGTTTGTGGTTTGTCCCTCTTCGGACCACTGTCGGTAGGTACACACCACTGCTGATCGGGAGCACCCCACAAGCCTTGCCATTTCAGAGATGTTCTGACTCAGTCGTCTGGCCATAATGATTTGGCCCTTGTCAAAGTCGCTCAGGTCTTTATTCCTTCCCATTTCTCCTACATCCAACACATCAACTTCAAGAACTGACTGTTTACTTGCTGCCTCATATATCCCACCCCTTGACAGGTGCCATTGTAACAAGATAATCAATGTTATTCACTTCACCTGTCAGCAGTCATAATGTTTTGGCTCATGGGCGTATGCACTCATAATGTTTTCCTGCCATCTTCTTTAAAATTGTGACATTTATTCTATTACCTTTCCTTGTTTATCCCATCAGAGTAGATTACTTCACAATTCTCTGCTTTACATTTCTTCTGTAGCCTGTCTGCTCACTCTACCATTGTGTCTTCATACACTTAAACTCTCACTATTCTCCTCACTGTATACCACATTCTTCTCTGAGGGTCGCCATCTTATTGTGGTGGTGAAGATTGCGACTGCCTAAGATCCTGAGAGCTACACCATCTGGAGCTGTGCTTCTGGCAGGGCCCCCCTGGTGGGCAGGTCAAGGTTCCTGTCAAAGTCCTGCCTAAGAAGGAGAAGACCTCAGTGGTGAAACAGGCACAGGATAATGGCTGGCCAGCAGGTGGAGCATCACATCAGCTAAGAAAGCAGAAGGAGGCTGCAGCAGGGAGAGACTCCCAATCACCATGGAGTCCATGGCATTAGATCATGATCTGTTTCTGTCAAGGACAGTGTTGTGGCTCTCAATGCACCAGTTTCCCCATGTTCAATAATGTCACGCACACATATCCATCTGGAGGGAAAACAGAAAGAACCCACCGGGTCACCATCATACTTCAAGAGATCGTCGATGATGATGATACTGCATCTGCAAGCTCAGAGCCATCTGCTAATTTTTTTTAATTGTTTCATGGACAGCTCAGTTTAGGTCCAAGTCCTGGCAGCTGCATTTCCTCCATCAAACAGAAGCACTTCATGGGCTGTAAAGTGCTTTCAGATGGTTTGAGATAATGATAGATGTAACATAAATTTGTATTTGTATTTGTATTCTTTGAAAGTGTTCGATAGTACTTTAAGATAAATGCCACACAGCTTGGTTATAATTAGACATTGATTTTATGAGAGAAGTTAATCTTTGGATTCTAGCCTGGTCACTAATTGAAATCACCTTTTGCCATTTAGTTCCATTGACCACACGGAATCGGAAATTGGGTGATGATTACAACAGCAGCTTATACTCTCACATCTGTTTAATGCAAATGACCACTGACACATTTCTGCCCTATTAATTATGGTTAAAATTCTTACAAATGTCACCAAATCAAAGAAGTTAAAATCAAGAAAGGAAACAAGTATTACCTGGTTATCCATGGTGTTGACACCATCGATTCCTAAAAGCTCAATGGCCTGATTCACCAGATCTGTTCTGCCGCAGCTCAACATGCGAAACCCAAGGTCTTGCTGAAACTTGGCCGTTGCAGCTTTTGCATCCAGTCTTCGAAATGAGCTGAAACAATCCTCGGTTCTAAACAAATGTATTACAAATGTTTGCATGGTGTCAGTAGAATCTAATTCAATCAATTAAAAAACATTTAATATTCCTTCCTAATGGTATTGATTTTTTGTTGTTGCTGGAATACAATTTGTAAGGGTTCAAAGGTTATGGTGAGTTACTCATTTACTTGCAGAGAGGTTTTGTTTCCATTTGTGTACCTGAACAGGGATTCTTTTACCAGGTTGTCCTCAATGCTGTCTTTGGGTGGCAGGCGCACTGCCACCAGTGATTGGTGAGTGCAAGTCAGATCTTTCTACCTCTCCTTAACTGGTAAAGCATTTGATAAATTCCCACATGGCAGGCTGATCTAGAAGATTAAGATGCACAGGATTTCCAGTGATTTGGTCGTATGGATACAGAACAGGTTCTTTTAGGCTTTCCTTTAGGAAGGAGAAGAGGAAAAATGTCTTTAGTCAGAGCGTGGTGAATCTGTGGAATTCTCTACCACAGAAGGCTGTAGAGGCCAAGTCAGTGGATATTTTTAAGGCAGAGATAGATTAGTACAGGTGTCAGTGATTATGGGGAGAAGGCAGGAGAATGGGTTTAGGAGGGAGGGATAGATCAGCCATGGTTGAATGACAGAGTAGACTTGATTGGCCGAATGGCCTAATTCTACTCCTATCACATGACCTAATGAGAGGGGTTGGTTAGTAAATTTGCATGTGACACTAAAATTCGACAGTTGTGGACAGTGAGGAATGCTGTCAAAGCATACAGCAATATATAGATCAACTACAGAAATGGGTGGAGAATGGCAGGTGGAGTTTAATCCCAGCAAGCGTGAGGTGTTGCATTTGAGGTGTGAAGTGTGAGGGAATGTATACAATGGCAAGAATTTGAATGCCAAGATCCTTAACAACATTAATGTACAGAGGGATCTTGGGATCCAAGTCAATAGCTCTCTGAAAGTTTAAATGCAAGAAGATAGAGTAGTATGGTATGGTCACTTTCATTGGTTGGGACATTGAGTGTATGAGTCAGAAAGTGATTATACAGCTTTATAGAACTTTGGTTAGGCTGCATTTGTGGAGTATTGTACCCAGTTCTGGTCACCTCAAAGTTCTTGAGGAAGTTGGAATTAGAAACAAGATTATTCAGGTAATCCAGTTGACCTCAAAGTCTAGGACCACATTTAAGATCCAATTAGTGTGTGTTTCCCCAAAGCCTTGGCATCTCACTGCACTCTGCATGAGGACGGGTGCCTCTTTCTCCACATTTCAACTTTAAAAAATCTGCAATGAAGGAGCTGCACATACTTAAGTTGACGAGGTTCACAATCCAGCCCCGGGAGCAGCAAACGGGCAGTCTGCCTCACATCATCACTATCGACTGTTGGACTGCGCCGGTATTCAGCGTGTGTGATAGCTACTCTCATCCACTCCATCAATGGAGGCAGCAACATGAAGGGCCTATGGATATTGCAAGAGAACTCCTTAACATTCAGCTGCAGTAAAAACAATTTTAGCAATAACAAAAGTCACCCTCAATGCACCAGGCAGACCATAATTTGAGGACTGTTCCCAGTTTCAATAACCAGATTGCAAGGAACGTTGCAACAAACATAATTGATGATAAGAAGCCTGACCTCTGAAGTTGCAGATCAACTTGAAAGAGTTGGGTTTCCAATCTCAATTTGTGGTATGAACTATCAAGGCAGGTTTAAAATGTTGTTTAAGATAATTTAAATATCTCTTTAGTCAGGTTTAAACCAATGACCCTTGTTCTTACTTGATGTGGAGTTGTATTCAGTGTTTCTTGTTGAATACACAATATGCTGTGCCTCTTTATAGTTCTATTCAGTCCCTACTTAAACAATAGAAATTTAGCAATCTATCCCTGCAAGTTACCATCAAATTTTATTGAAAGCCAATTAGTGACATAAACATTCATAAACTCTTCCAATATTTGAAAAGGAACTACAAAATATAAAGTTTCAGCGCAATATGGGACTCTATTGAAATACAGTAACATATTATGGATGCGACAGACAAATGCATCCATGTCACTGTATTTCAATAGAGTCACGTATTGCACTGAAGCGTTATATCATATCATATATATCATATATCATATATATACAGCCGGAAACAGGCCTTTTCGGCCCTCCAAGTCCGTGCCGCCCAGTGATCCCCGCACATTAACACAATCCTACACCCACTAGGGACAATTTTTTAAATTTTTTTTTATTTTTTTAAAAAACATTTACCCAGCCAATTAACCTACATACCTGTACGTCTATATTTTGTGGTTCCTTTTCAAATAGTGGAAGAGTTTATGAATGTTTACGTCACTAATTGGCTTTCAATAAAATTTGATGGTAATTTGCAGGGATAGATTGCTAAAGTTCCATTGTTCAATCATAAAAAGTAGGGACTGAATCAATGTTGTTTTAAAGAAATATGAATTGTAGAAACAAGGAACTGCAGGTGCTGGTTTACCAAATGGGACAGATTTCTGGAGTAACTCAGCGGGAAGAGTCCCGACCTGAAATGTCACCTATCATGTTCTCCAAAGATGCTGCCTGATCCGCTGAGTTACTCCAGCACTTTGTGTCTTTTCCTGTTCTTTTATTGCAAATAACAAATTAAAATCCATTTTAGAACTAAAATTAAAGAAAACCATCAATACATAGCATGCAATTCATCTGTGGTACCATGAAACAAACCACCTGGAAACCTACAGACACAGAATACATTGGAAATGCATTGCAAGTCAGTCTGCTTATGAAGAGTTAATGCTTCAGAGGTCCAGTCCTTTATCAAAACCAAGAAAATGAAAGATAAGCATATTATTAGAAGCAAATCTGGTGGCGGTGCTGGCTCGAAGGGCCAAATGGCCTATTGTCTATTGTCTATTGTCAAATCAAAGGGAAGGGTGACCAGAAAAGTGAGCAGGTCACATCGGAATGACTGCAGGATCAATAGCTGACCAATTTAATGTGAAGATGAGTGGAAAAGATTAATATTTGAAGCATGTGTGAAACAGATCATCTGAGGCAACTGCCAACCTAATTTTGCATGCTGTTCCACCACGTCCTCCTCTTTTTCCCTGTTACATTGAATTTAAATATTTGTTGAGCTTGCATGCTATGTTCTGATGCATGGCGGAATGCTTGAAATTTTAAATTATCTGCTCATCTGCTTGCGGCACTGTTTGATAACATCAAACTGTAGAAGTGGTGACCTTTGCAGAATCTTGGCTATAGAAAGGTTGAACTAAAAAGACAACAGTGTCAATGACGATTTGTTCTTCCTGCAAATAAACTTACAACTTCCTTTGTTTCCTGTTAAAAGTAATGGTTTGCAGTTTAATGGACAAATAGAGGTATTCTTTAGACTATTATGAATTAGCCAATTTATTTTTTCTACCACTCAGGAGCATTCTGTACAATAATACATCCCCAGTGTAAGGGTTTTGGAGGGAGAGGGTCTACACAATTAACAGGAGCCTCAATTTAGTTTAGAGATATAGCATGGAAACAGGCTCTTTGGCACACCGACGATCACCCATACACTAGTTCTATGTTATCACAGTTCCACATCCTCCACACTAGGGACATTTTTACAGAAGCCAATTAACCTACAAACCTGCACATCTTTGGAGCCATCATTGCATTATTTACCACTTCAGTTGTTAGCACAAAAAATGAAAATGTCTGATCATTTCACAAAGAGGCTTATAAAAGAAGAACGTTTATAAAAATCATGTTCTGATCCCTTGGTACTTTACTTTGGTCAGCAATGAGTAATCAAATTTAATCAGGATGAAGGCCAACCATAACATGAGGATATTTGCTCCCAACATATCCATTCAGGCTACTGGAGGGAATTTTGCACTGCTGACATGTGGTAGTTCACGCTACCATGTTCCTGTCACTTGCTGTAAGCTACACAATAAATTTCTGCAGGTCCTGTGACAGTATTTATCAAAAAAAGATCATCACAAAATGTAAAAATAAAACGGACTGCAAACATATGAGAAGCACAGTTAAGAGGTTCTGCAGCCATCCAACTTGAAACCAGCAATGGATGGAAAATGCAATTATGTGAGAGATGCAAGATTGGATAGTTCATATTACACTTTCTGCCCTTTGAAATATTTTCTAGACAATTTACGTAATGCTCTTAATTTATAGATTACTTTAACAGCTAAAGGTCACAATCAGTACTGCCATGACTGCATATATTGGCTTCATAGACATCCTCAATACATTTTAATAACACAGCCAACTTCTGCCCAATCCCCATTTTAATTGGTTACTCAATTTGTGTCTGTTTTTTCTGAAGGGGTTTAATGAAATACATGATGTTGCAAAACATTTAATTTCTCAAATATACTATTTTACATTTGAACAACTAATGTCCAAAACCAACCCTGATTTACTTTTCATTATAAAAAGGGAAACCAGAAATTAAATTGCAAAATCCTGGAAATAAACAAAGCCATCATTATCTGTAGGACAAGTAATTGGACATAAAGTATTCATTAGAATTAAATTATATGGATCATTCCCTCCTTAAAATATTAATTTATTTCAGTATATTGCAGGATCTTCTTTAATCCAAAGTAAATTTCTTCGTGAATAAAGATGAGAGTTAATGAACACCACCTGCTGCATCCCCACATCGTTGTGGATTTAGTCAAACCATTTTGTTTTCCAAATATTTAACAATATGCCTGTATCCACAAAGGGGTTTCAGCATGCCTGTGAATCCTGTCGAGGTGTTTATTCATGGGTATCGGAAGTGAATAGCAATTCCATAAACAATATTACCAGGAAGCTGCAGCAGTCAATTGCCTCCCTTGTTTGAGCTGCTTGGTTAAAGAGACAGACTGAATTGTTTTCTATTTTTAGAATGGAATCCATTGTGAAACCTTTAAATGGGTTTCCCAATGGGGAAGGAGAAGTTTAGCAGCTGACACGTACATTGCCATTCATTGAAGAGAGGGGACATTAGCAAATTAACAATAGAAAGACAGCATGTGCAAGAATATGCCATTCATGATCGGAAAATGTCACACCATTCACTGTAACAAAAGTATTTCTTTTTGTGAGCAAGAATATATCTGCGAATTGAAACAACAGGAAAAGTTTAAATAAAAGACAAGCTGCATAGTGGACTGTACCATTATGTGCTCAATATTTTTGTTATTTCAGCGTGTATAATACAAGTGTAGAATAGGTTTTACTGATTGGAGCAGGGTGCTAGAATATCTTAAATGTTATTTGAGGACAAAAATCATGCAGTGTAACTTCAATTAATGCTTGAGGGCATGTGCATGAAAACTCTGTGCTGTGTTTATCGTACAGAAGCATTCATTCAACAAAATCAATTCGCTGGAAAGAGTGCAGAGAAGATTTATGAAGAAGTTGCCTGGACTTAAGGGCCAGATCTATATAACAGAATTTTAAGCATTGAAAGCATTAAGTATTTTAAGCAATTAAAAGATACTTGGGCAGGTACATGAATAGGAAAGGTTTGGAGGGATATGGGCCAAATGCAAGCAAATGGGACTAGCTAAGATGGGACATCTTGGTCGGCATGGATGAGATGGGCCGAAGGGCGTATTTCTGTGCTGTATGATTCTGATTATGACTTAGAATTATCTCCAGTGCTGTTGAAATACCATAATACCCTCTCCCATCAATAGTTCAATACAACCATCTATTCCTTTCTCTTCAATTATTTGCATTAAACTGAATGAATGTGTATGGTATCTTTCACATGCACGAGTACATTAATTTGAAATGTAGGCATGTGTTTTGTGGGCAATGTCAGCCAACTTGCACACTGCAAAGTCATGCAAACAGTAAATTTGAAAGGCTGGCCAATTTCAATTTGCCTCTTAACATTTTTCCTGAAAATGATTAATGTTAGTCAGGAAACCCGATACTTAAAGCCAGCAGAATAATGATTTGATTAAATAGCTCAGTAACAATTGTAACACAAATATATGAAACCAGTGGTTACCAAGTGACATAGCATGCTGTCAAAAAGAATAATGGATGAGTGATAATCCTTCACTAGTTTTATTTGGATGGATGGAGTGGGGATGAGGAGGGTGAGGGAGAGGAGGAATGATAGAGGGGGAGAGCACATTCACATCATTTCCTGATGGAGAATACATCAAAATACAAACAATTTAAACCAAAGAATTCCAAGTTTATTTTAAAATCTATTCTTCTTCTTCACTTGCTTTGCTTATTCTAAATGTTTGAATAATTTCCAAATTGAAGTTTAATTGTGGGAAGTTGCAATTTACTTCTGATTTTATCATCCATCATCAATAACTGTTAACATCCAAGTAGAGACACACACAAAAGATTTTGCATCTTATTTGTTTAACCCTAAAATTAACACCTCTTAATTTTTGATACCCTTAAAAATTTCTCCCATTCCTTCCATACAGTTTTGCCACCACTCACTTGCTAAGTCACCCCTTCCACACTTCCACTGCTCTTCACATAAAGTAGACAAGTCTAAACATTTTGTGGGCCTTTCTTTTCAGAATGTAAACTCCTGACTCAGGAATTTATGGCAATCTTGAACTTTACATGGATAGGACAGGTTTGGAGGGATATGGACCAAACGCGGGCAGGTGGGACCAGTGTAGCCGAGACATGTTGGCTGGTGTGGGCGTTGGGCCGAAGGGCCTGTTTCCACACTGTATCAATCTATGACTCTATATCAAAGTTAACATTTGTTACTTGGCAAGCATTTAATTGGTATCTTTCCGGGATTTGCAAAACTAATCTATGCTGGGGAAAGCTTTTATAAGAGCATTTTAATAAGGTCCATGAACAGGCTAAAGGGAAGCTTAAAATGAAAACTGTAGATTGGCAAAATGTTACCTTTCATTATTTAGGGAGACTCTAGGTGGATCCAGGTTGGGATTCTCCATCGATTCCATCTGTGGACACCGCAGGAAGTAGTAAAGTGTGTGCAGGGCGTCGGGAGACCAGGTGACAGGCTGCTGCCTGCCATGACGACATGGACTCATTCCTGGGGACAGGCTGGTTGAGCACTGCAGATGGTGCATGGCTCGAGACACAAGATCACCTGGACAAGAAGCACAATCTGAATAAAATGGTCAGCTGTCAACACATGAGACCGCAAAGGCGAAGGGCATACATTAGAAGCATAACTAATACTTTCTATCTGTAGAAATAAGGCACTACAGATGCGGGTTTACACAAAAGGAAAGTGCTGGAGTAACTCACTAGAGGAGTACAGAATAAGTGATGTTTCGGGTCGGGACCTTTCTTCAGACTAATTGTACGGGAGGGAGAGGAAAGCTGGGAGAGAGAGGCAGGACAAAGCGTTGCAGGCAATAGGTGTACACGAGCGAGGTAGGCTTTTGATAAACCCCCCTCGCCTGTGTTCACCTATTAGCTGCTACACTTTATCCTGCCTCTTCTCTCTCCGTGCTTTCTTCCCCTTTCTTTCTGTACATGCCTATTGTTGACAATGTTCGTTATTTCATTTTTTTTAATGTAAGCAATGGATTTTCTTCATTGGTCAGTTGAAATGGGACAGCCCTTCCCCTTCTGGTCATAACTGGAGAACCTCCTACAATGGTTTTTCACTCTGCCCTGGAGATCACTGCTGGCTGGCGCAGTGGTGCAGCAGTAGAGTTGCTGCCTTAGAACACCTGAGCCTCGGGCTCGATCCCGACTATGGGTGCTGTCTGTACGGAGTTCGCATGTTCTCCCTGTGATCACATGGGTTTTCTCTGGGTGCTCCCGATTCCTCCCACATACTGATGTGCAGGCTTGTAGGTTATTTAGCTTCTGTAAATTGTTCCTATTGTGTAGGATAGAATACATTGGTCGACAGGGATTTGTTGGGCGGAACGGCCTGTTTCTATGCTGTATCTCTAAAGTAAACTATAAACTAAAGCTTCCCAAGAGTTTATCCTGGATATAAAGATACAATATCTATCTCACAACCACCACCTCTTCATCCATGCATCATTTCTATTTTGCCAGACTACTTGGGGGATGTACAGCACAGATTATTTCAAATTAAAGACTTGGAGGATGAAAGACATTGGCCTTGTTCTTTGATTGTATTTCTTCTTTAGTACCAATGCCATATGCCTCCCAGGTCACTGATGAAGACTGATGCAGACTGATTGCCTTTTGGTTTCTTTCTTGTTCCCAAGTGGCCTAACATCTCCGTGTCACAAAAATACTGCTTACTTTGCAATATTATCCTATCTGCCCCATCTCAGACCATCTACTGCTCACACTTTAGCTGGATTCCATTGTTTTCTTGGATGGTCTCCTATCTTCAGTCCTTCATAAACTTCAGATCATCCAAAACACAGGTTGTCTCGCCCTGCATTACCACACTTAACCATCACTCCCATGAATACTGACCAACAGCAGCTACAATTTTGGCCTCCCTCATTGCCACAATCCCCAGGGAATTCCGCAAGCCTTTGTATAGGTCCCACTCTCCGTGCTCACTGTTGGAGGTTAAACCTTTAGCCTCAGGAATTCCCCCGAAACAAGGGCACCCTGATGCAGTAGTTAGATTACTGGGCTGGAATCCAGTTTTGAAGGCCATCGATTCACAAACCTGTGTTTGAATCTCACCAAGGTTGATGGAAATTTAAGTTCAAGTATTTTTTGAAGAATTTTTTTAAAGATTCTGATCTCAGTAATGGAAAGCACAAATCAAATAGGTCAGCATAAAAAGCCATTCAGTTCACTAATGTCCTTCAGGGAGGCAATTTTGTTTTCTTACCCTTTCTGGCTGTTATACAATTCCAATCCCACCAATGTGGTTGAGTGTTAACAGTTCTTCAGTTCAATGACTCTTCGGGATGTAATATACATTGCAATGAGATTCACATCCCATGACTGGATGAATAAATAGCATGGTCAAGACAGAATAGCTCTTCATGCATAGAAATGCAGCCCTGAACCCATGTCCTCCCTTGTAGTTCTGCTGTGGTTATGTTACTGCATCACCCGACACTCCACCTGAAACAAGTCCTGTGTCAACACAGCTTGGGAATTTGCTTCTCTAAAAGAATCATTCAATCGCACAGGGATTCCATTCAGACAGGAGCTGGGTGAGCTTTGGAAAACCTGCATCAGGGTGGTTCTCTTCAATACAAACAGAAAGAAAAAGATTTTTTGTAAAGCAAGATCTCTCAAATTTTAAAGATCTTTAGCCAAGAATCACTATAGGCAACAGTTTTTTCCACTCTTGCTGATTCTGAAACTCAGACCCATAAGGAATCTAAATGCACAGCAGACATTTGGAAGCAATCGATTCTGCACTGTTTTGGTTTGGGTGGTGAAGTAAGGTGATGATATTTCAGTAAATAGTTTTGTGAATAAAAGTAGACAAGTCAAACAAAATAGTTTTTTTTGCTGCTGTGAAATGTTACAGACATTCATTTGTGTCACAAGAGAAAGAGGGAGTGTTAACCAGCACTGGAAAAGTCTTTTGCTAATGTAAGTCGAAAGTAAATGAGGAGACCTCAAGATCCAAGGCCAAGTTGGTGGTTTTCCTGATATTTCAAGAAACGGGTTGATTGGTGGGAATGCACAGCAGTCAGTCATAACTTTGTCTGCCAGCTGTCAATGTTGCTTACTATGGTATCCTTTGTGGGCGCTATTACTTTGTTGAAATTGTACTTCTCCTATGTTAACAATGCTGCAACATTTCTCAGCAACCACTGTACACACCGTCTGAAGCTCATCTACTTTATTTTAAATCCTATAATTGCAGCTCTTTGAATGTTTCTCCCATTTAGCTCGAACAGTTCTGTGCTTGTAATGACCAGTCTGTCTGCAGCTTGGCTGACGGGCTGCCAATAATCATGCTCTTTGTAGGAAGAATTCAGAAACTTTCCCTTCTGGTTTCGAGCTCTGCGTTTGAACAAACAGCCTGGACACGAGGTGTCCTTGTGAAGGCTCAGAGCGATGTAATTAGATTCCAAGCAGCGGGAATCAAAGGTTCCATTTCTCTGGAAAGGTTAGGTTATCAAACTCTGAAGGGAACATTTTTTCAGGTTATTAATGAGTCTAAGTCAAAATCCTAGCCACATAACAAGGGACATCACAAATATTGATAACAGCAAAAGAGAAAACAGCAGAAGAAGAAAAGCAAAGGTAAAGACACTGAAATGACATTGGACCATTTATCTCCATAATAGCATCCTTTGAATCAAGCATCCAAACATATTTTCAATTCACCTGATATAGAATTTTCCTATCATATCGCATTCTTCGAAAAATTTGAAGTCATTCTTTTCCCCCATGCTCCTTTTCATATTTTTCACTTGCCTTTTCTGCTGCACAAAATCACTGCTGTTTAAATTATCCGTGGTATTTAATACTGATAATATCTCAAGTCAAACCATATCTTTCAACTGCAGAGCTCAGGCCTTGCTCAGCTTCCTGGCCATTTATCTCCTTTATTTTTGGGATCATCTTTTTGGCTGTTCTCTGTACACGAAGCTGGCATATTCCATGTGAATTAATAGCCATTTTAACTCCCCTTCCCATACCGACCTTTCTGTCCTTGGCCTTTTACAAGGACAGAGTGAGGCCACGTGCAAACTTGCAAAACAATACCTCATATTCAGCCTGGGTTTTTTACAACCCAGCAGTATGAATATTGAATTCTCCAATTTTGAATAAAAAGCCCCCTTTACCCCCTACATTTTTCTTCCACTACCCCTGTCATCTTGTTCCTTTCTCTTCCACCTTCTGCTCTTTCAACCCCTACTACTCTGAATCCCCCATTTCCCTCTCACCCCCCCCTGCTTTCCCCTCCCTCTGCCCCCTACCAACCATATCCCTCCCTCACTTCTCCACTTATTAAACTTCACTCCTCCTCCGTTCTTCTTAGCTGACACATTTGTCTCCTTTTCACTTTGCCTTGTTCACTTACTCCCATCCCTCACCCAATCACTCCCTCCCTCACCTGTATCCTCCTGTCACTTGCCAGGTCTGCCCCCTCCCTACCCTTTTTCTAGCTTGTTCCCCTCTGCTCCATCAGTCTGCAAAAGTGTCCCATCCCGGAACATTGTCTGTTCACTTCCCTCCACAGATACAGCCTGACCCACTGAGTTCCTCCAGCATCCTTTTTTAGGCTGAGATATCAGCAGTATAGTTTAAAAGATAACTGCTGTAAACATAATGTGAAGGAAGAAACTGCAGATGCTGGTTTAAACCGAAGATAGACACAAAATGCTGGAGTAACCCAAGTCTGAAGAAGGGTCTCGACCCAAAATATCACCCATTCCTTCTCTCAAGAGATGCTGCCTGTCCTGCTGTTATTCCAGCATTTTGTGTCTAACGGTTGTATACATAGCTGTATTCCCAGAGCAAAACTGGTGAGGACCAAAAGCTGTTGTTAAGAATGTATCCCCATTATACTAGGGACACTGGTGAAGGTCCACTCTGGAAATGCAATCTTGCTGAATTTGCTCTCTGGGCCATTTATCTCAGCACTTGAGCAGCCTTCTTCATTGTCTTTGAATCTACATAGTCACGCAGCTCCTGATGCATCACTGCTCCAGTTTGTCATGCTTCCTTTATCATAACAATGACCTCTTACAAATACAGAATTTCTTGTCTCAGAAAGGTTGAGGAGTCGGGACAGTGATGAAGTTGGCAGGGGGAAGGAAGTCAAAGGTTTGGCTGAAAAAATGGCTTGAAGGCAGAAACACAGTGAGACAAATGTGTTCATCAGTGGGTCACTGTTGTCACGTAGATTAGCCTGGCAGTCAATTTGTAAACCAAGTCTCAGACTGTAGTGAGGTGAAGGAGCAGGTAATCTGTTTTTTAGGTGACAGGCAGGGGATGCAATTTGACATTGGGAGAATTCTTTGCTCATCCTTCAAAAAGAATTGTGGAATTCTTTACATCCTTGCGAACCACCAGATGGGGCCTCGGTTTATTGTGTCACGTAAGACGGAGCATCTAAACATCTGGCAATCACTCAGCACTGTAATGAAGTGTGAGAGGATTGGAAATTCACAGATGAGATAATAAATCAAAAATGATACAAAGAAGCAGAGTTTAATGACTGGTCTTTCACCAACCATCATCATCCTCAATGGAGTGAGATGAGGAGGGAGAGGGCTTGTCGTTGTGTTGCCGTTCTCCTTATTCTTTACCTACTTCACTCTACCATAGAAAGTGGCAGCACAATGGAAGTACTGTTACAGTTTTATGAAATAATTTCTCAGTCGAAATCTCATGAGCAGGAAGGGCATATGTGCTTCCTTCAGATCAGTATGGAATCTTGAGGACTCCCAAACCTTGGCCTTAATTCCTTCACCCAGTGTTAGAATCTTTTTCTGCTCCCAAGCTAAATGTAGGACATTTGCATTGAGATAACACAGTGATGTATGGTGCATGTCCTTAAGGTACACGAGCATCAATTGATGCTTGTAATTTACTACAGTTACCATGCTGGTTAAATTAGGACCAATCACAAATACTTCTGCACAGCTGGAACTCAGTGACTGCCAGAGGCCTGGAAGGCATCAGTGACACACAGCTTTGGAAGTAATAGACACCAAAAATAAGAGACCTCCAGCCAAACAGGTATTTAAACAAAGGATACCTTAGTCACCTGTCTCCTTTTAACCATGGACACATATAAATTCTATTGGCTCAAATATCAATTCGCTAATCAATAGCAATGATTTGTAATTAAATGAACACTGAACAAAGAACCTCAAAAGATTGAAAAGAGAAGAAATGAATTTAATTCCAGCTGGGTTTTATTCCCAATGTTAATCTGTCCATTGTCCATGGAATGGAGCCAGGGAATTATGGAAGCCACCAGACTAATTTATTCTGGAAAACCAGGATTAACATTTCAGGTTGATTGTTTAATCAGTTGCGATTCTTTTTTAAATGATTCCAATTTTCCCAGGTTTGGTGAAGGGCTATTGCACTGAAATGTTAACTCTGCTTCTCTTTCCATGGATACTTCCTGGCATGCTGCAATATCCCAGCATATTCATTTTTTTAAATTTCAGATATTCAGCAGCAACAATATTTTGCTCTTTGTTCTGAGGTATGATCATTTACGGTGGTCAGATGTTGGGACTTTTCTTGGTGGGACGGGCTTGGCCTTTCCTTTAGTGACATCAGATCTGGTGTGCCCATTTGGAAAAGGATTTCAACATTGATAAAATCTCCTTGTTATTGTGCAATAGATTATACTCTGTGTCCTGTGATATAATGCATTCAATGCTGAGACCTCATCACAAGGTATAATATTAATCAAAAGAGGAGACAGACAGTTTGGGGGATCATAGAAGCCATCTTACTCCCTGACCAGCTCTGAACACTGATGTAATGAACCAGATTTGATTATGAGGCGTGAGGAAAAGGAACATCTAGGAGGTAGTGACTATAACATGATAAAATGCAACCTGTAGTTTGAGAGGGAGGAGATGAAATCAGATGTGTCGGTATTACTGTTGAGTAAAGGTAACTGCAGAGGCATGAGGGAGGAACTGGCTAAAGTTGATTGGAAAGTGACTCTCGCAGGAATGACGGTGGAGTAGCAATGACAGAGGTTTGTGGGAGTAATTGGGAAGACGCAGGATCTTTTCATCCCAAAGAGGAAGAAAGATTCTGAGGGAAGAATGAGGCGAGCGTGGCTAGGAAAGGAAGTCAAAGACAGCATAAAAGTAAAAGAGAAGGCATGTAATATTGCAAAGGATAGCAGAAAGCTAGAGGATTGGGAAGCTTAAAAAAAAGAGGAAGCAGAGTCTGCAGAAGGACTTGGATAGGTTGGGAGAGTGGGCAAAGAAGTGGCAGATGGAATACAGCATAGCAAAGTATCTGGTCGTATACTGTGGTAGAAGGAATAAAGGCATAGACTCTTTTCTAAATGAGGAGAGGATTCAGAAATCAGAAGTGCAAAGGGACTTGGGAGAGCTGGTGCAGGATTTCCAGAAGGTTATTTTTTAGGTTGAACAGTAGTAAGGAAGGCAAATGCAATGTTATTCTTTATTTTGAAAGGATTAGAATATAAAAGCAAGGAATGTAATGCTGAGGCTTTATAAGGCACTGGGCAACCCACATTTTTGGAGTAGTGTGAGCAGAATTTGGCCCCCTACCTTAGGAAGGATGTGGAGCGTTGGAGAGTGTCCAGAGGAGTTTTACGAGAATGATCTGGGGATAATTGGGTTAGTGTATGATGAGCGTTTGACGGCTCGAGGCCTCTACTCGCTGGAGTTTAGAAGGATGAGGGGGGACCTCATTGAAACTTACAGAATAATGAAAGGCCTGGATAGAGTGGATGTGGAGAGGATGTTTCAACTCCATCCTCTGAGAGTCTAGGATGAGATGGCACAACCGCAGAATAAAAGGACGTGCTTTTAAAAAAGGAGAGGTGGAGGAATTTCTTTAGCCAGAGGGTTGTGAATCTGTGGAATTCATCGCCACAGATGGCTGTGGAGGCTTAAGCAATTTATATATTTAAGGCGGAGATTGACATGTTCTTGATAGGTAAGGGGTTTTCAAAGGTTACGGGGAGAGGGGGTTGAAAGGGAAAGATCAGCCATGACTGAATGGCGGAATAGATTGAATGGGCTGAATGGCCTAATTCTGCTCCTATGACTTATGAATTTATAGGAAGAGTGTTCCCCTGAGGAATGCAGTTAGCACCACGACTAGTGCACAAAGGATGGCTCATGTACATGTCGAGGGAGGCACAGATGTCATGTGAACTATAGGTATCGAGGATTCTACAGCCACAGGCATAAATGGGTGTTTCTGCACTCGCAGATATGATTCTAGGGAGGAATGTTGCTTCACTGGTGCCAATGTCAAGGACATTATAGAGTAGCTGTACCACATTCTGGAGAACAAGAGTAACTTATTTCAGCACCAACATGCAAAGTATCAACATCCTAAAGGCAGTTCAGAAGTGGTCAGGAAAGAAATTTAAAACGCATGATCTCAAAGATAATAGTCTTCAGATTAGCTCTGATGCTGTGCACCAGCGAGTACAAGGCAAGAGGGTAATGCACTATTGTGTCTGCTTCCACCACAAACCTGCGCTGCAGGGGGTTGGTGGAAGAAGACACGATAGTGATGTTAAGAGGCATATAAACTCGGGGAATGGAGGGTAATGGGTGATGTGCATGCAGATGGGGTTGGTTTAATTTGGCATAATGCTTGGCACAGCCAACATTATGTTTTATGTTCTAATGTGTGGCGGTGGCGGTGATGCAGGAGGGGAGGACGTTAAATTCCTGATGCTTTGGGATCAATCTGGGAAGGGTAGGACTTGCACTGGCACCTCCACAGGGCAGGAACCACACCCTAGCAGGCCCTATACCAAACTCTACCTCTGCTACATTGACGACTGCATCAGTGCTACCTCCTGCACCCATGCAGAACTCCTCGGCCCTCCTCGGTATCCCACGGTGTCTCCTCGGTATCCCACAGCTCCGCCCTTGCTCCCCCTCGTCGCAACAGAGACAGAGTCCCCCTAGTCCTTACCTTCCACCTCATCAGCCAGTGTATGCCTGGAACATAGATTGTTCAACGTACCCTCAAAGAGGCAGGCATAGCTGGGGCCCATGCGGGTGCTCATAGTTACGTCTTGGACTTGGAGGAAGTGTGACGAGTCAAAGGAGAAGTTGTTGAGGGTGAGGACCAGCTCCGCTAGGCGGAGTAGAGTGTTAGTAGAGGGAAATTGGATGGTTCTGCGTTTGAGGAAGAAACGGAGGGCTTTAAGGCCTTCCTGGTGGGGGATGGAGATGTAGAGTGACTGAACGTCCATAGTAAAGATGAGGTAGTGGGGGCTTGGAAAGCAGAAGTCATTAATGAGACGAAGGGCATGTGAGGTATCTTGGACATAGGTTGGGAGAGATTGGACAAGGGGGGATAGGATGGAGTCGAGGTACGTGGAAATCATTTCCATGGGACAGGAGCAGGAAGAAACAATGGGTCTGCCAGGGCAGTTGTGTTTGTGGATTTTGAAGAGAAGGTAAAAACGAGCTGTGCAGGGCTGGGAAACGATAAGGTTGGAGCCTGTGGAAGGTAGACAGCCAGAAGTGATGACATCAGTAATGGTGTTTGGGTTAAGGCCTGGTTTCCTTTATCATCATTACTTTTTTGCTTTTCTTTCATTCATTGTTCTTTACCTCTTCACATCACTGTCTATATCTCTCGTTTCCCTTATCCCTAACCAGACTGAAGAAGGGTCTCGACCTGAAACGTCACACATTCCTTCTCTCCAGTGATGCTGCCTGTCCTGCTGAGTTACTCCAGCTTTTTGTGTCTAACTTATTAAATATCTTTTTTTGAACTGAGAGGGGAAACTGGAGCACCCAGAGGAAGCCTACATTGTAACAACAAAAACACACAAACTCCACAGGGAGCACCAAGGTCAGTATCGAACTTAGATCGCTGGAGCTGTGAGGCATCAGCTCTACTAGCTGCACCACTGTGCTTTCCATGGTCCTATGACTATATTATTGAATATATCATCGTGGAAAAGACTTGAGTGGTCATGTGGGCTGTTCCTGCTCCTACTTCCAGTAACATTCATGTCATTATAAAATACTGCATCCTTTTTGTTACTGGGAGCAATGCCACAGGGGAACTGGCAGCGTCAAAAAACAAAGCAAGACTCTGAAAGATTGCCAGGGAATGAATTCTTTGCCGCAACTCCCCATATTCTGAATGTAAGATTTGAATCGGAAGTGGGAGGAAATTATAAAACAGGATGCAAGTACATTCCCAAAGGGAG
Source organism: Rhinoraja longicauda (assembly GCF_053455715.1). Classification (NCBI taxonomy): domain Eukaryota; kingdom Metazoa; phylum Chordata; class Chondrichthyes; order Rajiformes; family Arhynchobatidae; genus Rhinoraja; species Rhinoraja longicauda. The sequence goes on along the minus strand of NC_135970.1, from coordinate 24,866,085 downwards.
GGAGACAAAAATCACTCACAATTCCTCCTTATCCCTCATGAGAGAAAGAGAGAAACACTAAAAAGAGCAATTAACTCACTCAGCTCCGAAATGCTCCCAACACACGTTGCCAGTAGTGACTGCTCCAGGGTCCGGAGTTCCAACTGAGCATAAGCGTCAGCCCGCCCATCCTTGGTTGATGGTCCATTGTTGTACAAGCTAAAGTGGGCCGGCAGAGAAAGCACACCTGTAAAACAACAGGAGTCACATCAACAACTGGTAAAGTGCATTCATGATCATTTCATAGAATCATAGAGTCACACAACACGGAAACAAGTCCTTCATCCCAACTTGTTCATGCTGACCAACATTCCCATCTAAGCTCACGCAATGTGACTGTGTTTGACCATATCCTTCTAAATCTTTCCTATCCAGGTACCTGTCCAAATGTCTTTTAAGTGCTGTTATTGGACCTGCTTCAACCATTTCCTCTGGCTTTGTAATCAAGATCATGTTTTTAAAAGAAGCCTCTGCCTTACAGTGACATCACCTGTTATTTAAAGCAATTCTGTCCGTGTCACTTCCTGTGGCAGGCAGGACATTTTTGTAGTGAAACATTTAGAGCCTCAGGGTACGACCTTCCTGTTGACATCACTTGTTCACACAAAGAGTTCCCTACCACAGTAGCACTTGGTCAACGTTGTACTGTTGACCTTGCAAGGTACAACCACCAATACTTTATTTAAGGAATAAATAAACAAGAAATAAATATAGCAAATGTCTACTTAACATTTGCTATATTCATCCATCGGATTTTCAATCAAATTCTGATTGTTGTTTAACATAATGTTGAAAACTTGTAAATAATGCTGAACCAGGTAACAGGATGCCATGTGTATCTGGTATATTGCTTCATGCCGGCAATAGCATCAACAGTGGTATATTTTCTCCCTAGTGCTTTCTGTTTTCCCATCCTTCTCCACTTATAAGTATGGAGGAAAGTCAGTTGGATTCACCAAGTTGTAGATTTCCATCAATAGCTTGGATTTTTCATGGCGTCATCAGGCTGTATTGACTTTTTTCAAGTATCTATCCAGTTGCAAATAAAAGGAGAAACGGCTTCACCCCCGGCACTAAGTCCAAGTTGCATCACCAATAGCGAGTTGTGGTATCGAGACCATCTGCCTCAACCATGCAACTCTAATACATGCTTTGGACTTTAGATGCCGAGTTCTCAAGGTCCCAGAGTGTAGAATACAAATGGCAATAGAATAATGAAAACCTGGGGATATCAGGTTTGGATGGAATCAGTCGTGATGCCAGTGATTAAAACTGAACTGGTAGGTAACTACATACAATATTGAAGAATTTTTATCCCCTCACAATTTCCCTCTGCTGCCATTGAGTTTCTCCAGAGGTTTGTGCCAATTGATCTAAAGATTTGTTCCACAGATCATTTACCAGCTACAGAAATGGGTCATGGGGCCAACTACATGATGCCAGGCAAGTGATGCCAATCCGCAGGTTTACAAAGGTATCTGTGGCTAGACCTCGCATTAGCAGACAACCTGCATACAACTCGTCCCAAAACAAGCTGAGGCAGCAAACCAATGGCATCCATAAAATGTCTCAGTACCTCATGAACCACAAAGTTAGATCCCTCAGAAGTTTTCCAATCACACATTACATTGTGAGTGATTCAGTGTTAAAGGCAACTTGCAAGATGATCGGTGGTCACTTTACCATTTGGCTCTGCGGGCCAGAGCCAAAAATAACTAATGCCCTAACACACTGGCCTGGCATCGATTGAAAAAGAGCACCTTCACAGCATGTGGGTCAGTAGAGAACTACGTGCAGAGCTGCAGCTGGCATGCAGAACAGGGCTGAGAAATCTATTCACGCTTCCCTCCCAACAGGCAGAAAGCAGTGCAGTACTGGGGGTAGCAGTAGCACTGGGAGCCACCCTCCTTGCAAGCTTAACTTTGTTTCTCAACAACCAGTCACTAAATTTCCATTTGATTCTAGGGTATTCAAATCTACTGGCAGAACTAGTTTGCACCTTCAGCCCTTCTGTTTACGCTTTCACAAATGACCAGATATTGATTGATATGTAAATTATATTGGAACTGACAGTGAAGTGAACTCTACAGCAGCTCTATAAAATTGTGCAGACAATTTTATTTCAGTGACAAATATTCCTGCTCGACCATTATGCTAGTTGAGTTAATTTTGAATTGAACTTAACTTTGTGGCAATGAAACAACAAGGTTTTTGCATTCAAATCTGAGCAGGAATAAAATCTGGACATGTGGTAAAAATATGAGCATACAACGCCAAGAGGTAGGATGTGCAAGATATTCAATAACACTAAATTGATGATTGAAGTTTGAAAGGCAATTTTTCTTGTTTCTGCCTCTACTAATCTTCTATGTATTTTTAAGCAGCTCTAGCAAAAAAAAACACATTTGCTTTGACTTGTTGGTCTATATGTTACAACCAACCAGGTGTTGTGGTTTTCAGTTTGTAAGTTTGAAGGTAGCCACATAAACAGAGGCCCTTTCATAAGAATATAAAGTCATTGCTTCGTGACTTAAAGCCATGGAATCCTTTGCAATATGGACTCACTGCCAGTTTCATAAATTGGGAAGGAATGCAGCGATCTTTTCTGTGAGCGTGATGTTTTAAGAGATCCATCTGTTACGAATTATCAAATACAGCTGAAGAGATGGCACATTTCAGAAGTTCAGTTCAGCAATAAACATTCTACAGCGAAAAACAGTGGTTGGGATGGCTTATTCAGTGCCATTGACGATTTTCAAAGAGAAATTTGAAAAGAGAAGCCAAAACTACGACAGGAGAATTAGACGTTAAACAGATCCAAGTTTGTCTCTTGCCATTATCTACATAAAGCCATAATCCAGAACTAATCGCACAATAATTGTTATCAAATCCAACTATTTCACTTCAGGTTTTATTGAATTGAAAAATAGGAAAATTGTAAATACAATCAGCTATCAGTGCAATTAATTTACTCTTGGAGTAATAAACATTTAGATTAACTATTAGCTAACAAATATAACTACTGAATAACACAAATGCGATTATCAAAATACAGTACTCAAAAGAAGCAGTGTGATGCTGATCACAATATACTTCAAGGATACTAACCCGTTATCAGAGGTTGGAACATAAGTCCACGGAGTGCCTGCCACATGCAGACTGTACAACACAACGGTGCTCAGGGCCTCTACCCTGACCAACCACAATTGAACTTATGTTCTTGATTCCATCCTCTTAACCCCTTCTCTAAACTGATTGACTTCGATCCATCCCACTCCACCTACATGAGAAACCGATCCATTTCACCACACTCCTGAGTAATCGATCCCCCCTTCTCTACCTTCCCAACTAACGCCCCTTATCCATCCTTTCCTCACATTCCCAACTTCTGGTCACCAATCCATCCCCTCTCCAACTCTCCTGCTAAATACCATTCTCTGATTCATCTTTCCCACATTCCTAACCACAAAACCCTGATCAATTCCCCCACACGCCCACCTGTTTGTCCTCATAAGGTCCACCCTACAACTAACCATTCACGTAATCTGCTTCTTGAATGGCGTTGCCTATCTGTATTCCGACAGGACCCCTTGCCCCGTCCTGCACCTTTGATCTTTGGTCCTCCACTAAAAACTTTATCAGAGTCCTCGGGATTGAACGGATCCTTGGTGTCCACATGCTGCACCCACCAAGCATTCACATTGGGTGCCTCATACTTTCTCTTTACTTTTACTTTAGAGATACAGCGCGGAAACAGGCCCTTTGGCTCACCGAGTCCGCACAGGCCAGTGATCAGGCATTTTGGTAATAAATTTACAATTAACCTAACAACCTGCATCTCTTTGGAGTGTGGGAGGAAACCAGAACACCCGGAGAAAACCCATGTGGTCACAGAGAGAACGTACAAACTCCGTACAGACAGCACCCGTAGTCAGGATCAAACCCAGGTCTCTGGTGTTGTAAGGCAGCAGCTCTACAGCTATGCCACTGTGCCACCCAAACACCTCTCGTCCTATTTAAATATGTCTTTTTTTTTAACAACCTAGGATGTTCCTGTGAGGAGAAATGGTGCTTATTAATCAGAGGAATTTAGAAGGAATGTGCTGAAAGCCATCTCCAACAGCTGCCTTTAATATTATATGAGTGCATATAACTGCGTACATCAATCCTCCATAATAAGGATTAAAAAAAAAAAACCTCCAAAATACTTCCTGCATTAATAGGCCCTACACTATGGTTAATTATAGGTCCACTCAAAGGGTTTATAACAGGAAGGGATAACCCATCTTATTTTGCAGAGAGCTTAAAGATCTACATGATAAACAGAGTTCAATTGCAGTAATTGTCTCAGTAGAATGCAACATGACGTTGTATCAATGTACCAGGGACATGGCTTGTAGCCCAGAAGATATTGTGTCATACATCATCGTTTGGAGTAATTGTCGTGCTACCAGCCCTACTTTTCTGTTTCAGTTGAAAAACAGTAAAGCCTTTCCACAGACTGTAACATGCACCAATGTCCCAAAGATTCAATGGAAATAGCTTATATTTTAGTGTCCTGACAAACTTCATTGGATTTGAAAGATGACATGAGTGAAATTCTGCACACTGAGCCTCTGCACTTTTCAGGAAGAAAGTTGGCAACAAAACAGACATTACCCTCAAGTCAATTTCAAACAGCATAGCTAGGAAGTTCATCAGCAACGAAATGGAGCCAGCAAAGTGCACAATGATTGATTGCACTGAGTAATCTCAATCTGATTGAGATTAACAACTCCAATGAAATACTCTCAATATTATTGGGGTGGGAGTGGCTGTGGGGGAAAGAAGTGCAGTGGGAGGAAGCATTGAGGAAATCGATTAGGTAAGTAACCATGGAGAGGAGAAATCAGGGTTCCATTGGAATTTAGAGGTTTAATCGACTGACCAGAGTTTAGGAATGGAGCGATGGTAGGGTGAACAGTAGGAGGAGGAGGGAATGGGTGGGAGGAGGGAATGGTTTGGAGGAGGGAATGGGTGGGAGGAGGGAGCAGGCCCTCGGAGTTTGATGAGCTGATTTGAAGAGTGGTGGTTAAGAGGGAATTTAGATCGGGAGATGCCACCTGGACTAATTGCAGCATTGCTCGAGCAGAAAGTAAGGAGATTACAATTGAGTTCAGGATCTCGGTGGGTCACAGGGTCTTGACCCTGAGCTTCGGTGGGAGGTGCTTGTTGGGTGAGATAGGTATGCATGAATTCAGAACCTTAGGGCAGAAGATTGTGAAAGGATAAATAGTAAATGAGGGACATACATCAATGGAATTCCAATCTGGCATTCCAATCCAAGATGAGGTTGCCCTGGGAGAGCCCAGAAATGGTCACAACGGGGGACAACCAGCGTGTAAGACTCCATTGCGCATGAACTGAAGTAATCTGATGCTTGTCTGATCCAGACACATCAGACATACCAGCAAACCACATGCCAGGAAGTGGCTGGATAGTAAAGATTTAGTTACATAAAGCACGTAGGATGTGTTCCCAGGAACAGGAGTGTTCGTGGAATCAGTACTAAAAGGATCCATTATATAATTATCTATAGAAGTGTTGCTGTGCCAAGAATCTGGTGCAATCTGATGGGGTGGGACTTGGTCTCTCAGCGGCTATGAAGGTCTTGGTGTGAATTCAGTAATGAATCACTCAATAGTGGTCACTGGCCATTGAACTTGTTATAAGAGAGCAACCTCCAAGTCGGGGAGAGCTGTGCAGAGTAGATCGCAGTTTCTGTCACATTCAGCAGGAGACGGCGAGAACAACCATGGGAAGTGGACTGTCTGTGAGTAGATGCAGCAGGTAGTGCCTGTCCCGAGCAATGGTCCTGCACTCACTGTGCAGGTTGTGGTGCAACCCTGAGCCCCGCATAGTGAGGTGATGACACTTCCCACCATAGCCCAGCTAATACTGGCTTTCACCGCAGCCTCCCGACACTGGGCGATGGGTGAATCGTTGCCGGGAAAGTATTGACTGAGGGCAGGGTTTCACGCCAGGTTCCTGGTACAATAGTGTGCAGCCCGGGGGAATGTCCTTTGGAAAGTTACAAAGTGAATGCAACTGTGTGGACAAACAACCTTATAAGGAAACAGCACACTACATTGTCGACACCAGAACATTTCCTTTTAAGAGTTTTGTGATAGTTCTGAACATGCCTGGCATCCAGAGTATGAGAATAAAGAAAATCTGCCGTTGTGTGCACTGTGATCAGGAGCAAGTCAGTATAATTAACCTTTGATGCAAAGGTTAGCAAAGGCAAACTGACAGTTTACATTGGCAATAAGAATGAAGCAACTAGGGTCACAGTTGTTGCTAGCTTGACCAATTTGTCTGTGTGATTGCCACACAAAAATATACTCTTGCTATTGTTTACTGTCCCAGTTGCAGGATTTCTTACTGCGTATTTATAACAAAGTCAGCAGATCATTTAACTGCTTTGGAGGGGCAAAAAACTCTCTCATCTGATATAATCAAATCAAATATGTGCAGTGCGCCTTTGCTGTATTCATACACTGTTAGAGTAGCAACAGGTACACCTGATATTGCGTCGTTCAAGGTACATTCAGCCATCCTGAATCCCAGCCTGCTGGGAAAAGCCGTTTGCAGATTTAAGGGGACAATGTAGTATGCCAGTTGAGCTTACACAGTAAAGGTCTGTTTGTGAATCAGTTGACAAATTCTCTAATCACGTTTAACATAACAGGAAGCTCGACACATTCATGGAGGAACTCTTCGATTATGGATCAGCTATGTTGCTTTGCTTGTTTGTGTGAAAAATAGCACAAAGACACTATTAAGATTTTCTATAGTAGATTTGCATTCCCAAGCAATAAAATCACAAACTGCATCAACCACAATGACAGGAGTATTCCCTTGTTGACATTAATAAACCTAACTAACTCTCTATTTATTCAGACTCTCACTCTGGATTAACCCACACATCGCACAAAGTAAAGCAAATGGAATCCAGTGTAGATTTATGAGGTGACACCCGAGCCTGATCCCTTGGGCAGGGGGAACAGGGTTAAAGTTGTGCACAGCTGAAAGGTTATTTTCTAAGACGTCAGACCTTTAGAATATCCTTGAATCCAGATATTGTGGCGGGCTGAGCCACTTTGTATCGAACCTTCGTTTGTCAGGCTTGAACTCTTGTGTAGACCGGACGTGATCTGGGCTGACCAATCATGCGGTCGGAAGGGGCGGGCCGTCGTGTGGGGTACGGCAGTGAAACTGGACACGAGCGATGCCAGCAAAAGTACGTGCTGCTACTACCACCAAAGGTAGGGTTCCGAGGCCCGCCGATGCCAACCACCCTGCGCACATTCCGAGAAACGCCTCGGCCGGACGCCGGTAGCGGCTACTGCTGCCGGCCAGAGGCATCGCCTCCTCTACACCTGGGACCGTCATTTAGGGCGGTGTTTTCTGGTGGACATGGGAGCGGAGGTCGCCGTTTTGCCCCCACCCGGAGCCGACACTCGTTCTGGTAAGAGGGGACCTTCTCTGGCCGCCGCCAACGGCAGCAACATCAGGACGTACGGAGTCAGCACGATCCCACTCACTTTTGGCTCCTGTCACTTCACCTGCTTTTTCACTATCGCTGACATCTCTCAACCATTGCTAGGCGCCGATTTCTTCCGGGCTCACTCCCTGCTGGTCGACGTGAAGGGACAACGTTTTGTTCATTCTGAGACGTTCGAGTCGATCGTCGCTGACTTGACTGCACCGCATCTCGGCTCCGTGACTTCCTCCGATAACGAATACGCCCGCATCTTGGCCAATTTCCCCGACATCCTAACCCCCCAGTTCACAACGGTCTGCTCCAAGCATGGGGTAGAACACCATATTCCCATCACCGGACCACCACTCCATGCACGCGCACGCAGGCTCCCCCCTGACAAGCTCCAACTGGCCAAGGACGAGTTCCACAGGATGGAGGAAATGGGCATTGTGCGCCACTCAGATAGACCGTGGGCATCACCACTTCACATTGTCCCCAAAGTGTCTGGGGGCTGGAGGACCTGCGGGGACTACCGCCGTCTCAACGACGACACAACGGCCGACCAATACCGTTTCCCTCAGATCCAGAACTTTACAGCCCATCTGGACGGCGCCAAGATTTTTTTCAAAAATTGAACTGGTACCATCAAATGGTGGTGGCTACCATCAAATTCCAGTCCAACATCCCCAAGACGGCTATCATCACCCCCTTCAGGCTCTTCGAGTTCCTGCGAATGCCTTTCGGTCTCAAGAACGACGCACAGGCTTTCCAACGGCTTATGGACATGGTAGGCCGCGGGCTGGATTTCCTGTTCATTTACCTTGACGTCATCCTCGTCGGCAGCCGCTCTCGCCAGGAGCACCGCGCACACCTCCGGCTGCTCTGCCAGCAGCTCAGCGAGCATGGGTTGGCCATTAACCTTGCAAAGTGTCAGTTTGGCCTCCCTTCAATCAATTTCCTCGGCCACCGGCATCCATCGGCACAGCGCGGTCCCGCTCCCGACCAAGGTTGAGGCCATTCACCAGTTTTCCAAACCGGGGACTCCGAGAGTTTATCGGCATGGTGAATTTCTATCACCGTTTCGTGCCAGCAGCCGCCAGGATCATGCAACCGCTGTTCAAGGTCCTAGCTAGCAACGACCGCTTTTGACGATGCCAAAGAGGCGCTGGCAAAGGTGACGATGCTGGTCCATCTGGCCCAGCCGTGGGATGTGTGCTGGAATAGTTGATCGAGAATAGCTGGCGGCCCCTTGCCTTTTTCAGTCGGCACCTGAGACCTCCCGAACAGCGCTTTTGATCGAGAGCTCCTTGCACTCTATCTGGCCATCCGGCATTTCTGTTACTTCCTCGAGGGCAGGGATTTCACAGCTTTCACCTATCACAAGCCACTCACGTTTGCCTTTGCGAAGGTATCTGATCCCTGGTCATCCCGGCAGCAGCGTCACTTGGCCTACATCTCTGAGTATACGACTTGCGTTCAGCACATCGTGGGCAAGAGCAACCGGGTCGCAGATGCGTTGTCCCGCACCGCCATCAATGCCATCCACGTTTTGGCCCCAGGTGTCGACTACAGGGCCCTGGAGGCTGCACAGCGAGAGGATGAGCAGATGCTTACCAACCGCACCCCCGTCTCAGGCCTGTTGTTGGAGGATGTGCGATTCGGGCCTGCTGACACTACGCTCCTTTGCGACGTGTCAACGGGACAGCCGAGACCCATCAGCCCCGCAGCATGGCGCCGCCGGATTTTCAACATGATTCATGGTTTGGCTCACCCTTCCATACGGGCAACAACGGCTCTGGTGGCAGCCAAGTTCATGTGGCATGGGTTGCGCAAGCAGGTTGGCAACAGGGCCAGAGCATGCATCCCCTGTCAGACTTCAAAGGTTCAGCGTCACACCAAGGTGCCGTTGCAGAGTTTTGGCCTGCCACACCGACGTTTCGACAACATTCACGTCGACATCGTGGGACCGCTGCCACCATCCAGAGGTGTCACCCACCATCTCACCATCGTGGACCGATTCACGAGATGGCCGGAAGCCATCCCGCTCTCAGATACCTCCGCTGCGACGTGTGCACGTGCCCTCACTGCCCACTGGATCGCCCGTTTTGGTGTGCCGGTGGACATCTCCTCTGACAGAGGTGCACAGTTCACCTCCGAGTTGTGGTCAGCAATGGCCCAGCTGTTTGGCGCTCAGCTGCACCACACTATGGCCTACCACCCGCAAGCCAACGGCCTAGTGGGACGTTTTCACCATCACCTGAAGACATCCTTAAGGCACGGCTCACAGACCCGAACTGGATGGACGAGTTGCCATGGGTACTGCTGGGAATACGCACTGCCCCGAAGGAGGACCTGGCAACCTCCTCGGCCGAGCTGGTGTACTGCGCCCCACTTACGGTCCCAGGAGATTTCATTCTGGCAGCACATGGACATCAGGAACCACCCTCGACCATGCTGACGCGCCTCAGGGAGAAGGCTCTCTGCTGTCCCGATGTCCCGCCACGGACTCACCCCCACGTACGAACCACCAGCCCTCACAAACTACCAGTATGTTTTCCTTTGCCGCGATTCCCATCATACGCCACTGCAAAGGCCTTACGAGGGACCCTTCCGGGTAATGCAACACGGTGCCATGACTTTTGTCATCAACATAGACGGCAGGCACGAGAATGTCTCCATGGAGCGTCTTAAGCTGGCACACTTGGACATTGACCAACCAATGCAGGTGGCACAGCCCCGCAGTGGAGGGTGTCCACCGTCACGACCGCACCCACCCTCAACTCTGCCAGCTGTGACCCTGAACACAGGAGATGCATATAAGCGATCAGGCCGACTCACTCGTCAGCCAAACCACCTCCATTACTCCGGTTCTGGGGGGGTGTCATGTGGCAAGCCGAGCCACTTTGGTATCGAACCTTCGTTTGTCGGGTTCGAACTCTCGTGTGGACCGGGCGTGATCTGGGCCGACCAATCACGCGGTCAGTGGGGTGGGCCGTCATGTGCCAGGACAACAAAGGATTTGGCAGTTGGGATTTGAACGGGCACGCGCGGGTGAGCGACGGAACTGTATTTGGTTTGGTTATTGATTAAACAGAGTGTTTACACGACGTGTGGACCTCCTCAATATAAAAATAATTGGAGGCTGAAATTTGAATGCCAATACACAACAGATAGCATTGAATTCTGTTTGAGTTCGTGCCCAATTTTGAGTTGAGTTTTGAGTTGAGTTTAGTTTATTGTCAGGAAGGAACTGCAGATGTTGGTTTAAACCAAAGATAGACACAAAATGCTGGAGATACTCAGTAGGACAGACAGCATCTCTAGAGAGAAGGAATGGGTGATATTTCGGGTCGAGACTCTGCTTCAGACTGAAACATCACCGATTCCTTCTCTCCAGAGATGCTGCCTGTCCCGCTGAGTTAATCCAGCATTTAGTGTCTTTATTTAGTTTATTGTCATGTGCACAGTGAAAAGTTTTTGCTGCATGCTAGCCAGTCAGCAGAAAGACAATACATGATTACAATCGAGCCATCGACTGTGTGCAGATACATGACAAAGGGAATAACGTGAATAACGTTTAATCAAGATAAAGCCCAGTAAAGTCTGATCAAGGATAGTCTGAGGGTTTCTAATGTAGATAGTAGCTCAGGACTGCTCTTTCAGTTTGACAAAGGGGAAACAATGGTTGGTGTATTTAATGAACTGCCTCTGTACATGCATTTCTTATCTTTCATTTCAATGTTACTTTAGTACTGACAGAACTGAAATTTGTGTTTGCAGAAACGTTCAAAGCAGTTTGCCACTAATGGCAAAAGGAATGATTTGGCAGTTATGAAAATATATTGTAAGGGTTTCCTTATGTTGCTGTTTCAAAACGAAATGATGCATCTGATCCTGAATTTATGAGCTCCTCCGTTCTATTGCACTGGCTTTGATTACACTGAGATGTTGCACTTTATTTAATATGGCTTTTCTAGATGAGGTGCAGATGGCACACATCACAGAATTAGCCTTTTCCCCATTTTTGCGAAGTTTCATGAACTGGAACAGTGGAATGTCAGTTGCGGACAATATCTTGATTAATATGGAAAGTAAAAAGTGAGTTGAAACCAACTGGATGGTGAAGTATTATTATTTATTTCACCCTTTCTTTCACACACTCTAAAGTCCCATGAAGATGCACATAGAAGTGAAACCCAAGTGTAACCTGGGAGGTTGAGGGCAGGTAAGATACGCAATTAAAGATTTACTAACTGAAACAATTGCCAACTAGAAGTCATACATTCTGTCCTGATACTTATGTGCTGCACTCCAATTCTTGGACACATTGTAAACTTGTCATGCTGCAATTACATCCTCATGTACTCTATTGGGAGAGTAGAACAGTATAATATGATTACATTGGCAGTTTTGATCATAATGCAGACACGGGGATTTCTAATGCCGGAAATCCCAGAAGTGGATGCACAATTAAGTTTTTAATGTACTATTAGATGATCCCTACAGTCTCAGTTGCCTGCAAGTCACTGTTTTCCTGTTTCGCTTCCCCTGGTGGCACATCTCTTGGACCAGCTCTACATTTGTGGCTTTCTCCTCCATTCGTTTCTAATTCTCACTCATTTATCTTTTTACCTTTCAATTGGCTGCAGAGGTGGAGAGGGACCTTCCGATGAGCACTCTGTGTTATGAAAGGGAAGGAAGTTACTAGTGAATGGGGTATTTCAGGAAAATAGCTGCCAACTATCTATTCAATTCTCCAGTCACACTCCCTCCTGTTTCCTAAGCCCCCAATGATTTCCACACCATCACCTACTCCTTTATCTTCACAGTACCTTCTCCTTCCTATCCCAATTATCCTTGCCATTTTCCTTTTGAATTTATTTGACCCCAGAATCAGATACTCCCCTTCCCCTTTTCATTCCTCTTCCACCTTCTTCCTTCCTCTCCTCCAGTCTTCTTTTGTTGCCTTGTTCCTCCTGTCTTCCTTCCAAATGAGTTTGCTCAGAGAATCATTGTTTTCTTTCAAATTCAATAATCTCATACTTTGAAAAGTCAACACAATTAGAATGAAGAAAGATTAAAAATTGTCTTCTGCTTTTCATGCTGAATATATGTAGCAGCATCTCCTTTTAGAAAATATTGCCTTCAACAAAAATAACACAAATTGAGGAAATAAGGAATTGCAGATGCTGGTTTATAAAAAAAGATACAAAGTGCTTAAGTAACTCAGCGGGTCAGGCAGCATCTCTGCAGAACATGGATAGGTGATGTTTCAGGTCCCAAAATACCTGAAAATGCCTGACCCGCTAAGTACTTTGTGTCTTTGTTTAATACAAATTGAAGCCATTTACAATTAGCCATACTCAAAACCGTAGATTTTGTTTAACAAAACTCAAGTTCTTAATGGTGAACTAAACCATGATTAGATCAGAAAACATATTTTATACACATGGTCTATAATCCTTCTCATAAAAACATTAAAATTATGAATTTTGATAACATGATGATACCCTTCCTTAATCACATTGTTATATTTCGCACAAAGTACTACATCACAACTGCTGAGCGGCAGAAGACTGAGCTGGCATTTGACAGCAGGCACCACTTCAAATGGAGTTTTCTTGCAGTGAATTGTGGACACAGCGCAGACCATCACACAAACCAACCTTCCTTCCATTGACTCCATTTATACCTCACCCCGCCTCGGCAAAGCCAGCAGCATAATCAAGGATGCGTCACACCCTGGGCACTCCCTCTTCTCCCCTCTCCCATCGGGCAAAAGGTGTGGAAGTGTGAAACAAAAGCTTTTCATTGTACCTTGGTACACGTGACAATAAACTAAAACTGAAACTGCCCCAGAACTGCACCCAGCTACAGGGTGAGTGGTGAGATTTTTTATTGGTCAATGATGCACATTTCCCTAAGGAGACTGGAGGTGGCTGAAGCCAGCAGATAGACGATGTTACAGAAAGAGAAGTATCAATGTGAGGAATAAGCATCAATAGCCCTTGTAAACAAGCAGCTATGCAGCGACTGCACATGGACAAGTTTAACAATAACAAGAAGTGTAATTCAGTCAGCTGCAAAACCCCCCACTCATCTTTGTACATTCAAAATATTAGTTGCTTTCCTCATCATTTGTGAATACTAATTCATGATTATAATAACTGTACATCAGCTCTTTATCCTGCTCTATCTCAATTAAGTTGTCATTGCATGAATACATTACATTTACACTTTTTCCATGTAACTCTATGATTTACATTCATCAACTAACTTCATCTGCTATCACTAATGTCCTGCAACCAAACTAGTCCAGATTACAGCATAAGAGTTATCTTTCACTGGCTATTACAAACAATTTTTATGTAATTCCGTACTGTTTATAAAAATTGTAAATCAAGGCAGTGTTAAAGCTGAAACCTCCAAAATTCCATTCTGACATACTTCCCATCATCTTTCTGCCCTCAATCCAATCTACTATGCTATTATTTAGCACATAACATCTGTTGATGTATGCACTTTTGTGCATAAATGTCATTTTTTGTCCAAAAACAATGTACATAATGGCCATTGATTCAGCCTACCTGCTAAATTTGTAAACTCCTCAAGAAAATTCCATACATTTAAACATTCATGACCCATTTATTCTGAACACCTACTGACACCATTATCCATCCTACTAGATACAGGGCCAGATAAGCTAGTGCGGGGTCCGTAGCATATGTTATATAGGGGCCCTAAATATGGGACAAGGTAACGTCACATCCCACGCCGCACGTGACCTCACCCAGCCAGTGGCCACGTGCTCCCGCTCCACCAATGGTGGCCGCCTGGGCCGGGAGGCGGGTTGCAACGCAACCTCCGTTAGGCGGCGCCCGTACCTACAGTGTCTGGAGGTAGACACAAAATGCTGGTGCAACTCAGTGGGTCAGCCAGCATCTCGGGAGAGGAATGAGTGACGTTTCTGCAGGGAGAAGGTCTCGACCCGAAACGTTACCCATTCCTTCTCTCCAGAGATGCTGCCTGACGCGCTGAGTTACTCCAGCATTTTGTGTCTTCCTTCGATTTAAACCAGCATCTTCTGGCTGGGCCTCCATGAGGCGCTTGTCTTTTGGGGGCGGGTTTGCCAGCTCCGTAGCAGCAGGAGAGCCAGTTCTGATGTCGGGGGAAGCAGCCGGAGCCAGGGCCTGGACGTGATCGGGTAACGGTGAGCCTGAGGTGGGCCAGGAGGAAAGGCGGCAGCAGCAGCAGCGGCGGTGAGGAGGAGGTGGAGACCGAGGCCTAGGCCTGGCGTTGGGCTTGCTGTTCCCGTCCCCCCTCCCCTCCCCGGCCGGCTCAGCGCCTTCCCGATGCCACCCAGTGTGCAGCGGCATCGGCACAGCAATATGCTCTGGCCCCCCGAGTCAGTGGGAGAGCCGCCGCCGTCTACCCACGGCACTGAACATCCCCGCACCGGGACGGGACAGGACTCTTCCTTCACCCCCCCCCCCCCCCCCGCTCCACCAATGGGGCGGCCGCCTGGGCCGGGAGGCGGGTTGCTATACAACATCCATAAGGCAGCGTCCGGGCCTACAGCACCCTCCCCGGACCCACTATGGGTCATGGGTGGTCCCGTATGGGATAAGCCAACAAGCCAACTTAGCCCAAAATACGGGATGTCCAGCTAATAGGGGACAGTTGGCAACCCTAGTTAGCTTACACTGTCCGGGCCTACAGTGTCGGGGCCTACAGCGGCTAAACGTTTCTCTTATTATAATATTGCCTGTCCGATTGGGTGTTTCCAGCATTTTTTGCATTTTTATTTCATATTTCAAGCATCTTAGCTTTTAATGCATTTCAATCTCAAATTTGAATCAGTGTACAAAAAATGACAAAGTTACAAAGCACGGTGGCTCTTCCTTTGTCCCTGCCCCCCCCCCTCAGCGATCCCCCCACGCCGGGTCCTCCATTGTTCTTACCCTCCCTCCCCTCACGGTGGTCCTCCACGCTCTCATCTATCGTCGACTGCGGGTTGACGTGTGAGCCATCGCTGCCGCTGCCTCCCCATCGTCACGAGGCTTCACCGCTGCCGCCACCGAGGCCTCACCACTGCCGACGCCCCACTTCACGACTCTGTGATGTCGGCCTGGGCCCCAGCCGTGGGGCTCCGGCCGGGCTCCGACCCAGGCTTCTACACGGCGATCCCGGAGGCATCGAGACCGCGGCGTCGCGATAAAGGCCTCCGGCCGCATTCCCAGTCCACAGCCGCGGACCGTCAGGAAACACCGAAGACAGACAAAGAATGCTGGGGTAACTCAGCGGGATCTCTGGAGCGAAGGAATGGGTGATCGAGACCTTTCTTCAGACCAGAGGTGCCGGAGCAGCGCTCCGATGAGAGCTCTGGCAGCATTGCACCCCTGGTGGGGGGTGAGGGTCTGTGTCTCAGGGTTGGCGGTTGGGCGGTGACACGCTGGCTGCCCATTGATCCGCGCAGCCCACCGCCAACACTTTCTAACCGCGGCGTTGGCAACACATTCTAACCGCGGCGGTTGGGGAGCGGTGCACGCAACACAGCGCGGGGCCCTTGAAAGTGCGGGGCCCGTAGCAAATGCTACTTTTGCTTCTATGTTAATCCAGCCCTGTCTGGATAATTCCTTATTCTATTTATCTGTCTCGAACACAAAACAGAAAAATAGGCATGAGAGAAAGTGAAAGAGAAAATTGTAAGTAAATATCACTCAGTACAAGTGGATAAAATAGATCAATAAAGATTGTCAGCTGTTTTGTTGACCCCTCCTAAAAAGGTTAAAATGAAGTAAAAGTCAAGTTATACTTTTCATTGCACTTTAAACATCATGCTTTAAATCACTTGCATTTATATAAAACACAGGATCTTTAACAATTCCAGCTCTCCTGTGGAAACACTTTGCAAAATTCCTTTCCATTTGGCCCCTGCCTCTAATCCATTTTAACAGACATCTCGGAAAGAAAACAAGTTCCTTATAGATGACAGGCCGACTGTGTGCAACTTATTTTTAAATTCCCTCCAGGTTTGAATATACATCAATTAACATTCAGGTTCAACACAGTAATAACAGGCAAGTTAACAATTCCACATTCCATATTTTTCACAGACACGTGCTGATGATTAAATATAACACCATTTAAATGATCTCAACTAGTGTTAAAAATAGTGCAATCAGACTTTTTTTAGATTGCAGAATCATTCAAGTACACAAGAAAACCAGGTAAATAAAAATCCCATTTTTAACTCCAACTCCCATCCAAGTAGAAAATAAACAGATTATAAAATAACATTACGCTTTGGTGGAACTCAAAATAACACAACTCAAAATAGCAGGCCAAGATGTTCAAGGCAACAAAATGTGTCACAGGCCATTGGCACACTCTGTGGAAAAGGTGCTAAATGACCCTCCTCAGACTGATAGTCAGTTTTTGATATCAGAATTTTATAGAGGTCACAATAATTGGAAGGTTATGTTGAACTTGTTACTTTATATTCTGCCCTTTTAATTCCTCTCTTTACCTCAATTGGCAACTGCCCCTCACATTTTCATACCATAAAGAAATACGGGGATAATGCAAACTGCAGGTTTTATAAGGAATTGTACAAATGCTTCTGGAACTAACAGACTTGGTGCTTGTCCTAGTGATGTGGGACACATTGCAAATCACATCACCAAACCCTCACTCTGACAGTCACACTGTCCTCAAGAACTCCCACCATGACCAGCAGCCCAACTGAGAAAGAATGATTGAAATCAATTTAAACACTCACAGCCTGATCTCACTGACAGCTCTGGGATTTGAACTAAAACAATGCAGTTGCAAGATGCCTGCTTCATCGCTTAAACAACTTGGCCTGAAGATAGTTTTACAATGCTATTAGGATTTACAGTCCTACTGGTGGAAGCCGACAGAGGCAGCTTCAAATTTCTTAAAGGAATAAAGAATATATTCCAGAGGCCAGTTACCTTTTAAAAAAAGGCTAGAGAGATGGCTCTTATTCAGATATTTCTTCAAAAAACACTAACTTTCTGTTGAGTTAATCTGCAAGTTAGATGTTCAGAAGTCTGTACTACAAAGTTAATCGAAGTTAACAGTGACAGAAGCTGTAAATTCTATTTCGTTTCCTTTAGCTTTGAGCATTCCCAAGTGGAACACTATTCAATAGCTTGGCAGCTTACCAAGGCCATCATGCCTTACTGTTTGTAAAGTGCAAAGTCAGTTTATTACTGCTGAGGACAAGTTTTTTTATTCACCATAACGTCCTCTCAAACAATCTACTTTGAAATACAACAAGATTGCTGTTTTTTGAATAAATTCCGAAGGATTGTGTACAATTTTTTACTTATGCCAGAATGTTGAGCTCATAATCTAGTCTAATGTTCCAGCACAGTATAGTACAGCTTGCCAGCCATTCGGCAACTATTGTGAATGTCATCCTTTGGCTGAACTGTTGAGATAAGTCACTGCCTACATACTCATTGCCACATACCAATTCGGGATGGGCAATAAATATTGGTCTCCCCAACATCGAAGGAATTTACAGGAAATCCTGCTCGAAAAAAGCAGCTAATATCATCAAGGACCCACACCACCCTTGCTATGCTCTTATCTCGCTACTACCATCGGGAAGAAGGTATAGGAGCCTGAGAATCATGATCACCAAGTTCATTGATAGGTCCATTCCATCAGCCATCAGGCTCTTGAACAACACTGCAAAACCCTAACCACAACCCTACCTCAGCAATGACCTACGGAGGATTTTGTTTAGGTTGCACAATGTACTACCATTTGCACTCTTATGGTCTGGTTACGAAGTATTACTGACAATTTATTGTATTATTGATTATTGTATATTTATTTGTTGTGGTGTTGAGTTAGTATTCCTGTAATGCTGCAGCAAGAAAGAATTTTATTGTTTAATTCTGTGTATACAACAATTGAACACTTTTGACACTTGATTGGGTTTGATCAAAATTACATTATTTGTTCAAAAGAGTTTATCATTCCTAAAACGATTGTTGAACATAAATCTTTGTTTTTAATTTTTTTACAAAGAAATTTACTGACATTTATTATTACTTAAATTCTGCAGATGATTTAATGTTGTTATACAGTATATAGATAATTTCATCTCCTATGTAATAATTATTCATTTAACCTATTAATATATAAACATCACCAGTACAGCATAGCAGGACTGTTTTCAATAAAATAAGAATCCAAAAATCAAATAGAGGCTCTCCATGAACTTTAATGAAATAAGCCAAGTCAAGTCAAGTCAATTTTATTTGTATAGCACATTTAAAAACAACCCACGTTGACCAAAGTGCTGTACATCTGATTAGGTACTAAAGAAAAAAATGAAACATACAGTAGCACGCAAACAGTTCACAGCGCCTCCTCAATGAGCCTCAAACGCTAGGGAGTAGAAATAGGTTTTGAGCCTGGACTTAAAGGAGTCGATGGAGGGGGCAGTTCTGATGGGGAGAGGGATGCTGTTCCACAGTCTAGGAGCTGCAACCGCAAAAGCGCGGTCACCCCTGAGCTTAAGCCTAGACCGCGGGATAGTGAGTAGCCCCAAGTCGGCCGACCTGAGGGACCTGGAGTTAGAGAGGGGGGTTAGAAGATTTTTGATGTGGGGGGGGAATGTCCATTTAGGGCTTTATATGTGAATAGGAGGAGCTTGAAGTTGATTCTGTACCGTACAGGGAGCCAGTGGAGAGAGGCCAGAATCGGGGTGATGTGGTCCCTTTTACGGGTACCCGTCAGGAGTCTCGCTGCGGCGTTTTGGACCAGTTGCAGGCGGGACAGGGAAGATTGGCTGATCCCAGTGTATAGGGAGTTGCAGTAGTCTAGGCGGGAGGAAATGAAAACGTGAATGATTTTTTCTGTGTCGTCGAATTGGAGGAAAGGTTTGATTTTAGCTATGGTTCGAAGTTGGAAGAAGCTGGCTTTTACCACAGCGTTGACTTGCTTATCAAATTTTAATGCAGAGTCAAATATCATGCCGAGGTTTTTGACATGCGGTTTGACTAGGCAGGATAGACTTCCAAGACTGCCTGTTATCGATTTGATGGAGTCGGGGGGGGCCGAATAGGATGACCTCAGACTTGCTCTCATTTAATTGGAGGAAGTTCTGTGCCATCCAACATTTTATGTCCTCAAGGCAATGTAAGAGGCTGTTTAAATTTGACTGGTTGTTGGGTTTCAGGGGGAGGTAAAGCTGAGTGTCATCAGCATAGCAGTGGAGAGAAATGCCGTGCCTTTGAATGATTTGGCCAAGGGGGAGCATGTATAGAGAGAAGAGAATGGGGCCTAGGATGGAGCCTTGTGGAACTCCGCAGGAGAGGCTAGCTGGAGCAGAGGAATAACTGCCTATGTTGATGGCGAAACTCCTATCTTTGAGGTACGAAGCGAACCAGCTCAGGGCAGTGCCATCAATGCCAACCGCGTACCGGAGACGGTCAATAAGGATGGTGTGGTCCACTGTATCGAACGCTGGGCTGAGGTCGAGAAGGAGCAGGATTGCACAGTCGCCGGTGTCGATGGCGAGAAGCAGGTCGTTGTGTACCTTCAACAAGGCAGACTCTGTGCTGTGGTGGGCTCTGAAACCTGACTGGAAACTTTCCAGGATGGTGTATTGGTGCAGGTAGGGCACTAATTGGTTTAGAATTGCCTTTTCAAGGACTTTTGACAGGAATGGCAGTTTGGAAATGGGTCTGTAGTTGCTAGGCAAGGTGGGGTCTAGGTTAGGTTTTTTCAGTAGGGGCTGGACCACCGCGTGCTTGAAACTGGTTGGAACAGTGCCAGTGGCCAGAGAACTGTTGATAATAGAGAGGATGCTGGGACCGGCTATTGCAATGACATCCTTCAGAAGGGCAGTGGGGGCAGGATCAAGGGGGCAGGTTGCAGGTTTCATAGCGGAGACAAGCTTTGCAAGGGAGGATAGAGTGACGGGTTGGAAGCAGTCCAATTTAGATGAACAGACTAGTGAGACAGCTAGGTCACGGTTGGGAGGGGAAATGTTCATTCTAATGTTCTCAACTTTGTTGGTGAAAAATGTAGCGAATTCTTCGCACTTAGCAGGGGACCCAACTAAGCTGGTACTGGGGGCGGGACATATGACAGAGGTAATTGGGGGAAGCATATTTTCACTTTGAGGCTGTAACCTAATCAGTCTTTTCTTTTCTGTTTATAATGTCATCTGAACCTTCCAGTCAAGAGTTGAACCGTAATCACTGCCGTAAACCTCAATTCCATTAAATGCATTACTTTCTATGACTGGCATAAAACAAAGCAGCTATTCACAAAAGTAAGCAGAATCAGAACCAGTTAGTGAGACAAAAACCTAATATTTCTCAGGAAATTTGATGGAGACCCATTATTTATTCATCTAATGCCCTTTCTCTTGTCGCATTTCCTACTTCCAGTTTAAAAGAGAGTGCGAGAAATGTCCCAGTGAAAACAAAATGGTCTCTGACCTCCAAATAATGATCACAAGCAATGGAAGCATCAGCAATCGCTGCTGATTTTAAGAAGATTTGTTTTCAAGATTGAACCAAATATGAACAAAACTTCAGTTGGATAAGAAGGCTTTGCAAATGAATGAATTGCTTGGTTCCAATTCATTGTAATTTTAACTTATTACTTTACAGACTTTACTTTTGTAAAGGTATGGTCCTGGTGCCTTTTCCCAAATAGCACAGGTTGTTAAATCCATTATTTCAATGGCAATCTAAGCATCTGCAGAGATGTACTTTCTCACTCAAAATGGGTGTTCTGTCTTAACTGTACAGATTGTACACAACTTCTGGAATAAGAAGAAGAAAGAGAAATAGACATTGGTGGGAAGCAGTTGTATTTAAAATAAAACTGGACAATTTCCCACAAGCTAGCAATGCACATTTGGCAACAAATATGTGACCAGGAAGCAAGCTGCATTGAGCCAAATGCCATCGTGGCTTGGACCCATTTAAATGAATACTGGGAATGTACAGTGCATTTAGAAAGTATTCAGACCCCTTCACTTTTTCCACATTTTGATACGTTACAGCCTTATTTTAAAATTGATTAAATTCATTTTTTTTATCATCAATCTCTACACAATACCCCATAATAAAAAAGCGAAAACAGGTGTTTAGAAATGTTTGCAAAGTGATTAAAAATAAATAACTGAAATATCAGATTTACATAAGTATTCAGACCTTTTGCTATGACACTCAAAATTGAGCTTATGTTCATCCTGTATCTATTGATCACCTTGAGATGTTTCTACAACTTGTTTGGAGTCCACCAGTGGTAAATTAAATTAATTGGACATGATTTGGAAAGGCAAACACCTGTCTATATAAGGTCCCACAGTTGACAGTGCAAGTCAGATTTAACAGATCTGGGGAAGGGTATAAAACAATTTCTGCAGCATTGCAGGTCCCGAAGAGCACAATGGCCTATGTCATTCTTAAATGGAAGAACTTTGGAACCACCAGGACTCTTCATGGAGCTGGCCACCCGGCCAAACTGAGCAATCGGGGGAGAGGGGCCTTGGTCAGGGAGGTGATCATGAACCCGATGGTCACTCTGGACAGAGCTCCAGAGTTCCTCTGTGAAGATGGGAGAACCTTCCAGAAGGACAACTATATATGCAGCACTCCACCAATCAGGCCTTTATGGTAGAGTGGCCAGACAGAAGCCACTCCTCAGTAAAAGGCACATGACAGCCTGCTTGGAGTTTGCCAAAAGGCACCTAAAGGTCCATGAGAAACAAGATTCTCTGGTCTGATGAAACTAAGATTGAACTCTTTGGCCTGGATGCCAAGTGGCGCCGCTCATCACCTGGCCAGTACCATACCTTCAGTGAAGCATGGTGGTGGCAGCATCGTGTGGTGGGGATGTTTTTCAGTGGCCGGAACTGGGAGACTGAAGGTATGGACAGGGTGGTCAAAAAGGCATATGGGGTACTGGCCTCCATTAGCCGGGGCATCGAATATAAAAGTAGGGGGGTAATGATGGAATTATACAAAACACTGGTGAGGCCACAGCTGGAGTATTGTGTACAGTTCTGGTCACCACATTATAGAAAGGATGTGATAGCTTTGGAGAGGGTGCAGAGGAGATTCACCAGGATGCTGCCAGGGATGAAGGGCCTCGGCTATGAGGAGAGACTGAGCATACTGGGGTTGTTTTCCCTGGAGCAGAGAAGGCTGAGAGGGGACATGATCGAGGTGTACAAGATCATGAGAGGTATAGATAAGGTAGATAGCGGGGAACTTCTTCCACTGGTGGGTTCAACAACGAGGGGACATAGATACAGGGTAAGGGGAAGGAGGTTTCGGGGGATGTGAGAAATAACTTTTTCACCCAGAGGGTGGTTGGAGTCTGGAACTCACTGCCTGGGGTGGTGGTGGAGGCGGGAACACTCACAACGTTTAAGAGGCATTTGGATGGGCACTTGAAATGCTACAACATTCAGGGCTACGGTCCAAATGCGGGAAAATGGGATTAAAATTAGACTGTGTTTGGTAACGGGCGGCGCGGACATGATGGGCCGAAGGGCCTCTTTCTGGCTGTAGGACTCTATGACTCTATGACTAGTCAGGATTGAGGGAAAGATGAATGGAGCAGTACAGAGAGATCTTTGATGAAAACCTGCTCCAGAGCGTTCGGGACGTCGGACTGGGCGGAGGTTCACCTTCCAACAAGACAATGACCCTAAGCACACAGCCAAGACAACGCAGGAGTGGCTTTGTGACAAGTCTGTGAATCTCCTTGAGTGGCCCAGTCAGAGCACGGACTTGAACCCGATCGAACATCTCTGGAGGGACCTGAAAATTGCTGTGCATCGACGCTCCCCATCCAACCTGACAGAGCTTGAGAGGTTCTGTAGAGAAGAATGGGAGAAATTACCTAAATATAGGTGTGCCAAGCTTGTAGCGTCATACCCAAGAAGACTTGAGGCTGTAATCCTTGCCAAAGGTGCCTCAACAAAGTACTGAGTAAAGGGTCTGAATACTTATGTAAATGTGATATTTCAGTTATTTCTTTTTAATTACTTTGCAAAAATTTCTAAACACCTGTTTTCACTTTTTTATTATGGGGTACTGTGTGTAGATTGATGATAAAAAAAAAAGATTTTAATCCATTTTAAAATAAGGCTGTAACCTAGCAAACTGTGGAAAAAGTGAAGGGGTCTGAATACTTTCTGAATGCACTGTATAGCATGTATCACAAACATGTTTATTTGTGTGTCAGTCTGGGCTACTTTCTTTATAAAGGAACAAGTCATTATAGATGATCAAATTGATTAGAGCTTCAGTTGAAGAAATTGACTCTGCATCTCTCTCTGCAGACAGTGACTGACCTGCTGAGACGTTCCAGAATTTTCTGATATGTCTCAGAAGAAGCAGTTGCTGCAGCCACATTGGTCTGGAATTTCCTTGGAGTGGTTTACCACCTACAGTCACATCTTACTGATGGACTAAACCAGGTCTCACACTGAGTGGGTGCTCCTGTGCAAACGTCCTCGATTGGAACACACAGCCTCCTGAATGCGAATCCAATCACACAATAGGGCCTGATTGACATCATCCACTGGAATCAGATCTGGTAAATAGCATGTTGCCTTTCTCCCTCATTAATCATTCCTCCCCAGTGGAATGAATGGTGTCGCTGAACTAAGATTGGCAGCAGGCTTTCCAGAATGAGAGGTGGAAGTTTGTGCTTCGGGTTGACTCCAAGGTGAGTTCAGCAGTTAGTCCAACAATGGCAAGTCAACTATGGAGAAGTTGGGGTTTTTCCATTCATGCACACTTGCAGTGGAGTTGGCAACTTCCACACACAGGCAATCCTGATTGGCATTTACCCATGTATTATTATCCACATGCAGGATATGAGTATTTATGCTATCAGCTTTTCAATGATGAGATTAAAAACCTCACATATTTGCAAAATTAAAACAGAATGAAAGCTTATAGAAATACTTGTTTTTTATTTAAAGGAATTCCAAAGGACAGATCTGCTTGTGAAAACAGCCCAGGTAACAGATGATGTATAAAAAAACTGATGCATGTTTACCTTTATATTTGGACTACCAATATCCATGTCATCTTGTCCTCTGAGGCTAAGTGAAGAATGTGCAATCTGATCTCTGCCTGCAGCCCAATTTTAATTTCAGAAGCTAGAAAAAGTTGAGAATACGATCTCCTGACAGTCAATCATATATGGAAAACATGAAACTTTCTAAGATGTTAGCTTATCTACCAAATGTCTTTCATAATTGGTTAAACAGTGTGTGCTATATCCAAGGGCAAAAAAAAAAGTGGTTAAAAAGAGCCTATATTTCAACAACTTTCTCCAGCACCCAAACTTCCACTACCTTCATCAGCTAAGATACCTAATTTGCACAATTCTTACATCATGAAATAAGATTACATTACAGATTAAGAAAAATCAATTTACTAGAAATAAAAGAAAAAATACTGAAAATATTCAGGTCAAGAAGCTTATATGGAAAGAGAAACAGAGCTAATATTTCAGATCATCGACCTTTTGTCAGACAAAGTGTCTTTGATATGGAACTTTAATTCTATTATTCACTTCCCTGCTGAGTGTTTCTAGCATTTTCTGGTCTCATTTCAAATTTCCAGCATATAAGACCTACTTGTGGTCAAATAATCTACTAACTTGTACATCTTTATTATGTGGGTGGTAACCGAAACACGTGCAAACTCCACACCGACAGCACTGGAGGTCAAGATTGAACCCAGGTCTCTGGTGCTGTGAGGCAGCATCTCTACTAACTACTGTTTCGCTTTCAAGAAAATGGCACTGACCCATTCCTTGTCTAACAAGCAGCTGCCATCTTTGAAACATGCACGTCAAGCGTCAATATTTAAAAGGGTGGAAACCACGATTATGGTTTCTTGAAGCAAGCAAGTTCCATGATTTTGATTTGCAACAGGTGCTGGTGCTGGTGTTATACCCAAAACCCCCAAAATGCCTAAGGTTATAAATCGGAAATGTGCTCTATGCTCCTGCATCAACAATGTTCCTATGATCTGGGGCACCTATTCCTCTGAATAAAGCTGATACCAGTTTTGTTTTTAGTTCATGTTTGAGCATGATAGTGATAGATTTCTCTTTCTATGGTGATAAGCAACAAGAAATGAATGAATGAATGAGGAAATTCCTGTTGGAGTTATTGAATGGGGATGTTACCAACAGTGATCAGCCATGATCGCATTGAATGGCGGTGCTGGCTCGAAGGGCTGAATGGCCTACTCCTGCACCTATTGTCTATTGTCTATTGTCTATTGTCTATTGTCTATTGACCCTGCAACCATTTTCTAATGTAGACCCTGCAACCAGTTTCTAATGTTTTTCTAATACTTAGCAAGACAGTGAGGCTGTAAATGACATAAGGAAATAAGTCAAACTGAGGAACAGCAATGAATAGAGAAAGACACTAGATCACACAAGGGTGAAGAGAATTGAGGTGAACCTAATGAAGAGAGACCAGGATTCATAGAGACTGCTTAAGAATGGTAAGTGGAAAGCCAGCAAATGTCAGATACAAGTTTGTAGGAAGGACCTGCAGATGCTAGTTTATACTGAAGATAGACACAAAATACTGGAATAACTCAACAGGTCGGTCAGCATCTCTGGAGAAAGGGAATAAGGGACGTTTCGGGTCAGAACCAAAACGTCACTTATTCCTTTTCTCCAGAGATGATGCCTGACCCACTAAGTTACTCCAGCATTTTGTGTCTATCATCAGATGTATGTTTATTCAGTTATATAACATCCCTCCTGTGTTGACACTTTAGTCACCTCATTGCAACCCATGTTACAATTTAAGTGTGGGATTAAACAATGAGCAAACAAGTTTTAGAACTCTACTATAGCTTGCAGCTCCTGAAAGGGCCATGCAACACAATAAGCTGTGTGCATTGCTGATGTAAGCCCCTATTAAGGAACATGGCTAAATATCACAATGTATGTATTTAAAATCAATGTTATAACATCCACTCTGTACTCTGCCACAAAGTAAGTTAGCAAACTTTGTATGAACCAAGTTGAAAAGTAATACAGACTTAATTTAATATAAAATAATGTAATTTAATATAGCACAACAAAAACAATTTTGTTCCCTGAGCAGGTGCGGGCTGTATTGGAGTTGCCCAAGGGCTGCACTATGTTATAAGCCCAAGATGATTGTGCATTATAAACATTGAATGAAAAAACACACTGTTAGAAAACGGAAGAAGAGCTGCCAAATCCTGCAGCAGAGCAGGGTAACATGTGCCTTACCCCAAAGTTTTCAAGAGGTCACGACTTAACAAAATATACCAATACAAGAATTTAGCGAGAGACAGTTAAACTGATTGTGTCCGAGGGGAAGTGATAAATTTAATGAGACAGCTAGGAAGGAAAGAGCCTGGCTGTGTTCATCACAGAACAGTCAAGCATCAGAAAGAGAGTACAATCTCTTGCACAGAGTAAAAAAGGACTTTGTCCTTGCTCTTCAACTTGAGCGCATCTCCAAATATTTCCAAAGTGGACAACATGCATGGCACGTAACGAGCTCATTTCATAAAATTGAATTTTATTTTTTATATACATTAACACACATATAAGAAATGGTTGACTGTCTCCAAATAATTTCTGTTCCGTTTTGAACAGTGACAAGACAAATAAGGGCAAGTGAAGACTATTCTGTCCGTCTTAATTTTGGTACTGCCACCTCCTTAACCTGACCTCAATTTCCTCTCTCATACTTCTCATCCCCATCAGTAATCTTAGTTGAGGGCATAATGGACAGACCTATTCATGTAAAGTATAATCTGTCTGAAAATAAAATGGGTAGCATTAGTGCTGTTGAGGCAAAGAAACATACTTAAATATTGCATCCCCCATTCAACCTTGAATTTAAACCCACATTGAGGAAGTAATTGAGAGCTGTGTTTTAGCCAGCTGAGACCCTGATGTTTCAAGCAATAAAGAGTTGTTTCAGTGTAAAATCAAAATAGCGGAGGGCAAGAAAGCAAATTAATTCAACAATGTAATCTCTGTTTATTCAGCCTAAAAGAAATACTGTGCGCATTTGAGGCTTTTATAGAACAAAAGTTTGTTTGTAGCATTTAGCACTTCAAATTTTCAGTCTGATCTCGGTCAGGTGCCTGTTAAACCCTGAAGCAACATACATGGAATTCCGATTGACTCTTCACCCTCACAGATTTTGTTCTGATTTTAGGACAAAGCCACAACTTTGATGAGACTTTAATAGAAATAGAAAGTTTGCCAAAATAACGCAGTGGGCTGGGAGAAACCACGAGGAAGCTTCTGTAAATGAGTTGCAGGTACAGAGAATCTACTGTACATGGTGCACTGATCTGAATTGTAGCTTACACCCTGATAGCTTGCAATTTCTGCCATTTGAGAATGTGCCATTAGATCACTTGCCCAGCAATAGGGCTAAGGTACCACTAAATGTGGCATTTTAAAACGTGGCTTGATTTCCTCTTTTCAAAACGATGCCTCTAGTTGGGAAATGCTTCCATGGGTGTCAACGGACATATAATAGTATGCAAGATTTACATTGGTTCCTTGACATCTATTCCATTAGTTAATCAATTTGACAATTGAGCCATTCTCAGCAAATTAAGATGTTAGCTAATCAACGTCAACTCTAATTACGTAAGAAGGAACTGCAGATGCTGGTTTAAACCAAAGATAGACAAAAATGCTGGAGTAACTCAACAGGTCGAAGAAGGGTCTCAACCTGAAACATCACCAATTTCTTCTCTCCAGAGATGCTGCCTGTCCCACTGAGTTACTCCAGCATTTTGTGTCTACCTTCAACTCTAATGACCTCTATTGCCATGATGTCCCCCAATTTTTCAGGGTATATTTAGGGTATACTAGACCAAGTGGACTCGTTGGGCCCAAACCTCTCCTGCAGCACCCTCTCCTTCCCCCCCACTCTCCCCAGCACCCTCCCCCTCCCCTCTCCCCCGTCCCAGTCCCCTTTCCCCCTCCCCTCCCCCCTCCTCCCCTATCCCCCCACTTCCCCCTACCCCCTCCACCCTCACTCCCCCTCTCCTCTCCCCCCTCTCCCTCCCCCTCCCCTCCCCTCCCTCCTCCTCCCTCCCTCCTCCCCAACCCCCGTCCCCCCTTCCCCTCCCCCCCAGTCCATCCCCCTCAAACCCCCTTATCCTCCCCCCTCCCTCCACCTCCTTCCCTCCCTCCCTAGGAGATAGATTTAAACTTTAAAACGTGAATAATTTTAAATATATAACATAGATTTCAATGAAACTTTTTCCATTAGCACCAAAGGGACGGTGGCGAGTAAGGTGGGCCAAAAATTGTTGCGCTATCGTCTACCGTTTTGGCTGTAGTTCAGGAACAAACAAACAAACAAACGAGAGTTTTAGTATATAGATTATTCAGGGTATTTATACATTCACAAGCAAAAGTCATTTAAAAAAGGAACAATTCTTCCTTACTCATTCTCCAGTCCTTTCGTAGCAACGGCGAACACATCATTTGCTTTCCTAATTGCTTTCAGTACATACATGTCAAGCTTTCTGTGATACATGCATAAGAATATTCTGAATGAATTTAATTTCTCTATCCCTCATCACTTGCAAATACTCTAGAATGAAGGCCATCAGAACCAGGGATTTGTAGATGCATTTGTATACCAGCTAAGTGCAATCAGCAACATAAAATATCAAGTCAAATTGAGTTTGTTGTTTTATGCACGTCCAATGAGGTAAAGGGACAATGAAAACAACTGATGAAAGATCCATGCTTTAAAACATAAAAATCTTCTCATTCTATAGATACTAACACATTTGCTGTAAATTTCCAACCATGCTTTGCAGGATTTAGAATGTTCCTTTAATTTGAATAGGCAGTGTTCATTTGAATACCCCACCTTTGCAGTATACATTTTGAGTGATAAGACACATCTTTATTAAAAGTCCTATTCCTTCAGCATTATAAATTACCTGTAAGCTTTAACTCTCTCTCACTGCTTTGTTTAGAACAGCTGCCTCCATTTGTTTTGTCATCTGTGACTTGAGCTGCCTAAACAGTCTATCTGAATAAAATACAGGACTCATCTTTAATACCAGTACCAATCAGTGGTGTATAAAATGGAATTTGGCGTTATTCCATTTTGAGTACTGACAACAAATGAAAAAGCCTCAAATCTATTTCCTTTCCCAAAGTAAATCAGAATTGATTTTAATATAGTGAATTGATTTTTGTCCACATGGCTGAAAAGACAGTCTTAAATCCAGCCAGGAACTTGGGTTTAATTATATTAGCCTATTTTATTGCAATTTTTTAAGCCACAAACCTCACTAACAGCACACTGTTGTCAATGCTCGCTTTACAACTGTGTAGACACAGGCTCAATGCCAGAAATCTCACTAACATTGTTTTACAAATATCTGTCAGATTTCTCGAGGTTGAAAGGTCCATGGATTTAGTAACAGTCATCCTTTTCCAATTAAATGAAAGCTGCTCAAATATAAATATTTTAACTGTGCAGGAACTTAAAGTACAATTGAAAACATTTGGTAGATATGAAAATGGTTCAATATAAATATGCGTATGTATGTATGTATGTATGTATGTATGTATGTATGTATGTATGTATGTATGTATGTATGTATGTATGTATGTATGTATGTATGTATGTATGTATGTACGTATGTGTGTATGTATGTATGTATGTATGTATGTATGTATGTATGTATGTATGTATGTATGTATGTATGTATGTATGTATGTATGTATGTATGTATGCACGAATGTTCTTGAAATACAGCCAAAATGGTCCACGATAGTGGTCCACCCTACTCACCATTCGCCTGCGGTATCAAGTTTCGTTATATTTTAAAAGTAATTCACTTTATAAACTTTAATAAACTTTATACTGTGAATGGGCCCAGCAGCCGTGGCCTGCGCACTTGGGGGAGGGTTGTCGGGCCCGGTATCTGCGCATGCGCAGTTGGGGGAGGGTTGCCGGGCCTGGTGGCGGCGCACCTGCTCCCTCCTTCCACCCGTGGTGCAGCACGGCGGCAGAGAGAAGGTCAAAGAAGATGGCCGCTGGCAGGACGAACATGAGACAGCACCTTGAGGCCGCTCTCCTGCTGCTGGCCGCCGCGATGGCTGCCCTGGGCTGGGGTGAGTGGCTCCCTCTCCCCTTTCCTCTCCCCTCTTGCCCGTCCCTAGCCCCGGGGCTGTCTCAACGGGAATCCAACATGGGTTGTGTTTTGTTCAAATTGTTGCGCTATTGTGTACCGTTTTGGCTGCTTTCTGCCCAACCAATTGTTCAAGCGCTTATGATTGCAACATGCGCCTTAATTTAGTTCAACAAAGAAACTGACAAGTTACTAAAGAACCTTTAGTAACAACGCAAACCCAACGGGTCCACGGGTCGTCTAGTATATATATATATATATATATATATATATCTTCTTATACTATCTTCTATCTTATCTTCTTATACTACTAAAACTCAGATCTTGTATATGAATATATGAATAAATATATATATGAATAAATATATAAATCCGTATATATATATCTGTGATTTCGGCTGATTACGGCAAAACGGTAAACCGTAGCGCCACAATTTTTGCACCGCCTTAATCATACCGCTGGACGCTTGCCGAAAATGATATTTTTATTTAATTCGGCCGTATATTTTTTAAGTTACAGAGGTTTAAAAGTCAAAACTTTTTTTCTCTCAGTTATTTCGGCTGATTTCGGCAAAAACGGTGAACCGTAGCGCCACGATTTTTGCACCGCCTTAATCACCACGCTGAACGCTGGTGGAAAATGATACTTTTATTTGATTCGGTCGTGTATTTTTTAAGTTAGAGAGGTTTTAGTAAAAAAAAAATCCCAGCCGTTTTTTCCATGGTGTGACGTCAAAATGCCCATGTGAGAAGAGCTCGAGCAACCCTCCTCCTACTGATTTATTGAAGGCTTTCAGCGTGGTGCGTCTGTGCGTATGGGCTCCCCTCTCCTCTCTCCCCTTGCTTCTCTCCTCTCTCCCACACCCGGGAGACCCTCTCCCCGCTATCTCCCCCCCCCCGGACCTTACACTGATGCGCTCCCACCCCCCCAGACCTTTCACTGATGCGCACCCCTGCCCCCCCCGGACCTTTCACTAATGCGCTCCCCCCCCCCCGGACCTTTCACTGATGCGCTCCCCGCCCTCCCCCCCCCGGACCTGTTGGTGCTGGGGGCAAGAGAGAGTAGGGGAAAGGGGTGTGCTTGGGGAAAGGAGGGGTGGGGGAGAGTAAGAGTGTGTCTGGGGGAGAGAGAATGGTGGCGGGGTCTGAGAATGGGGACTGGGGAGGGGGACAACAGGGGTCGTCCGGAGGGGGCTTGGTGGTGGGGGAAAGAGGGGTACTGGGAAAAGGGGAGGTCGTGGGGAAAGGGGGGGTGTGGGGAGAGTAAGATTGGGGTTGGGGGAGGAGAGAATGGGGGGGGGGTGGGAATGGGCCCAACGGGCCCTCTTCGCTAGTATAAAACTAAAAGTCTCATCTTGTATGTATATATATGTATGTATGTATGTTGCCGAAATACAGCCAAAACAGTACACGATAGCGCAACAATTTTAGGGTCACCTTACTCATCATTCGCTTGCGGTGTGCAGTATCAAGTTTCGCTCAAATTGCTGTGCTATCGGATATCATTTTGGCTGTATTTCAGGAACATTCATATATATATATACAAGATGAGATTGAGATCGCTGGCGTCACAACGGGAACCCAACGGGTCCATGGGTCGTCTAGTATTAAGTAAAAGTAAAATTCAAACTTTAATTAATAATATTGTACAGTTTTGTGACTATCCTTCTTACAATGCTCTTTTCTGAAATAGCCAGCTGGCATTCTGACCCTGCTAAGTTTCCAGTCACACTAAATGGCTTTATTCTATGTGAGGGAGAATAATAATACATCTGTGTAAACTGATAAGTGAACAGATTGATAATGTATTGCAAATAAGAATTATGATTTCCAGGTTTTAATTTCACCTAGAGTAGCATATCTTAACTTCATTTTTTTAATTCATTGCCAATGAATAATCAGTCTTACTACTATGGTTTAAGTTGACCTGGTTCCAAAAATACCTCCTAATTGTGGCTTGAGGAACACATCAATGTTAGCCTCACTTTCATGGAGGTCAATAAAGTGCTGAATAAACTCAGTTCAGTGTCACATAAACTGAGTTCCTCAACCCTACATTACAAGTTAAAATAGTTAATTATCCTTATTGCTGTCTCACATATAGCTACAAGCTATTGGAATAAAACAGATTCCACAAAATCCACAAAAAACCCCTACATAATAATTATTACAATACTCTACTAGTGTGACGGCCAAATTGCATCTCAGGGAGGTGATAAATGTTTAATCAGCAAGTATCTGCATTGAATATAGTACATGAAAGTGGGCCATTTTTAACTCGACCAAATATTATTTCTCTTGAGCTTTCTCATTTTCTTGATTATCTAATTCTTCTTGAGTAAACCTATTTCCTACCTCTCTCAAATCCTTTTGTCTCCCTCTTAAATGCAGAAATAATATTAATAGATAGATGTAATGCTTTTTCTTCAGTAGAGGATCATTCAATATCATTGAATGCATAAATATTAAAATTAAAAAGAATATGGTCTAAATGTGATATTTTATTTATAATTATTTTCTTCTGTTAAACATCATTACACGTACTCGACACATTCTCTGTTAAAAGTATTGAATTAGTCAATAGCTACAGTTACAGTTAATAATCAGTCAAGACAGTTAACTGACCATTAATTATTATTTCACTCAGTCAGCAGGAAACTGCGGCAAAATGAACACAATAAGTACTTTTCATTCATATCTTCAAAATTTAATTTAACTTTTGTATATTTTGTTTGCAGTGACTTGCTTATGGGCTGAGACTCTTTCCTTAACATTCTTTGGTGGCATCAAAAGCGCATGGTTCTTCAAGGGCAAGGTGCACTATCAGTCTCTCAGTGCACTTTGGGATGAGCATTAATTAGGTTTAGGTTACGTTGCTCAATTAAATAAATTAAAGGACGTGATCAGTCCGTCCTCCCCCCTGAAACTCTTGAGTTTATTTGCAAAGCCTCAACACAAAAGGATTTAAGACTGCAAAATAAAATTTCATAAAATCATGTCTGATTCTACAAGAAATTGAACTACATTATTGTTCCCTAAAGCCTTTTTTATGCATGTGTGCAGACTGTTCTCCCAGCAAGCTTGCTTGGCTCATGGTTAATTAAACAGGGTTATACATACCTGGCATGCACATACATGCTGGCTAGTAGTTTGATTTGCTTGGTTGCTAATGCCAAGCTGTAATTGAATCACTGTAGTAACAATGCATACATCATAAAATATGAACTGCAATTACTAATGACAACAGTTAAAGTAAACACACACTAGCTTTCCTCTTTATTCAATTCATAATCTGAATTGTGGCTCAAATCTACCATAAACAACCTTTATGAACCTTTCTTACAAGTTCAATTCATTCTCAAATAAAGGCCAATTGTTTCAAAAACAAATTCACCTCTGCTCTACCATTGCTTCCCTTCAAATTTTTTTTTAGATTTTGTTTAAATTCAATTGATTTTCAGTGTATTTCCTGTGCTGGCTTCCTGCCAGGATGCCACCCAGGTTTTTTACTTGTGCAAGTCTAGATGGTACCTATTGCCCAACACTACCATGCTCTGTATTCACACTTCCCTGCAAGGATTAAAGAATGCAGGGAAGAGAGGAAAGTATTTGCCTCACCTTAAACCATCTAAATGGTCAAATCTGGTTCAAATGACTGCAAACGTTAGGTGTATTTATCTTTTTTTAGTCATGAACAACAAGAGGCAATATATCACAAAATTGGACAAATGTATATGTAATGGAATTAGATTTATATTGGGAGCATAGTAGAAATTTCTCAATGATATGTTTGAAATACAAAATATCTGTTTCACAATACTTTTGTGGTCATGTATTGCGGAATATTTCTCTTCCCAACTATGGGGGGAAAATTAATAAGCAGGTGAAAAATCTACACTTGGGCACAGCTGCAATCAGTCAATTCTCTTATTGACCTGCTTCTTGGATTTCCTGCTCATATTCCCAGCTGATAATTGTAAGTCTTATTCAAATAATCATAGCATACCTCACCTCAACTTTCCTGTTACAGATGGAGTGACATGCATATGTGGAAGTGCTCCTTGGAGCAAACTTTACAAAGATAGCTGGAAAAAGCAGGATACTTAGGTTGACTGAGCTAAGCAGTACCACAACCAACAAAGAAAAAAATCAAAGCTCTGCATTACAAGGCGATGGGCAATTAAACAGCTACAAGTGGAGGGTGCTCCAAGAACATCTCACCTGCTACTCGATTCAGTCATCCCCTCTACCGACAGTGCAGTGACTACAGTTTGTGACATCGACCAAATTCACTGCAAATATTCATCTTGGCCACATTGACAGCATCTCCTAAATCTACCAATTGTATCACCAAGAGGAGCAAGGGCAGTAGGAACATGGGAATACCACCATGTGCAGATTCCCCTCCAAGTCACGCCTCTTCCTTTATTGTCACCGAGTGTAAATCCTAAAGTTCCTTACCCAACAGCATTATGGGAGTATCTTCAGCAGAAGGACTGCACCAACTCCAGTTGTCTCACTACTACCTTATCAAGGAACATTAGCAATGGGCAATATGCCAGCTTTGCTAATGATAACACACACACTGAAAAATAAATCTAAAAATCTGAATAGTCAAAAATTGTCAACCCAGTTTTCAAATTTAATGATAGTTAAATCCAAGTTATCCAAACATGAGACTATGGAGTAGTGGGTACCGAGGCAAGAAAGGAATGAGAGAGATCAGCAGGGGCAGAGTCAAAAGATATGAACAATCCTTGTGCCGGAGAAGGTCAGAAACCCGTTCACAGGTCACCAAATTTGAAAATGGTCTGCTTCCGCCATTACTGTCAGTGGTGGTATTTAAGATTAACTCGCCAGGCCTGGACCCGTTGGGTCCAAAACTCTCCTGCTGGCCCGGCAACCCTCCATGCAAACCTCTCCTGCGGGCGTGGCAACCCCCGTTGGGTGCAAACCTGTCCTGCGGGCCCGGCAACCCTCCCCCAACTGATGATCCGTGGACCCATTGCCGGCCAGGGAGTGTCCCCCGGGGCCGTGGGCGGGCGAGGGGAGAGGAAAGGGGAGAGGGAGCCACTCACCTTGGCCCCGGGCAGCCAGAGCGAGCCGTGGACCCGTTGATTGGAAACCTTTCCTGCAGCAGCAGCTCAGTGGCGATGGCAATCTTGTTTGACCCTCTGCCGTCGCGCTGTACCACGGGAGGAAAGTCAGGTGCAGGACACGTCAGGACGGGCACCGGTCCTCCCGGCGGAGGGGCATTTATTAAAGTTTATTAAGTTAATTGTTTTTAAAATGTAACAAAACTTGATCAATTGAGACCGCAGGGGAATGGTGAGTAGGGTGGGTGTTAAATTGTTGCGCTATCGTGTACGGTTTTGGCTGTATTTTGGGCACATACGAAAATGCAATATATATATACGCACGAATATATATACAAGATGAGAGTTTTAGTAATATTATATATATATATATATATAGATGACATACATGGTTGCAAAATGCATTATGGCATATTTCAGAACCTTAAGTATTGAACAACGGATAAGCAGCACCTGAAAATAAGTACTATATCTCTGACAGAGGTATATCTTTGCATGACTACTATTTCTTTCTTGAACTTGTCACAATCAGAATATACTCAATCAGCCGTAATCTTATTGAATAACAGATCGGGTTCTAAGGACTCAATGGGCTACTTTTGTTCCCATTTCTCATGTTATTATCGGTCAATAATAAGCATGTGTGTTTCTGACCTGTGAGATGAAAATGACCAGTTTTAAGCTATTTAAATCAGAATGTACAACAGTTCTGAAAGAAAACATGCAAAGTTGCTTTCAAACCTCCCAAGAGATTTTCTGTTGAAGTGAACTGAGTATTTTTCCCCTTGTGTAGAAGTAGGATAAATGAGATTTACAAGCTGTTGTAAATTTACAACATTACCAGGGAACTGCGTCTTTCAGATTCAGAAATGATGAGAAAACTGTTGGAAATCTGATAATGCCGGACTCTTGGAAAGAAAGCGGTATCAATCAATACCTGAAGTAAGAACAATTGACTGCAAGAGCTCCTCAGAGCTACATTCACAGACTTAGATAAATTGCTAAGCAAGTTGCATCATCCTTCCTTATGGATACTAATTGGCCTATTGTACATTTGCAGGACTTCATGGGTTTACTTCAGATTTTGAATGATATCAACTTATAATATAATAACCTCCATCTACAATGAGTCTTGCCCCCATGGCAGCAGGGCAATATTAGTTATAGGGCTCCTGCTGTTCTCAGCAAGTCAGACCACCTTCCCTGCTGGTATTTGTTGACATGTGATAGCAGCGATCTTGCCAGGAGGATTGGAATTGTGCCACATTATAATTCCTGTTCCCAGTGATGATCATGTGGCCTAGAGAGAATGGAAATGATGTGCAGTTATCTGACTATGAAATTAAATTTCACAGGCTTGCTGGCCATGTTTGAGACGTTTGATCATTGCATGGTGAATAATGATGCACCATTGACTACAGAGGGCTAAATTGATTTCAAACCACAGCAGCACATTTATTTAAAAACCTCTTTTTGATACCTCTTCTTGCCACTTAAGAACCGACAATTTCTTACCCTCCGAGGTCAAGAATATCTCCAATTTCATTTCCCCCAGGACACTCCCACCTCCTGTTTAGTATGAAAGTTGACTGCAAATGGCATCAGGCATCATTATCATATGTTGGTGTCTGCTTTTCTGTTCAACCTGAATGATTAATG
Organism: Rhinoraja longicauda; assembly: GCF_053455715.1. Classification (NCBI taxonomy): domain Eukaryota; kingdom Metazoa; phylum Chordata; class Chondrichthyes; order Rajiformes; family Arhynchobatidae; genus Rhinoraja; species Rhinoraja longicauda. The sequence continues at coordinate 24,828,544 of NC_135970.1, read as the reverse complement.
ATTCGTGCTTCATTCCAAAATTCCCAGTTTTGCAATTTCACGGTAAACAGAGGCTGTGGCGCAGTGAATTTCCTTTCAAAAACACTTTAAAAATCTTGTCCTAAAAGATTTGACTTTCCTTTCAACCAAATTTAGAGAAAACCAGAAACAAAACTAGTTTATAGGGACTGAATGCTGTGATCCTATAAACAGAAAGGTCCATTATTGCTCTGCATTATGACTGTGCTGTGTTTACGGAACACAGCTCAAATGATTTTGGCCATTTGTATACAAGTGCATGCATGAAAGGTAACTGTATTAGAAAACTAAAAAGAAAATGTAGGTTAAATCCAGGCAATTGTTCTTGTCTAAGCAACTTGCTCAGAATGCCAACAGACCAGCCCCCTGGGAAAATCTCTCAACCAACTCAAGAACAAAAGCTCAATTCATTCATATTTAGTACAGTGTGTAAGCAGTGCTTCACCAATCATATTCCTCCTGTTTAACATGTTTTCCCTCTCTTTCAGGTCAAATGCGAGGCTTGTTAACGTGCCTTTTAACGTTAATACTGTGCCTCATTAAATGTGACACACCATGCAGCTTTGTGCTGTCCTGCACTAATCTTGCTCAAAATTTAAACACCAACAATGTGCTTTCAACATGTTGTAAATAACATAATACAATTATATTTTTGCAAGTAATTTAAGTGTACTTTGGTCCATCTTAAATCATATCTTTTGGTAAATATATTATCATGGTTTTATAATGAAACTTTTTTTTTCCAAAACCAGGTCATGGGTGAATCCCACTGAGGACCAGCCCTGCATTAGATGTGACAGAGACTTTTCCCTTCTGGGCAGAGCCTGCTTGCTGAATGTGACAGCTGGTGAGCGGTTGAGCAGTTCAGTGCATGTTATTAACTACATAAAGGACTGCTCCTGTTGACTAAACACAGGCTGCAGTCGCTGCGGAGCAGGATTAAGTATTGTTGGGGCTCTGATGATGTGTGGGGCCCTCCACCCCAGCTACTAAAGTTGCTTCGATCCATTCTAAATTAAACATCCGTCTCTGAAGAAACAGTCCCATGGAAAGGTTGCATGCTTCATTAACAACAAAGCTAATCATACATCAATTTGGCTTCATGCCACCTCTTTTATGGGTGCTGCAGATGCTGAATTGGTTAAACATGGTGCTCAAGGTGACTGCATACATTTGTCTGAGTAGCACCGGATGCCATATTCATTAATGTGCAGCTCCCACCACTGGACGTACATGGAGGAATCAGACTAATTAGCGTGTAATGCTGATTTAATCCCAGAGCTGCCATTTGAAGCTCAATGCCTGTTAACACACCTGAACACACATTAAAGAACAAGGGCTCGATCCCCCACCATTTAAAGGGATTACACATTACTAAATTAACTGCAATTTATTTCCATTGGCCTTTGCTGCAATTGATCAGGTGCTTGGTGATTTCTTGATTTCTTTAAAATTACGATCTGTTGGAGAATATATTTCTGGACTGATGGCTGAGGATTCTTGAATGTCCATGTGAGTAATTATGTTCAGTCTCAAATGGCACAGAAGCAGTGATCACAAAAAAACTGTGTTAGATGAACTCAGCAAACCAGACAGCATTCGTGGAGGGAAATGGACTGACAGTGTTTTGGGTCAGGACCATTTGGAAGGTCTTCTGCTTGGACTGAGATGGTAGCCAAGACACTTCATCATTGTATAGTCCACAAATGTGTTGATGAAAGTTACTCATCAATTCCAACCAAGAATTAGTGGGCTTAAAATTTAATGCAAAGCCCTGCACCAATGGTGTTGGCTCTTCCATGATCCCTCATTTTGTTTGCCAATTTCATGACCTGGCCGTGCACCTAGCATTTCATTGTGTGCATCCATCAGGCTTTTTCTGTCGGGTCCTCTTTTATTCGTGACTTTGTACGGAATAAATAACCTGTGCAAAATCTTTGCCTAAATCCAGTTATGCAGTTTTTAACCTACTTTACCATCTTGCTATTTCAACCAAAGTCAGGATCAATAATGGTTCTTGAGATCTGAAAATGCATCCAATTTGTGGAACTTAGTGGGGAAAATGGTACATGTTTGAGAAATGCAGCTTCCATTTCTCAGCTATGACCAAAACTGACTGGAAAATAAGAAGAAAGTTGGATGCAAGGAAGAGACATGGATGCCTGTCAGTTTCCATTTCATCAGCTTCACCATTGACCACAGGACCACCAGTGATGCTGAGCGATGCTCTCCTAAGGTGGTGCATACCCAGTTAGCCATTAAGAGCACAGACTATGGACCATTTTACTAATGAATGCTTGAGGGAAACACGTCCATTACTGAGATTTAATTTGTTTCTGTGATGTGCCCAATGTAGTTAAATAGCTGGCAGAGGGTGCGCACAGTGAGCCATTTGCTTGGGACATAGGACTGCCGAATATGAGTGAGAAGAACTGCAGATATTAGGTTTGAGATCTGATGAACGGAGTTAGTGATTAAATGAGTGAGGGTGATTTAGTGCGATGAGCTTCAAGAGAGACCAGTAGTAAAGTCGGTGCAATTAAACATCAAATGATGTATTAACTGACCACGTGTTGGGTTACTGAACTTGTTGTGACAGTGTTGTCCTTACCCTACATAAAACTCCTGACACACAGAAACACAATGACTTTTAACTGTGCTCAGCAAAAGTCAGCTCAATGTAAGAGCAATTAGCAATGAGTAATAAATCCCAGGCTTGCCAATAACTCCCACATCGTGCAAATGAATAAAACAAAAGATATTACCCAGGTGGTGATTTTGAACTCCCAGGTAGATTTCTGGGCTACATGGCTCAAAGCCACATCATGTTTTATTCCACTTTATTATTCCATTTCACAATCTCAGGAGTGCCGAGCACTTTTTTATTTCACACAATTTGGAAACCTTTTCAACTGTGGGACACACAGGTTATTGATTTCTTTCAAATGAACATAAACGTAAAGCATTTATCATACAAGGCGGCCAAGCAAGTGTTAGAGAGGTTGAGGCAAATAAGTTTGGCATCATTGAAATCATTTTTTTTTAAATTCTCAGCAGAAATTGTGAATTTTAATTTGATAAAATGGTAAAGCAGCAGAGACAAGGGTAGAAATAGGGCCTGTTTACGTAAACTGATTCTACGGCATTTTTAGTTGAATCTTTCTTCAAAATTCGAGAGAGGTCAAAAGAAAGCTCTGCAATGTGATACAGAGATACTTTGAGTTCCCTGAAAAAATCTTCGTAAATCACTGATTTTTGACAGAACATGCCGATGACCTCTCTGCTCTTGCTCACTGACAGGGATTTTTTTCAAAACCTGCAACTTCAAAGTTTTGGGACAAAATAGGTGTAACAGCATCTAAAACACAACCAGACCTGTTCATGTGTGTAAAACATTGAACATGTTAAATATTCTGAGCTGTTGACAGACTTTACCATTGATCTACTCAATGAAGTTCCTTTCCAATAGTTTCTGGGATGTGAGTGTTGCAGGTAAGGCCAACATTTATTGCTTATCCCAAATAACCCTAAAGATGATGGGTAGCGCAGCGGTAGAGTTGCTGCTTTACAGCGAATGCAGCGCCGGAAACTCAGGTTCGATCCTGACTACGGGTGCTGCACTGTAAGGAGTTTGTACGTTCTCCCCGTGACCTGCGTGGGTTTTCTCCGAGATCTTCGGTTTCCTCCCACACTCCAAAGACGTACAGGTATGTAGGTTAATTGGCTGGGTAAATGTAAAAATTGTCCCTAGTGGGTGTAGGATAGTGTTAATTTGCGGGGATCGCTGGGCGGCACGGACTTGGAGGGCCGAAAAGGCCTGTTTCCGGCTGTATATATATGATATGATATGATATGATGGTTTGGGAGATGCTGTCAGAATAGCCTGGGTAAAGAACTGCAGTGAATTTTGTAAATAGTGCCTATTGTAGTCATTCAACATTGCTGGAGAAGGGAATGAACGTTTAGGGTGATTGATGAAGTACCAGTCAAGTGAGCTGCTTTGTCCTAGATATGAATGGCTGGCTGAGAGCTCATCCAAGCAATGGACAGTATTTCATCGTGCTCCTGACTTGTGCTTTGCAGATGATTGTCAGGAAGTGTCAGGAGTAAAGGGCATTTAATTTTCACATGTACTGGCAGTGGAACAATTAAATTCTTACTAGCTGGTTTTACAGACCCATTAATGCAAATGAATATACATTAATCAAAAATACAATAAATAAATAACCAGACCTTAAGAGTGCAAAACCTTAAGAGTACTGCAACCAAAACAAAATCCATAGTAGTTCATAGTTGCTGTGGTAATGTTATGGTCAGGGTTGTGCAGTGTAGTTCAAGGGCCTGATGATTGCGAGGAAACAGTTGTTCTTGAATCTATAACTAGCTACAGATCCAGCACCCCCTCAAGCGGAAGTGCCGGCTCCTCCTTAGCTGATGACCTGAACTCTTTTTACGCACGGTTTGAGACGGGTAACACCACCAGCTCGCCGTCTAAAAACAGCACCGAAGGGGCGCTGGCTAGCGAGGCTGGAGGGGGATCCACCGCCGGGGATGTGCACACATTCTCGGTGTCCGAGCATGAGGTGAGGTGGGCTCTGACGCGTGTGAACACGAGGAAAGCTGGAGGCCCAGATGGTATATCTGGGCGAGTACTAAAGTCTTGTGCTACTCAGCTTGCTCCAGTGCTCACCACAATATTCAACCTCTCCTTGGCAAAGTCCATGGTCCCTGCATGCTTCAAAAGATCCATCATTGTACCGGTGCCAAAGAATGCCTCTCCAGCGTGTTTAAATGACTACCGACCGGTGGCCCTCACCTCGGTTGTCATGAAATGCTTTGAGAGGCTAGTCAAGAAGCACATCTGCGCCCTCCTTCCTCGCAACATGGACCCACTACAGTTCGCATACCGTCCGAACAGGTCCACGGATGATGCGGTCTCCCAGGTTCTACACACCGCTCTCTCTCATCTGGACAGCCAGGGGGGCTATGTGAGGATGCTGTTCATTGACTTTAGTTCAGCATTCAACACAATAGTCCCCAGCAGACTGGTTGAGAAGCTGCTGGAACTGGGGCTTAGCACCCCTCTGTGTGCCTGGGTCCTGGACTTTCTCACTGCCAGGCCCCAAGTGGTTAGGATGGGGGAACACACATCTAGCTCCCTCACCCTGAACATAGGATCCCCCCAGGGTTGCGTCCTTAGCCCCCTACTGTACTCCCTGTACACACATGACTGTGGGGCCAGGTTCAGCTCAAACTCCATCATCAAGTTTGCTGATGACACTGTGGTGGTGGGCTGGATCTCCAACAACGATGAGAAGGCCTACCGGGAGGAGATGGCTGATCTGACACTCTGGTGTCAGGACAATAGCCTCCTCTTGAATGTCACTAAAACAAAGGAGCTGATTGTGGACTTCAGAAGGGCTAAACATCCAAGGACGTACACGCCACTCGAGATAAATGGGTCTATTGTGGATAGGGTGAGCAGTTTCAAATACTTGGGAGTCCGCATCGCAGAGGATCTGACGTGGGCAACGCACATTGCCGCACTGGTGGGTAAGGCTAAGCAGCGCCTTTACCACCTTAGACAACTGAGGAAATTCAGAGTGTCGCTGAGGATCCTTCATTGCTTCTACTCTGGGGCTGTAGAGAGCATCCTGTCCGGCAACATTACAGTCTGGTTTGGGAACAGCTCTGCCCAGGACAGGATGACCCTGCAGAGAGTAGTGCGTTCGGCAGAACGCACCATGGGAACTACACTCGTCCCCCTGTAGGACCTATACATCAGGAGGTGCAGATCCAGAGCAAGCAAGATCATGAGGGACCCCTGCCACCCCAGTAACGGACTGTTCCAGATGCTACGATCAGGCAAACGCCTCCGCTGTCACGCTGTGAAAACGGAGAGGATGAGACGGAGCTTCTTCCCACAGGCCATCAGGACTGTCAACTTTTATAACCCCAGAGACTAAATTTTTGTCGACACTTTTTGTGCTATGTTTAGTAACTTATTAACTTTATTTATATGCTGTAACTAATTCTTTTTGTGCACAACCCGCAGGCATTGCCACTTTCATTTCATTGCACATCGAGTATGTGTATGTGACAAATAAATTTGACTTGACTTGACTTGACTTGGAGGTCACGGTTCTTGGGCTTCAGCATCTTTTTCCCGATGGTAGTAGTGAGACATAAGCCGGGCCAGGGTGATGTGGGTCTTTGATACTATTGGCTGCCTTTTTGAGGTAGCGCCTTCTGGTGGATCCCATAAGGCAGTGATTCCCGAAGTTTTGATACCTGTGTACCCCTTCGTAAATTTTCGTAAGCATCTTGTACCCCTCATTAAAATCAATCGTATTTCATTGTAAAAGTCCATAAAAATTGCATACATTTTTATTTTGGATTAAGGTATGCATGTAAACAAAAGTATTCTATAATATAATGTATAATTACTAGAATAAAATTAATAAAGTATCCATTAAATACATTTTTTATTAAAATAATTTATCATCAATGTGAAGGATGAAATTGCTTATGTTGGCAAAATATTTCGGCAAAATTTGGCTCTGTAGTTGTTAATTTCAACCTCATTTGCGGTTTGACATCTAATATGTGGCTCCTCTTCTTCATCTTAATGTCCACAAGGGCTGAAAATCCAACTTCACAAACTTGCGCTTGGAAATGGAAAAATGAACTTTAGGGCTTTATCTCACAATTCTGGAAATTCATTTTGTGTTTGTAACCAAAAAGAAGATAATGTGTTCTCTTTATATTTATTTTTTAAGAATACATCAGAAGCTACTCAGAAGCTAGTTCCAAAGATTGTTCTTCTGTTTGTGACAGACCTTTTGGCACTGAATGATTGATGTTGAAAGGATATCTTATTCACTCAATATCTATGTCCAATTCAGGGAAATACATTTCTAGATTCATCTGTAAACTCTGTAAATGCTGTATTACAATATTCATTACACTGTCTTCAATTTGTTCGCTCGAACTTGCCTGTAATTCATGAAGAGATGGAAAAGAGTCCACTTCTCCATTAACAAGTTGCTTTTGCCACAAGTTCAATTTAGCCACTGTGGCGCTTACTTTATCTTGAACATGAAATATAGAAATTTCCTTGCCTTGTAAGGACAAATTAAGATTATTTAAAACAGAAAATATGTCTGCCAGATATGCTAATTGACAGAGCCATCTCCAATCTTGTAAACATTCTTTCACTTTAAATGCTTTCATTAAGAAAAACCAGTAGTTCATTCCGGAGTTCAAATAAACGAGTCAACACTTTTCCACGAGAATGCCAACGAACCTCGGATTGGAAAAGAAGTTGGGTATGATTACTACCCATTTCTTCGCACAGTTGTGAGAAAAGTCAGGCATTTAACGGACGTCCTTTAATATAATTTATGATTTTCACTGCTTCGTCTAGAACTTTTTTTAGGTCTGCAGACATCATATGTGTAGCCAAAGCCTCTCTGTGTATGCACCAATTTTGCATCTGGTGCAATAGTTTTAATCCTTGAAACCAGCCGACCATGCCAAAATAAGCTGTCCTTTTTACATCCGACCATGGCCTTCGCTCCGTCTGTGCTTATTCCAATACAACGCTTCCAATCAAGTTTGTTTTGTTGCATAAATCCATAATGTTAAAGATTTCTTCTCCAGTTGTATGTTGGCAAAGGTTGGCATAATAAAAGGTCATCATGAAGTTTTTGGTCTTTTTCATACCTAACTATTTTTCATACACCAAAAAATTTGCAAAATTCGCAATGTCAGTGGATGCATAATAACGATTCTGACCGATGTTGAACAATATTTGTTTTATATTTTCAGCCATTTCGATGATTCTTGTCTCTCAAATAACAGTATTATTTGAGAGACAAATATGATCAAAAGACCTTTTTGCGTCATCTCCGATCATTACTTCTGCCATTATCTTTGCTGCAGGCTTGACCAAAGTTTCGCCAATTGTTTCCGGTGCGCCATTTTTCACTATTAAGAGCGACACCATATATATGAAGCTAATAAGGCTTTTTTTATTCTCACTTCCTGTCAGGCCCCACATTATTTTCTGAGTTTTGAAAATATCTTTTAAGTTTATTCTTGAAAAATTCCACAGGTTTGTCTTTGTTTTGATTCAAAATGGCACTTCAAGTTGGAAGGCTTCATACTCTCATTTGTTAAAATTTCATGACAAATGACACATAATGGAGCCGGTCCATCTTCATCTCCCGTCCATGAAAATCCATATTTCAAGTAATTTACATCGTACTTACAAAGTTTCCTCGCCATCTTCTTAGTTGGTCCTTTAGAGATGTCAAGTGGCACACCCGTCTCAATTTAATTACATTCATATGGTCCAGATATATCGATGTTTTCTCGTTGTCTGCAGCTACTTCTATCTTCCTTATCGAAGGTATTTATTCACAAAATGCTGGAGTAACTCAGCAGGTCAGGCAGCATCTCAGGAGAGAAGGAATGGGTGACGTTTCGGGATCTTCCTTATTGTTCTCTTTTGTGCGTTTGAAACACCCAGATTTTAACCAATGATCCATAATTGAGAATTTAAGGGCTGGAAAAAAGATTTCCGAGTTGTCGCAAAACGAGAAAATGAAAATTTACAAGTTGTCACGCGGGAGTCTGCAAACTACCCAAATGCAGCAGCTATCACAACTTGAGTAGGAGAATTCATACGAAATATATAATTTATTTGCAAATATGTATGTATAAAATAATTCGTAACCACAGTATTTTTTTCTAATAATGAATCTATGTTTCAGTAGTACAGCTGAAAATTGCCATGTACCCCCTGAAGACCTTCCGCGTACCACTGAGGGTAGGCGTACCCCACTTTGGGAAACACTGCCATAAGGTATTGATGGCAGGAAGATCAATACCCATGATGGACCGGGCAATGTTTACCACGTTATGTAGCCTTCTTCATTCCTTGGCAGTGAAGTTACTGAACCAGGCTGTGATGTAACCAGTTAGTGTGCTCTCTAGTATATGTTCTGTTCTCTCTAGTTCTGTTGAACAGCAGAAGTGCAACAGAATATTCAGAACATACCAAATTTCCTTAATCTTCTCAAGAAGTAGAGCTGTTGATTAGCTTTCTTTGTGATAGCAATATGCTGGGTCCAGTATAAAACTTCAGATATATGCATGGCCAGGAACTTGAAGCTTTTGATTCTCTCCAATACCATGCCTTTCATGAAGACAGGTTCATGGATTCCCAGCTTTCCCATCCTGAAGTCAACAAACAGCTCCTTGGTCTTGCTGACATTGATAGCAAGGTTATTGTTCTGGCACCACTCAATAAAATTTTAAATCTCCTTTCTATAACTCTGACTCATCTTTATCCATTATTCATCCAACAATATCGTTGGTGAATTTAAAGATGGCATTGGAACTGTAACCGGCTACACAGTCATGGGTATTGAGAGTGTAGAACAGGGGACAGAGCACACAGCCCTGAGGTGCTCCTATGCTGATGGTTATTGAGGAGGAATTCATAATGATTGCGGTCTGTTGATAAGGAAGTCAAGGATCCAATTGCCTAAGGATGCGCAGAGACCCAGTTCCCTGAGTATAAGTTTGAAAGAAATGATGGATTTGAATGCCGAACTGTAGTCTATGAGAAATGTGTTCTTATTATCAAAGTCATTCATTGAAGAGTGGAAGGCCAGTGAGATCACATCTCCTGTTGATCTATGAGAGTGGTAGGCAGATTGGAGTGGATTCAATTCTTTAAAAAGACAGGAGTTGATATGCATCATAACCAATCTCTCAAAGCATTTCATCACCATGACATCAGTGCTACCGATCAGAGCCATTGAGGCATGTCACCTTAAACTTCTTAAGCACTGGTATTATGGATATACTTTTCAAGCAGGTGGGAAACTCAGACCTTAGTAGTGAGAGGTTGAAGATGTCACCAAAATTGCAGCCAGGTGGATTATGAAGATTTTTATACTGTGGCTAAGTTTACCAGAGGTCTGACACATTCCGAGAGTTCACCCTCATGAAGGATTTCATGACATCAGCCTTGGTGACTGGGATTATAATGTCATCAACGGCTGTGCCCGAGTAGGTACATCAATGTTCACCCTATCAAAGTGAGCATAGAAAGTGTTGAGCTTATCTGGGAGTGATGCATCACTGTCACTTAAACCATTATTTGGCTTTGCCTTATAGGAAGCAGCAGCATGCAAGCCCTGCCACAGTTGCCAAATGTCCACTGATCCTCCAGTTTAGACCAAAAGTCTTTGCTGCCTCGATGGCATTAGAGTTTGTGGCTGGACGCCTCAGGATACCTAATCCCTGACCTGCTCTTGTGGATATGGTATTTTTGTGGATGGTCAGTTCAGTTTCTGGTCAATGGCCATCATCAAGATATATATGGTGGAGGACTCTGTAATGGTGATATGAAATTTTACGGACCTTGATGTATCTTAGTGTAAGGATCAAGACATATATATTTTCTTGTCCGAGATGGTTATTACCTGACATTTATTTGGCATGAATGTTAATTGCCACTTATCATGCTACACCTTAGTGCTATCCAGATCTCACCGCTGCATTGCTGTGGTGCTGTAAATAGAATTGAACACTGTGCTATCAGCAAACATGCCTATTTATTAACCGATGGTCGAAAGGTTGTCGACGATGGTCGGCCGAGGGGATTTTCAAAGGAACTGTGGTGAGTTCACGTAGCTTTAATGATCGATCATTGTTAACCACAGCTATCTTGTTACAAGGGAACAGGTTAAAGGATCTGACTAGTAGAACAGAAAAAGGCTCACTCGTCTGTTTAGTTGCAAATCGGTTTTATTGGCAAGAGAGGACAAAAAGAATACTTGGTATGTGCGGGGTCCAGTTTTACAGCAGCATATATCTCTCTCTTTGCCTCCGTCCGCGGCACTGATCATGGCTCAGCCTGTCGGTGAACCCCTCTCGTACATAAATTTGAACTACCTTCTGGCTTACTGGCGCCTGGCTTTATACAGGTAAGAAATCAGGTGTTGAAATAACTGCTGGTTAGTCATGGCCAATAGCGGTGCTCCCAAATTTAAACTACACCCAATGGCAGGGGACTGCATCCGAGCAAGACCCCCCCCACCTTTGAAAACAAAGTGCTATCAGTTGCAGACTGGCGCATGAAGCAATACACACAGCAATACAGACTTGGGATAAAGGCAATACACAACGGTGGCCGATTAGGAGAAGGGGAGATGCAACGAGACCTGGGTGTCGTGGTACACCAGTCATTGAAAGTAGGCATGCAGGTGCAGCAGGCAGTGAAGAAAGCGAATGGTATGTTGGCATTCATAGCGAGGGGATTTGAGTATAGGAGCAGGGAGGTTCTGCTGCAGTTGTACAGGGCATTGGTGAGACCACACCTGGAGTATTGCGTACAGTTTTGGTCTCCTAATCTGAGGAAAGACATTCTTGCCATAGAGGGAGTACAGAGAAGGTTCACCAGATTGATTCCTGGGATGGCAGGACTTTCATATGAAGAAAGACTGGATAGACTCGGCTTGTACTCGCTGGAATTTAGAAGATTGAGGGGGGATCTTATAGAAACTTACAAAATTCTTAAGGGGTTGGACAGGCTAGATGCAGGAAGATTGTTCCCGATGTTGGAGAAGTCCAGAACAAGGGGTCACAGTTTAAGGATAAGGGGGAAGTCTTTTAGGACCGAGATGAGGAAGTTTTTTTTCACACAGAGTGGTGAATCTGTGGAATTCTCTGCCACAGAAGGTGGTTGAGGCCAGTTCATTGGCTATATTTAAGAGGAAGTTAGATGTGGCCCTTGTGGCTAAAGGGATCAGGGGGTATGGAGAGAAGGCAGGTACAGGATACTGAGTTGGATGATCAGCCATGATCATATTGAATGGCGGTGCAGGCTCGAAGGGCCGAATGGCCTACTCCTGCACCTTTTTTCTATGTTTCTATGTTTCTACAACAGTGCTACAGACTTGGCTCATAAAGCAATACACACAGCGATACTGATTTGGGGTAAAGGTAATACACAGAGCGCTGCCGGTTTGGCACGCAAAGGTTTAAACAGAGCGTTGTCGGTTTAGCGCGTGGGAATTGCAACAAAGCGCTACTGGCCATAGCGCTGTGGGTCACAGACTGGGCAAAATTCTCATATAACACAGCTATCTGTGAATAGACTGACTCCAATGACTGGAGTGCTATTCTTTTACATACCGGCTTCACAGGTTTTACAGAGAACCAGTCTAGTGCAGGTTTCTTGTCAAGGGTAGTTACTCTCACCTAACGTCTGGAATTCAGTTCTTTGGTCCATGTTTGGTCTAGGGCTATAATGTCTGGAGTGGAGTGGTTTGCTTGTGGACTTCATTTCGAAGTCCAAACACAAACTAGGTATCAGTGCACAGGTAATTGGTAAATAAATGCCACTTAATAACACAACGACAACTTCTACCACTTTGGTGTTACTTGATAGCAGACTGACTGGATTGGATTTATAGTGGATCATCTTTCATCCATTTGATTCATCATTAAATGCTGTGCTCTAGTTCAAACTTGAGCTAAAAATTCATGGGTGGATTAAGGTTCCCCAGGATTTGATTAGGCTCAGAAATACTATTTGCATTAAAACACAAAGATATAGTTGGGGGGTAGCAAAAGGAAACAAGTAAATGTAGAGGAATCATACATATTTAAAACAAAACCATGGTATTAACATAGACATAAAAATATAGCAAATAAGATTATTAAAATAACAGGTATTTAGCATTAAACTTAAACAGTTTGAATGTAGGACATATTAACAATAGAACAGGTATCATCATATCATATCATATATATACAGCCGGAAACAGGCCTTTTCGGCCCAAGTCCGTGCCGCCCAGCGATCCCCGTACATTAACACTATCCTACACACACTAGGGACAATTTTTACATTTACCCAGCCAATTAACCTACATACCTGTACGTCTTTGTACTATTTATAAATCATCTTTTGAAATGTTTTACCAACTTTACCCTTCACTGTGAATCTTCCTGTTTGTAGTAATTTACATCAGCGTAGGTTAACATAATATATTTGATAGAAAGTGAATTTGTACTCAATGAAATATCAGGGTCATGGAATCGTTCTTAGATTTTGTGTACATAAGATGACTAAAACCAGGTTCATGCTTTAAACGCTGTGCTGCCATGGAATTCAGGTCATAGGTTGATCTGAACACAGGTTTCTGGTGTGACACACACCAGGCAGCACAGGTATTGCATTAACCAATCAAAAAAAAAGTTCTGACGTCTGATTTATAACTGAAAACCGCAGGAAGGCTACATCAATGATATCTTTGCTCTTGCTTCAAAGCCTCAAATCCATTAAAAAGGTTCAAGGTGGGGGAGGGTGACCAGGATGTAAGGGGATGTGGGGAATGTAAGTACACAAGAACGACTCGCCCATTTCTATTTCCCAGTGGTTGAAGCTTCATTTCGAAGTCCACAAGCAACAAGAATATAGTTATTACTCTGCACTGGTTGCAGATTATAAAGAATATCCTCATCTCTTCAGGCATTTTCCAACCACTGACACACAAAATATTGTTTTTCAACATAAGTAGTGGATAATTTCAGCTGGGTGCAAGCTGTTCAGAAAAGCTAAAACTCCAGTACAAACTACATTCATTGCATATTAGTTAAGTACTGTGAGCCAAGGATCATTTGGTATAATTGGACATTAATTATTTTGCATTTACTATTGGTCCATGATTGTCCTTGTGGTAGTGGTGGGTCGTCTATTTCTTGTACTGCTGTGGTCACTAAGGTGAAGGGTGATCCCATAGAGCTAGTCGATGGAAGCTCCAGAAGTCCAATTCGGAGACGATTAAGAAATTATACTATATTTTAGTCAATAGTATTTAACAAAAAGGAATTTCAGAGTGATGGGCATTTTCAGACATGTTCTACAAGGGAAAGATTGGTTTGAGTGATAATGTTGATGAAACATTTGTAAGCTGTTGCACCGACTCAGAAATGCTGCACACTGCAGCTAATTAGAACCATTAGTGGAGAAATAAATGGGGTGGTTCATGTGGACTGGGTCTGTAGCCTGGAATCGTGCCCACAGGTTTCCAGTCTTCTCATTTATCTAGGCTGGATGTGAGGCGCATCTCACTGGTGGTCTGCGCTCTGTAATCCACTACCACGCTCTGGAAGGCTGCTGGGCTACAGGATTCACAGTTGATTAGTCTCCAATGATCAATGCTGTCTTCATGCTAATTCTGATTCCTGCTGGTGGAGTGGTCCTAGGTTCCTGTTAATTTCAGCTTTATAACAACTTCTTGCTGATGCATTAAGTCAAAGCCACTGATTGTGAGGTTAGTCATTGCACTGTGCCTCTGGAATTCAGTTGTTTTGACATTGTTGAGTGAGGTTTTAAATTGCTTGTGGAATATAATTTAGCTGCCAAATTGTCAAAGTGCCTCAAGCATATCCAATTTTAAAATACTAAATCTATTTTGAATCCATCCTTTATCAGCAGGGTGATAGCATGGACTTTGTGCATTGTGTGAAAATATAATTGATACTGACCAATACATCTATGACTGACTTTTTGGAAAGGACAAGGTCAAGTTCATTTTTCTTTTGTGTCTGTTCTCTTGTATCCTCAGTATAGTAGCCAAGTTTCTTATCCCAAAGACATTGTCATCTTGTTTGTCAAAGCACCCAGTTTAAGCCTTTCTTCCAACAGTGCTTCACGTGAAGGAGCACTGATTATTCACATGGCGAATGGTTGCTGTGTTATGTCCAAAGCTGGAACGATTGACCTCCCTGCAACCACACCATCATCCTTTGTGTGAGGAATGACTCCACCCACATGAGCTTTATCCTTTGGATGCACATTGAATTTTAGCTTGACCTAAATGCCTTGGTGGCACACTGCATCAATTGCAAAAGTCTATGTAAAGAGCAGTTACGCTCATCTAATCTCTGGAATTTAGCTGTTCAGTCCATGTTTGAACTAAAGCTTTGATGAGGCCTGGAGTGGTCCTGACAAAACTCAAACTGGGCATTGATGAGTAGGTTATTGGTGAGTATGTACGGTTTGAAAGCAATGTCGATGACAGTTAATTACTTTGCTGATTATTTAGAGTCGACTGACTTGGTGGTAATGTGGTGGATTGGATCCATTCAGCTTTGAGTGATTAAGATAAATCTGCCAAATTCTCCACTTTGTCAAGTAGATGCTAGTGGTGTAACTCTGCTGGAACAACTGGCTTAGGAGCACACAACTTCAGTGCTAGTGATGGGTTATTGTCTGGAGCATAGCCTTTGCTGTATCCAGCACTCTCAGCCATTTCTCAATATCACATGGAGTGAATTAAAATGGCTGAAGACCGGCTTCTATGTTATATGCAACTATAGAGCAGAACGGTGGTGCAGCTGATAGAGCTGGTGCCTCGCGGTGCCAGAGACCCGGTTCATTCCTGACCTTGGGTGCTGTCTACGTGGAGTTTGCACATTCTCCCTGTGTCCGTGTGAGTTTCCTCTAGGTGTTCTGGTTTCCTCCCACATCCACAAGACAAGTGGGTTTGAAGGTTAATTGCCCTCTGTAAATTGCCCTTAAGGTGTGGAGAGTGGATGAGAAAGTGATATAATATTGAACTAATGTAAACGGGTGATTAATGGTTGGCGTGGACGTGGTGGGCCGAAGACAGAATAAAATGCAATAAATTCTATTCATTGTATTATTTTCTACTCACAATAGCACCTTTGACATGTGTATAAACCAAATATCCAGAGTATACTTGAGGGGCCAAATGGCCTAATTCTGCTCCTGTCACTTATGACATGACATTTAAAAACATTTCTTTCATTTATGTGCATTAAGATAAGCACTAACAATGACCCGTGTAGAACATCACTAATTATCTCATTCAACAAACTCCATTTTACACCTTCTCTTGTATTCAATCTACTATTTTTCTGCAAAAATTAGTGAAAATAAGTTGAGATTAAATTTTAAAACCATTATTGAACTTTTTTTTAAATGGAATTTTTAATGCAAATTTTATGAAAACTAACCATTGTGGGCAGATTATATTGGGGAAAAAATGATATTTAAAGACAGAAAAGTGAAGCACCATTCTGCGATGTTAAGAAAAGTTGTTATTACAATTATAAACTGAGCCTATACAGATCATACAGTACAAAACGGGCACTTTGGACACCGTCTGTGCCAACCCTAATACCAATTTAAATATCTGTCTACACATGGTCTATATCCTTCCAATCTCTGTGTTTGTCAATTTGATTCTAACACTTCCCCTGACAAGGCATTTCCGGAATCTACCATTTTGTGTAAAAGAACTTGTTTTGTAAAACTCATTTAAACTTTTGTCCTCTCACCTTAAAGATATGCTTTCCAGTCTTTGAAATTTCCACCCTGGGAAAATGACTCTTTCTACCCCCACCTATGGCGCATAATTTTATATACTTCTATTAGGACGCCCCTCAGCTTCTGATGATCCAGAGAAAACGAGGTTGGTCCAACCTCTCCTTACGGCCTATACTCTTCAATCCAGGCACCATCTGGGACCTTTGCCAAAACCTCCTCATCCTCCTGCAATGCAGTGACCAGAACTGCACACAATTCTCCAAATGTAGCTTGGCCCAAAGTTTTATTATAGCTGCAACATGACTTCCCGACTTTTATATTCAACGCCCCAACCGATGCAAGCATGCCACATGCCTTCTTTACCATCCTATATACGTGTTTTATCACTTTCAGGGATCTACAGACTTGCACCACAAGGTCCCTCTGTCCATCAATGCTCTTAAAGATCCTGCTATTCACTGTATACATTCCTCTTACATTTGACCTTCCAGAGTGCAATGCCTCACACTTATCTAGATTAAATTCCATCTGCTATTTCTCTGCCCAAATTTCCAACAGGTTTTTATCTTGCTAAATCATTTGACAACTTTCCTCACTGTGTACAAATCTGCCAAATAAATTGCAATTCTGCCAAACAAACTTTTAGTTTAGTTTAGTGATACAGCACGGAAACAAGCCGTTTGGCCCAATGAGTCCGCGCCGACCAGCGATCCCCACACACTAACTCTATCCTACACACAATAGGATCAATTTACAATTTTACCAAGCCTATTAACCTACAAACCTGTACATCTTTGAACTGTGGGAAGAAACCGGAGAAAACCCACAAAGGTCATGGTGAGAACGTATGAACTCCATACACAGTACCCATAGTCAGGATCGAACTCGGGTCTCTTGCGTTGCAAGGCAGCAACTCTACCGCTGCGCCACTGTGCCACCCCTCGCATGTTTGCATTAAATAATAAGGGGAGAAGCCCTTTTAATTTAACTCACATTGATCGATTTGAATTTGATCCAACATCAACTTACAAAACAATTGTTTTAAACATGTAGAATGTGCAGCATTATACATACAGTGCCCTCCATAATGTTTGGGACAAAGACCCATAATTTATTTTTTTGCCTCTGCACTCCACAATTTGAGATTTGCAATAGAATAAAACCACATGTGGTTAAAGTGCACATTATTAGATTTTAAGAAAGGCCATTTTTATACATTTTGGTTTCACCATGTAGGAATTACAGCAGTGTTTATACATAGTCCCCCCCCCCCTCCACCAAAGTACAAAATACAATATTGTACAATACATATTTTGTATTTTGTTGCATATCCTTTGCATGCAATGACTGCTTGAAGTCTGCTATACATGCACATCACCAGTTGCTGGGTGTCTTCTCTGGTGATGCTCTAAGTGTATTGCAGCCATCTTTAGCTTATGCTTGTTTTGGGGGCTAGCCCCCTTCAGTTTTCTCTTCAGCATACAAAAGGCATGCTCAATTGGGTTCAGATCGGGTGATTGACTTGGCCACTCAAGAATTAACCATTTTTTAGCTTTGAAAATCTCCTTTGTTGCTTTAGCAGTATGTTTGGGATCATTGTCTTACTGCAGAATGAATCGCCGGCCAATGAGTTTTGAAGCATTTGTTTGAACTTGAGCAGATAGGATGTGTCTATACACTTCAGAATTCATTATGCTACTACCATCAACAGTTGTATCATCAATGAAGATAAGTGAGCCAGTACCTTCAGCAGCCATACATGCCCAGGCCATAACACCCCTACCACTGTGTTTCACAGATGAGGTGGTATGCTTTGGATCTTGGGCAGTTCCTTCTCTCCTCTACACTTTGCTCTTGCCATCACTCTGATATAAGTTAATCTTCGTCTCATCTATCCACAAGACTTTTTTCCAGAACTGTGGTTGCTCTTTTAAGTACTTCTTGGCAAACTGTAACCTGGCCATCCTATTTTTGCGGCTAACCAGTGGTTTGCATCTTGCAGTGTAGCCTCTGTATTTCTGTTAATGAAGTCTTCTGCGGACAGAGGTCATTGACAAATCCACACCTGACTCCAGAAGAGTGTTTCTGATCTGCTGGATAGGGGTTGGGGATTTTTCTTTATTATAGAGAGAATTCTTCTGTCATCAGCTGTGGAGAGCTTCCTTGGCCTGCCAGTCCCTTTGCGATTAGTAAGCTCACCAGTGCTCTCTTTCTTCTTAATGATGTTCCAAACAGTTGATTTTGGTAAGCCTAAGGTTTGGCTTATGTCTCTAACAGTTTTATTCTTGTTTCTCAGTCTCAAAATGGCTTCTTTGACTTTCATTGGCACAAAGCATGGTGGCACAGCGGTAGAGTTACTGCCTTACAACGAATGCAGCACCGAAGATCAGGGTTCGATCCCGACTACGGGTGCTGTCTGTACGGAGTTTGTATGTTCTCCCCGTGATCTGCGTGGGTTTTCTCCAAGATCTTCGGTTTCTTCCCACACTCCAAAGACGTACAGGTTTGTAGGTACAAACGTATAGGCTCGCGATCGTTTCGCTGACCTACTTGATCTCCCGGTGGCTCAGCACTTCAACTCCCCCTCCCATTCCTAATCTGACCTTTCTGTCCTGGGCCTCCTCCATTGTCAGAGTGAGGCCCAGCGCAAATTGGAGGAACAGCAGCTCATATTTCGCTTGGGTACTTTACCCCCCAGGGGCATGAACACTGACCTCTAATTTCAGATAGCTCTTGCTTTCCCTCTCTATCCCCTCCCCCTTCCCAGTTCTCCCACTAGTCTTGCTGTCTCTGACTACATTCAATCTTTTTCCCGCTCCCTCCCCTGACATCAGTCTGAAGAAGGATCTCGACCCGAAACGTCACCCATTTCTTCTCTCTAAAGATGCTGCCTGACCCGCTGAGTTACTCCAGCATTTTGTATCTACCATTTTTATTTCTTTCACTGATTAAAGAAAAAGTAAGGGACATAATTTTGAAAATGATTTCCCATAACTCATGCAAACATATAAATACATTTGAAATAGGGGAGGGGGAGTTCAACGAGATCTGGGTGTCCTAGTGCATCAGTCAATGAAAGGAAGCATGCAGGTACAGCAGGCAGTGAAGAAAGCCAATGGAATGTTGGCCTTCGTAACAAGAGGAGTTGAGTATAGGAGCAAAGAGGTCCTTCTACAGTTGTACCGGGCCCTGGTGAGACCGCACCTGGAGTACTGTGTGCAGTTTTGGTCTCCAAATTTGAGGAAGGATATTCTTGCTATGGAGGGCGTGCAGCGTAGGTTCACTAGGTTAATTCCCGGAATGGCGGGACTGTCGTATGTTGAAAGGCTGGAGCGATTGGGCTTGTATACACTGGAATTTAGAAGGATGAGGGGGGATCTTATTGAAACATATAAGATAATTAGGGGATTGGACACATTAGAGGCAGATAACATGGTCCCAATGTTGGGGGAGTCCAGAACAAGGGGCCACAGTTTAAGAATAAGGGGTAGGCCATTTAGAACGGAGATGAGGAAGAACTTTTTCAGTCAGAGGGTGGTGAAGGTGTGGAATTCTCTGCCTCAGAAGGCAGTGGAGGCCAGTTCGTTGGATGCTTTCAAGAGAGAGCTGGATAGAGCTCTTAAGGATAGCGGAGTGAGGGGGTATGGGGAGAAGGCAGGAACGGGGTACTGATTGAGAGTGATCAGCCATGATCGCATTGAATGGCGGTGCTGGCTCGCAGGGCTGAATGGCCTACTCCTGCACCTATTGTCTATTGTCTATTGTCTATTGTTTCATATTTAGTGACACATAATGAGCAGTAGAAACTTTGTAGTAACATGTCATTGTCTCTGATGGCTTGGGTGTCAGCATGAAGCAAAAACTTAAGATTATTTAAAAAAATTATAACCACTTCTGAGTTAAGTTTCTCTTGTTCGACAGAAATGGATCAGAACATTTCACTTGTCTTGTCAGAATAAAACCCTAGCTTTAGAAAAATCACTTCAGTATCTGAGTTTTTCTATTTAACAGAAATAGTTCACATTGTTTAAATAGGAAAAGGAAATCATGACTGCGCTCAGTGGCGGCAGAGAATCAAGGGCCTCGTCCTCCCCACCATCATAAGCATCTACACAAAGCGCTGCCTCAAGGTGGTGGCATCTATTTTCAAGAATGCCCATCATCCAGGTTACGTACTCTTCTTGCTGTTATTGTCAGAAAGGAGGTACAAAGCCCAAAGGTCACACACCTCCGGGTTCAGGAACGGCTACTTTCTAAGAATCTTAATTTTATCCCGGCAAAAGAAAACCACAGGCCATCTCTTGTAGATCCATGGTTTATTTTCCAATTATGTATTGCACTAATGCCTTGTGTAATTTATGT
Source organism: Rhinoraja longicauda (assembly GCF_053455715.1). Lineage (NCBI taxonomy): Eukaryota > Metazoa > Chordata > Chondrichthyes > Rajiformes > Arhynchobatidae > Rhinoraja > Rhinoraja longicauda. The sequence continues at coordinate 24,807,786 of NC_135970.1, read as the reverse complement.
ATAATTTATGTTTATGTGTCTTATGTGAGGTTATGTGCCTATGTTGCTGCTACAAGCAAGATTTTCATTGTCGCTGTACCTCACCATGCTTCTGCATCTATTTACTAAAACTCTTATTTGTTTTTGTTCCTGAACTACAGCCAAAATGGTACACGATAACATGACAATTTTAGGCCCACCTTACTCACTGTTGTCCCTTTGGTGCTAATGGGATGTTTCATTGAAATCGGTGTTAAATTTATAAAGTTATTCACATTTTAAAGTTTAAATCTATCTCCTAGGGAGGGAGGGGGAGGGGGGATGAGGGAGAGAGGGGGAGGAGGGAGGATGAGAGGGGTTGAGGGGGATGAAGTGGAGGGGAGGGGAAGGGGAGAAGATGTTGCACCAATGCAGGAGAGGTTTGGGCCCACTTGGTCTAGTATAGCAATAAACTTGACTTGACTTCCAATACTGGTAACTTTAACCTAACTCTGCAATACACACAATACAAGAAAGGATAAAACACAAATCATAAAAAGTTGCACTTTAAAATCCGATGACACAGCAAATTTAAACAATGACTTTCAGAACTTTTGTGGGGAAAAAAAGATGCCAGTATGCTTATAGAAGTTCACAAGATGCTACTGTCTGCTATACACCAATCTAGTTTTTAATTTTTCATGAGATGCACCAGTACACCGCACCACTTTGTACTGTCACAAATAAAGTACCGTTGGTTGCTGTCTTTAACATAGAACATAGTAAAGCTCAGGAACAGGCCATTCAGCCCACAATGTCCATGCCGAACATGATGCCAAGTTAAAATAATCTCCTCTACCTACATGTGATCCATGGGCCTCCATTCCCTGCATATCCGTGTGCCTATCCAAAAGTCTCTTAAATGCCACCATTGCATCTGCTTCCACCACTACTCCCAGTAGTGTGTTCCACGTACCCACCATGCTCTGTGTAAAAAACAACTTCAAATTCAAATTGCTTTTATTATCATTCAAAAATAGATTTGAATTAAATTGTCGTTACCATGCAGTCATAAACAATAAAGAGCACAAGACACACAATTACATAGGTTTAACACAGACAACCATCACAGTGATTCCTCCAGGCACACTCTCACTGTGATGGAAGGCAAAGAAAAGTCTTATCTCATCCTCTGTTCTTCTCCCGCGGTCAGGCAGTCCAACTGCTGCTTCGAGGCGATCGAGGCTTCCGACTTTTGAAACCCCCGCCGGGCGATGGAAGGTACCAGGGCCGAGCCGAGCAGGCCGATAAAGGTCCTAAGCCCCCACCGGCCGATGGAAGGTGCCGCGGCCGAGCCACGCAGGGCGATGAAGGTCCTGCGAACGGGTCGATTGAGCCTTACGATTTGGGGCGGTCGAAGCTGCTACGGCTGGAGCTCCAGAAAGCCGGTCGCCAGCCACGGACCTGCGAGCTCCCGATGTTGGGGCCGAAGCTTCCGAAGGTGGAGATGGTAAGTCCAGGCCCTGCGACCGGAGCCTTCAAGGTCGATCCCAGCTGGAGGCCGCCAACTCCACGGTGTTAGGCCGTAGCATAAACGGAGATACGACCTTCACATCTCCTTTAAACTTTGGCCCTCTTACCTTAAAGCTATGACCTCTAACATTTCCAACCTGAGAAGGACATTCTGACCATCTCTCCTATTTATGCCTCTCCTAACTTTATATCTTGCTATTAGGTTCCCCTCAGCATCCAATCCTCTAGCGATAACAATCCAAGTTTGTCCAATCTCTCCTTTCACCTAATACCCTCTAATCCAGGCAGCATTCTAGTAAACCTCCTCTCGTAACCCAAATCTATTAACTTCAAAAGTATGATTTAAGAGAAGTGTTAATGAAGACTCATGTAGACATTCAGTCCAAGAAACTTCCACAAATATTTGTTACTCGAGTACACACGATTTTCGCAAGTCCTGCTCAGATGGCGAATATCAAACTTCAATAAAATAGTAATTGGAGCACCGTGTAAACTTAATCAGTCCCACAATATCAAATGGATGTGAAAATAATGGAGAGATTATTGTACAGATTTACTGAAGGCTCACAGAATGAAAGGAAATGTAGGATTATTTAACGGGTAATACGAGAAACATTGAGAAATTGTTGACGGTACACAGCTTTGTAATAGGCAGGTCTCTTTTTGTCACTGTGATAATTCCATCAATAAGTCACTTATCCCATATGATCTTCTACTAAATTAAGTAAATATGACTTGTTTGGAATCTCTGGACATTGGTGCAGAGAGCAGGCAACAAAATCATTGCTCCAGGAAATTTGCAAGTGGTCAGATTCAGTGCACCTGCTTACGATTTCCCTGAAGCTTTCCTCTACACGACTCCCTGGGCGTTATAAACCTAAGCAGGAATTAGTATGAATGATCGAAAGCTCAAATTGCCTGTGATTTCACAGAGGATGGGGATGTTGCTCACTCAAAAAATAGAACAGCTGTGGAATGAGGCCAACATTTGAATTGAATATCCAGAATAGTTAATGTTGAAGCTTGCTACTATTTCAATTAAATAACTGATTTCTCCCGGTTTAACATACTGTTGGACATAGTTGATTATCAAGGCAAAAAAAATACTACTTCTTGCTAAGTCAATGCCACAATGAGCCAGAAAGGACTTGCAAGGATCATGCAAGAATCATTTGAAGTAGCTGCTTCATGTTCATTATACCCAAATGTAATCTGTAATCTGGAACAAAAATTATGAAGTTTAACTATTTTATTGGTGACCTTCCTTCCATCATAAGGTTGGAAGTGGGAATATTTGCTATCTCTGGCCTCTAAAATTTCCATTTTCCCAGTTCTGATGAAAAGTCATAAATGGGAAAGGTTTGCTGTTTCGCCTTTTCTACATGCTGCCTATCCCTCTAATATTTTCTGTTTTCCTATCAATTTTGAATATGTGCAGGTTTTTACTCTCTTGTACTTGCTGAGATTGGTTCAATGTTCAGATCCATTTGAAATGCAGGAAGGAAAGCCGTCCACACTTACATGCAGCAGGAACGGGACAATGTTCTGCCATGGGCTAGTAATATTAGCACCGAGGCTTGGGAGGAGATTTGGAGGGCAAAGAAGGATGTTTTACACCCAGATGGCTCAAATTCGGGATGTACTGCCCGAGCGGGTGAAAGAGACAAGTGCGCATTTTAGTGTCTGTTTAAGTTTTAGTTTTAAGAGAGTGTGAAAACAGGCCCTTTAGCCCATGCCAACCAACAATCACCCAAACAATAACACTGTCCTACACACAGGACAATTTTACAGGTCAATTAACCTCCAAACCTGTACGTCTTTGGAGTGTGGGAGAAAACTGGAGCACCCAGAGAACACCCAAGGGCTAACAGCGAGAACGTACCAACTTTATACAGACAGCACCCATAGTCAGGATCGAACCCGGGTCTCTGACGCTGTAAGGCAGCAATATTATTGCTGAGCCACGTCTGGATGAGCACTTAAAGCAGCATGGTGTGGGCGGCTATGGGCCAACTCCTGGGAACTGGGATTGGAACAAATAGGCCAGCATGTACACAGTGGACCAAAGGAATAGTTTCTGTGGTGTATAGCTGTCCCAGCACGTATCAGATTCTGGCAAGGTCAGCTTTGAAAAACATTGGAGGTGCTCAGGCTGGGCCAGCTAACACAAACATTTTAAATAAACACTCTGTAAAATCACAGTAAATAAAAACACAGTAGAACTGCTTCTCTTCTCCTTATCTTACACCCTTTTTTGCCTCCTTTTTATCTCGTCTTTGCCCACCTATCAACTAATGAACAACCCTCCTCACCCCTATCCACCTATCACATGCAGGGCATTATCCCGTCCCCATTTTTTTTCCATCCTCCGCCCCTCCCCCGCCCACTCCAATCAGTCTGGAGAAGGGTCTCAACCCGAGAGCATCACTTAGCCATATCCTCATGGGATGCTGCCTAACCTGATGAGTTACTCCAGCACCTTGTGGGTTTTTTTTGGTAAGCCAGCATCAGCAGTTCTTTGCATCTCCAGATACAATCCTAATCTTTCGCAGCAACCACGTGGTGTTTTCATGGTTTCTCAGTTACCATATGGGTTTTCTCAGGCTGTTACATTATTTGCCCTCTAAACTGCCCTATGTGCAAGTAAGCGCAATAGTAAAAATATTTAGGAGGAATTAATGGGAGTGCCGGGAGAATAAATTGTGATCAGGGTAAATTGGTGCTAGATGCGTGGCATGGACTCAGTGGGCCAAAGGGCCTATTTCTGTGCACATCTACATATAAGAGCTAAAGGCTGGGTCGAGTGGGCAAGTGTTGCTTTCACAACAGAGGTGGGATTCTTAGCAAAGGTTGGGTTAGTGAGTAAAAATAATTTTACGTCATCTGGGTTGGTTTGCCTTGGCAATGGTCAGGTTAAATATTAATTTAGCTCCTCAGACTGACCTCTAAATTGCACCACTCTTTAGTATCATATCATATCATATATATACAGCCGGAAACAGGCCTTTTCGGCCCACCAAGTCCGTGCCGCCCAGCGATCCCCGTACATTAACACTATCCTACACCCACTAGGGACAATATTTACATTTACCCAGCCAATTAACCTACATACCTGTACGTCTTTGGAGTGTGGGAGGAAACCGAAGATCTCGGAGAAAACCCACGCAGGTCACGGGGAGAACGTACAAACTCCTTACACTGGACTTGTCCCTCACCTCAAACTCTCCAAGGGATTCTGCAGGGTAAACGTCTGTTGGTAGGGCATCCAGTGCTCAATCTGGGATTAAAACTGTTACTAAGCAGTTTAATGTGGATAAATGTGAGGTTATCCACTTTGGTGGTAAGAACAGGAAGGTAGATTATTATCTGAATGGTGTCAAGTTAGGAAAAGGGGAAGTACAATGAGATCTGGGTGTCCTAGTTCATCAGTCACTGAAAGTAAGCTTGCAGGTACAGCAGGCTGTGAAGAAAGCTAATGGCTCGATGGCCTTCATAACAAGAGGAGTTGAGTATAGGAGCAATGAGGTCCTTCTGCAGTTGCACAGGGCCCTAGTGAGACCGCACCTGGAATACTGTGTGCAGTTTTGGTCTCCAAATTTGAGGAAGGATATTCTTGCTATTGAGGGCGTGCAGCGTAGGTTTACTAGGAATGGCGGAACTGTCATATGTTGAAAGACTGGGGTGGCTAGGCTTGTATACACTGGAATTTAGAAGGATGAGAGGGGATCTTATCGAAACATATAAGATTATGAAGGGGTTGGACACTTTAGAGGCAGGAAACATGTTCCCAATGTTGGGGGAGTCCAGAACCAGGGGCCACAGTTTAAGAATAAGGGGTAGGCCATTTAGAATGGAGATGATGAAAAACTTTTTCAGTCAGAGAGTTGTAAATCTGTGGAATTCACTGCCTCAGAAAGCAGTGGAGGCCAAGTCTCTGAAATGCATTCAAGAGAGAGCTAGATAGAGCTCTTCAGGATAGCGGAGTCAGGGGGTATGGGGAGAAGACAGGAACGGGGTACTGATTGAGAATGATCAGCCATGATCACATTGAATGGTGGTGCTGACTCGAAGGGCCATATGGCCTACTCCTGCACCTATTGTCTATTGTCTATTCATTTGCAGGAATTGTTTATTGTTGTGGAATTAAGTGCCTCAACATTATCTGTTTTACTCCAGATTCTAGCATCAGTCTTTTATCTTCACAATATTACTTTTTTGTCTTATATAATGTGGAAAAACACCCTAATTCCTCCATCTGTGTGAAGATGGGTTCCAATGTAAAACTTTGCATCCATTCCCTCCTCAGATGCTGTCTGACCTACTGAGTTCTTCCAGCACTTTGTGTTTTGCTCAAGATTCCAGCACCTGTTCCTGCAGTTTCTTGTGTCTCCTTTTGGGATCTTGTGTTTGAACCAGACTGTTTTTAACAACTCAAAATACAAAACACATTTACACAATTCTTGTAGTTACTAATAATTATTATTTTGAACATATTACTTCATCTCCACATGTTATCCATTCAGATGTACAGTGGTACATATGTGTGGGATAAACCCACATTGCGTCACAACCAGTCAACAGGAATTGCTGTTCCAGTACAGTCTGACTTTAATCTCCACCCAACTTGCTTAACAGAAACTCAGCCAACAAACACGAACAATTTGATGAGAATCACACTTACTCTCTTCTACTTTGGAATATATTGTTCAGCTCCATGAGCTCATAGGCTGCCTATTCCAGAATCACTGTAGATAACAAACAACGTGGAGTGCAAATTTGGCAGAATTTTGTAAACACTGTATTTTAAAAACAGCTTTTCATGTACTAAATGTTCAAAGGAAACAAGCAAAATAAACACAAACCTAATCATTGTTATTACATATGTGCGCTCTCCAAACTAATATTTATTATTTGCATATAGAATTTTACTCCATCTTGAAATGTTTCACAAAGTAAACTACTCACAAAGCACAAACACATATGTGGCCAAACATGACAGCTCCAAACATGTCCCATAAATAGAGAGATGATAAATGAGTTAAGCTAACTTTTGTGGCACAGACCAAGGTCAGTATACAGAAAGAACTCTCCATTATTCTTCAATACAGTTACATCAAGGGTCAAATTTTCCTTTCCATGAGTCTCATAAACATGATGGAAAAGAAATGTTCTCTCAACAGACAATCGCTCAAATGTTCTCTGAACAGGCAATCTGAGCCACACACCGTTTAATAACCTCTCAATTAAACTCTTTTCAAACAACTGCACACCCTGGATTAACAAACAAAATTAGTGAAGAGGCTAGAGAACAGACATCCCAGTATTTTGGAGGGCTGGAGAAGATTATAAAAATGAACAGGGCAAGTCCAGGGCAACAAAGTGGTGCTGCCATGGGTGACACAAGGGCACTGAATGAAGTGCAGCTGTGTTATGCAGAGACCGTTCCCTCCGCAACTCCCTGGTCCACTCGTCCCTTCCTACCCAAACCACCCTAACCCCGGGCACTTTCCCTTGCAACCGCACGAGATGCAACACCTGTCCCTTTACCTCCCCCCTCAACTCCATCAAAGGACCCAAACATTCTTTCCAGGTGAGACAGAGGTTCACCTGCACCTCCTCCAACCTCATCTATTGCATCCGCTGCTCTAGATGTCAACTCATCTATATCGGCGAAACCAAGCGCAGGCTCGGCGATCGCTTCGCTGAACACCTGCGCTCGGTCCGCATTAACGCAACTGATCTCCCGGTGGCCCAGCACTTTAACTCCCCCTCCCATTCCCAGTCTGACCTCTCTGTCATGGGCCTCCTCCAGTGCCATAGTGAGGCCCGCCGGAAATTGGAGGAGTAGCACCTCATATTTCGCCTGGGCAGTTTGCGGCCCGGTGGTATGAACGTCGACTTCTCCAACTTCAGATAGCTCCTCTGTCCCTCCCTTCCCCTCCTCCTTCCCAGATCTCCCTCTATCTTCCTGTCTCCACCTATATCCTTCCTTTGTCCCACCCCCGACATCAGTCTGAAGAAGGGTCTCGACCCGAAACGTCACCCATTCCTTCTCTCCCGAGATGCTGCCTGACCTGCTGAGTTACTCCAGCATTTTGTGAATAAATCGATTTGTACCAGCATCTGCAGTTATTTTCTTATACTTACGGTTCCAGAGTCTCTCTAGAAAGAGATATTTCTAGAAAGAGATATTTTCCATTAACGACAATTCAAAGAAAGTTCAATCAGTTTATTTGGGAGATGAAGGGATTGACTAATGAGAAGGAGTTGAGCAAGCTGATCTCATTTTCAATGGAATGTAGAATCAACGAAAGATAGAAAAGATTATGAAGGGGATTAACAGTAAACTCAAGAGGATGGTTTCTCATCATGTGGGATTCCAGAAATAAGGGGCATAATTTGAAAATAAGGGTCACCCACTTAAGGTAAAGGCAAAGGAGGATTTCTTCTCTTATTGTGAATCTTTGGAACCCGCCTGCAACTGTGGAGCTAGCCATTAAGTATATTCAAAGCTAAGATATGCACAATTTTTCCTTAACGGGAACATCAAGATTGTGGGTAACAAGGAGAGTGGAGTTGAGGCAGAGACCAGAGCAGCCACCATCTAATCAGGCAACAGCGAGGGCCTGAGGAGTTGTCCACTCTCCTGCAGAGACATGTGAAAATATATCCAATAACTGGTGTCACCCAGAGCACTCTGCTGAATAGCATCATTCGCTAAGAGGACAAGGATAGTTCCCAAAGTGGCTATAGAAGTAGATCTGTGTACTCTTTCCTTTGTTACCATTTCTCACTTACCTGTCCCTTTCTCAGCACAGTTCCTCCCTCACCTAGCTAGCTCCATCGGCCCATCCCCATCTGTTCCCACCTATCACCTACCAGCCTCTGTCTCAACATTCCACACCTGGCTCCAACTACTCATCATTCCTTATCCCCATCTGTTTCCATATATTATGTACCAGCTTACATCTCAGCTCTTCCCCTCCCCAGTTTAATTGACCAATTCTGCCCCCCCACCCCCACCACCACTAAATGATCTAGTTCCACCTATCATCTACCAACCTCTGTCTCACCGTTCTATACTGGCCATTTGTCTACACTCTTGGTCCTGATGCAGAACCTCAAGTCAAAAGGTTGACCATTTCTTTTTCTCAACTGATGCTGCTCGACCTGCTGAATTCTTCCAGTTAATCTTTTCTCAAGAGGGCAAAAACTTCTCTTGGTTGAACTTCTCATCCAAAACGCGAGGACCTTCGACAATGCAGCACTTCTCCTACGCTATTTCACAGTGATCCCAGTCTCGGCTACCTGCTCAGGTGCTGGAGTGGGGCAGAAAACTTAAGGCAACAGCCTTGCTGTTGAACCAAAGCTGAAAATATTTTTGGGGAGACAATTAAGGAAAGACAGTACTTGTAAGGAGTGGAACACAAGAAAACGATCAAACTTAATTAAATAATGCCAATGAGATGTGGTAATCGACTTAAAATAAGCAGCTGTCTGACATAGACGAGGAATAAATACGTTGAGAAGAGTAAATAAATGAGTTTGTATTATTTCTTAATTAAAGTCGAACTCTCCAGATGCTGCTACACTTTCACAGTTGATTGAAGATAGTATTTTAAATGATAACTTCCCTTTGAAGCGAGCAAGTATTTTATAAAGCATGAAAATGAATTAAGTTTGAACAGAACCATAAAGTAGCCCTGTTGTGAAAATCAAATGTTAATGTGAAATGTGAAAAGCATGTTAAAAATATTCGGGAGAGATTTTCAACTTGCATCACTTTCAATTGCTTGCAAGGTTTATCATACTATATACACCTTCATGAATTCTAAAGTTAACGTTAATTTTACTACTATTATCTAATTACCTTCCAATGGGTATTTAATTGGTTTATATTAACTGTTGCAGTGATTTGTTTCAAGGTATAAAATATTCATACTTTATTATATATCTATGTCAGTGCACAACACACTGAAGAAGGGTCTTGACCCGAAACGTCACCCATTCCTTCTCTCCAGAGATGCTGCCTGTCCCACTGAGTTACTCCAGCATTTTGTGTCTACCTTCAGGAACAGCTTCTTCCCTACAGCCATTAAACACTACAACCTCAAATAACCTCTGAACTACATGGACTATTCTTGCACTATCAGTGTGTGTGTGTGTGTGTGTGTGTGTGTGTGTGTGTGTGTGTGTGTGTGTGTGTGTGTGTGTGTGTGTGTGTGTGTGTGTGTGTGTGTGTGTGTGTGTGCGCGCGTACGTGTGTGTGTGTGTGTGCACGTGTGTATACGTGTGTGTGTGTGTGTACACACTGGACTTTTTTTTCTCATTTATTATATTGTTTGCAGTGCACTATGTTTACATATTCTGTTGTGCTGTTGCAAGTAAGAATTCCATTGTTCTGTCTGGGACATATGACAATAAACCACTCTTGACTCTTGACATAACATAGAGGAAAACAATTTTGTTGGTTTGGTCACAAGGACACAAAGAAAACAAAGTCACAAGTTAAACAACGAATAAACTACCAAACTGTGAACATTTTACTCACTCAAACAGCTGTGAAAAATGGATCAATGCTAAATATGAAAGCCTGTTTAACAGACCAGCCCTGGAGCTACCAGTCATGGTGTAATGTGATGGAGAGAGGTATCCCAATAACAGCTGCAAACTAGCACGCTGCAGCCTCACAACAACTGGCCTGAAAGGTACTTTGTGCCAGTGAGGTTCTCTTTGCAGGTCCAGCAGTGAAGCTCAGTCATGCTGAGCTGATGGGCTGAGCTGACACTTTTAATTAATTTATAGCATTTCAAAGATGCTTTTAACTAACTGTATTCTTTTTTTGAATTATTTTTTTTTAAATTTAGTTCCTTATGGCAATTTTTAAGTACCTCCAGACATACAGAAGCTGTATTACGGGACCCATTTCTTGAGGATTACTCACTGGTTGTGGAAGCTTCTGTTCTGTGAGTTGGCCACAGCAACCAGACAATTGGTGCCACAGGGCAGGAATATCACTGTTAGCAGGCTTGCCCAAGCAGGTTGAGGCCCAAAGTCTCCAAGAACACGACCGGGGGGGGGTTCTGCATTAAATTTCAATGGTAAAAGCAAGGTGTTCTTAACAGAATGAAAGAGAGAGGAAAATTCTAAAGTTACATTCAAAAAAATATTGGCATGGATGCAGAACGCGGAGAATGGAGGTAGAAAATACTGCTTTGAGTAAATTAAAATCTCAGGGTGACACATTATATATTGTAAGGAGGAATTTTTATGAAACAAATCAGCTCATCTCAAACCCCACAGCTCCTGATGTTTAAAGGTTAAACATGCTGTTACAATTTGAATCTCTCTTAACTCTATTTTTTTTTCATATTTACAGCTAAAGGGAATTTCAACAAGCAGCGTACAATTTGCATGCCAGGAATGTTGAGAGGTACTTGTGATTCCAGTTAAAGCAGTCTTCATGTATAAAAGGCAGAAAACATCAAATACTCAGACCTCAGCCTTTTGGTTCAGATTATTTATTTATGGAAGGGGGGAAGGGGAAGCAGATCCTGCAACCAGCAAGACCAGTTGGCAATGGAATATGTTTGACTCCGTGGTAAAGTCAATTGAAAATACAAACAATTAGTTATCCTTAACAGTTGTAAAATTGCCCCAGGTGTTTTTCTACTTTTCAACTGAAGAATACCTCAACTTTAAATAGAAATTTAATGCACCATATTTACTTCTGCATGTCCCCTTAATGCCCCTATATGTGTTTAAACCAATATTCTTTCTCACTGGCTAGTACAATACAAACCTCATCTTTCTTCTTACAAGTCCAAGGGGTTTAAAAAGATGTGGTAGACAGATGGTTTAGCTATTTATTTCAATAGACAATAGACAATTGACAATAGGTGGGGGAGTAGGCCATTCGGCCCTTCGAGCCAGCACCGCCATTCAATGTAATCATGGCTGATCATCCACAATCAGTACCCCGTTCCTGCCCTCTCCCATACCCCCTGACTCCGCTATCGTTGAGCTCTATCTAACTCTTTCTTCAAAGCATCCAGAAAATTGGCCTCCACTGCCTGAGGCAGAGAATTCCACAGATTTACAATTCTCTGAGTGAAAAAGCTTTTCCTCATCTCCGTTCTAAATGGCCTACCCCTTATTCTTAAACTGTGGCCCCTGGTTCTGGACTCCCCCAACATTGGGAACATGTTTCCTGCCTCTAGCGTGTCCAATCCATTAATAATCTTTTACGTTTCAATAAAATCCCCTCTCATCCTTCTAAATTCCAGTGTATACAAGCCCAGTCACTCCAGCCTTTCAACATACGACAGTCCCGCCATTCCAGGAATTAACATCGTGTACCTGCGCTGCACTCCCTCATTAGCAAGAACATCCTTCCTCAAATTTGGAGACCAAAACTGCACAAAGTACTGCAAGTGTGGTCTCACTAGGGCCCTGTACAACTGCAGAAAGACCTCTTTGCATCTATACTCAACTCCTCTTGTCATGATGGCCAACATGCCATTAGTTTTCTTCACTGCCTGCTGTTCCTGCCTGCTTACTTTCAGTGACTGGTGAACAAGGACACCCAGATCTCTTTGTACTTCCCCTTTTCCTAACTTGAGACCATTCAGATAATAATCTGCCTTCCAGTTCTTACCACCAAAGTGGATAACCTCACATTTATCTACATTAAACTGCATCTGCCATGCATCTGCCCACTCACACAATCTGTCCAAGTCACCTTGCATCCTCATATCATCCTCCTCACAGTTCACACTGCCACCCAGCTTTGTCATCTGCAAATTTGCTAATGTTACTTGCAATCCCTTCAGACATGCCCAAAGTCCGGCCCGGGGGCCAATCGTGGCCCGAGGTCAGATTTTATACGGCCCGCTGCTTCCGTCTTAAAATTTATTATTTATGACCCGCCAGCACTGTCTAACAGAATGAAGGTAGGGGGAGGGGGAGAGAGGAGGGGAGAGGGCGACTACACCTCCCGGCGGTCAGCGCTGCCCGACCTCCTCCCGACCCCCCCGACCCCCTGCCCCGAGCGGGAGAGGCGACGGCGACTACACTTCCTGGCGGCGGGGTTGAGGGCATGTGGGAGGGGGAGGGTGGGGGGGAACGGGAGAGCAGCAGCTGAGCTCTCCTCACCCCGCATGCTCATTTGCAGGCGCTACCGTCAGTCGGGGTGGTGCCGCATCCCCCCCCCCCAGCGGGAGAGGCGACGGCGACTACATCTCCCGGCGGTCAGCGCTGCCCGATCTGCGGATTGTCAGACGCGAGGTCCGGGGGGGGGGGAGCGCATTAGTTAATAGTTAATGGTCCGGGGGGGGGGGGGAGCGCATTAGTTAAAGGTCCGGGGGGGGAGCGCATTAGTTAAAGGTCCGGGGGGGGGGCGGGGGGAGCGTATTAGTTAAAGGTCCCGGGGGGGGGGGGGGGGGGGAGCGCATTAGTTAAAGGCCCGGGAGGGGGGGAGCGCATTAGTTAAAGGTCCTGGGGGGGGGAGCGCATTAGTTAAAGGTCCGGGGGGGGGGGGGGGGGAGCGCATTAGTTAATGGTCCCGGGGGGGGGGGGGGGAGCGCATTAGTTAAAGGCCCGGGAGGGGGGGAGCGCATTAGTTAAAGGTCCGGGGGGGGGGGGAGGGGGGAGGGAGCGCATTAGTTAAAGGTTCGGGGGGGGGGGGGAGCATTGGCCCTTGGGTATTTTCACATTATCAAATCTGGCCCTCTTTGAAAAAAGTTTGGACACCACTGATGTAAGTCATTAATGTATATTGTAAATAGCTGCGGTCCAAACACCAAGCCTTGCGGTACCCCATTTGGAACGCAAAATGCACATTGGATCCCACTCGACTTCCAAAACTTTGCTATTCTAGGACCATTCTGGAAATCAGACTCGGTCAGCCCCTCTCACACATTCTCCTCTCGAAGACTCTGAGTTAGTTCTCATTTAGACTAATGATTTCCAAGGTATTTGCATTCCCACAATTCTGGCGGTTTTTTTTTGCATCCCCCATTTTAATTACTCCAGTATTGGCAGTCATGTCTTCCATGGTTCTATGCTCAGGAAATTATCTCCCTAAACGTCTCTGTCCAGCATTCCTCCTTTAAGCCCCCATGTACTGTCTACCCTCCTGCCTACCCAAGTGGCAGATTCATTTATTAACACTCGTGCATGTTACACATTCTGATTGGGTAGTTGCAGTTTCCATAACCAGAAATCATTTCTATTTCCATCAGTTCCCGGTAATAGCCTTCATATTGCTATACTCCTCGTATGTGCTTTGCCTCACAGCACGACTTTGTGGGTGTCTTTTTAATTATAAAGATCAAATCATCTCTTTAGGATAAACTCATGTCTAAACAAGTTTAAGCATTGGGAAAAATTAATACCTTTACACTGTGCTTATTCTTTACTTCAAGCAGAACTTGCACTTTGAAATGGGAAAGTAGCAGACATCTTTAAAAAACAATTATAATTTTATCAAGCTATTAATGTTGGTTCTAAAATTCTAATTCCAAGCATCTTGCTTCATCTTCTGGCCCAGCCAGTTATTGTGGAACTCTCTTAACATCTGCCTCACCTCCAACTTCAGAAGATCACCTTTTATGCAGTATTTTTACCATTTTTCACATTGGCCAAATGTGGGCAGCTGCTTTGTGTCAGATCAGAGGTAGTTTTCTGTTTTAGCTTTTAAAAAAAACACATTATTGATAATCCACACAGGCACTATTAACATCAAAGGTTGCCATAAGACCATGATAATTTATGAATTAGATGTTAACTTTTTCAGTTCCTGCTGAGCTAAGTATGAATCTTCTTTCGGATAATTAAAAGATAAAAATATGCAGTCAACTCTCTACATTTCCTGAACCACTTGAAAGCTCTGACCTAAGGCTATTTTGCATTGAGTTATTAATCCACATCATGAGATCATTCAGTACCTACTGTGAAAACCACTCAGATGAAATAAATTGTAAAGACTTGCATTCACAACAGCTAATTTTAAATGACCATGTTGTGCGGGTACATTAAAATACACACGCATTTAAAAATAAACTCTTCTGATTCATCTACTTAGTTAAGGACCAGAGTTTTGCAGATGCAATCGACCAGGTCCGGCTCCCAAACTAATAGGTGGCTATTGGAGTCATTTTCTACAGATTTTGTCCTGTTATTGCAACACATGTGTGGAGCTTCCTGCACCATTTCTTTATCCTTCTTCCCTAATCTCTTCTCGAACTCCACAGTAAATGCTGACTACATTAAACTCAATGCAAAGTACTTCATATGCTGGAAGCCTGAAATAAAAACAAAAGAAACGCCAAAAATACTCAAAGGATTGGGCATAATCCACGAAGGGGATAATAGAGTAGCTACATTAAGAAATGAAGATAGACAAAAAATGCTGAAATAACTCAGCAGGACAAGCAGCATCTCTGGAGAGAAGGAATGGGTGACGTTTCGGGTCTTCTTCAGAGTCAGATGCTGCCTGTCCCGCTGAGTTACTCTAGCATTTTGTATCTATCTTTGCTGAAGGAACTCAGTGTGTCAGAAGTCTGAAGAATGGTCGCAACCCAAAATGTATCTGTCCTTGCCCTCCACAGATGCTGCCTGATCCACTGCATTTCTGAGTTGCTCCTGCACTTTGTGTTGCTCACGATTCCCGCATCTGCAGTTTCTTGTGACTGCAAAACATTAAGCAATTTTACATGTTAAAACTCTGGTTTCTAGGCCTGTTGCTGGGGTCGGGGATGTATAGGTACTTTGATGGAATGTTCTTCGCAGTTGCCCAAACACACACAGCGACCCACATGTCATGTTCTGCATTCTGCGGCTAGTCACAGCTGCAGTGCTGACCCTCTGTGCAATGTCAGGTGATTTCATGCCCCAGAATGATCCTCTATACATGGATTAAAATCTCCCTACTTTAAATCTCCTCCCAAGGTAGGTTTGTATCTTCCGCTGAATTGGAAAAACAACTAACTTTGACAAGTAAATTAAAACAAATGTTACAATGTCAAGAAACAGCCTGCCTGTCAGTGCAGCAGCAGGACCAGCAGAAGCTGCAAGCAGAACCCAAGACACAAAAAGCTGGAGGAACTCAGCGGGGTCAGGCCACATCTCTGGGGAAAAGGAATAGGTAACATTTGTGGTTGAGACCCTTCTTTAGACAGAGTCTGGGGAAAAGGAAACGAGAAATATAGATGCAACATAGAACAAATGAATGAAAGACATGTAAAAAACAACAATAATCAAGAAAAGATGGAGCCCATAACGGTCCTATGTTGGCTGTGGGATAGGTGATAATGAGTTATACAGTGAAACCAAGATAACCACATATGAGGTCAGAGTGCAAAATAAATTGATGTGATTTTTTCTAATCATCAAAATCTCATCTATTGCTGTTCATTATCTTGCATTGTGGATTTTTGTAATTTAAGCTCAAGTCTGCAATATTCAAATATAAAGGTGCTGCTTCAGTGGATGGATTGGTGAAAATATAAAATTTAGTACTCTTTATCTCATTTATGCTAGCATAGATCATGCAAATGATCAATGCTGGTTAGGTAATTATGTTAAAATGCTCTTTCCGTTTTTAAACTAGAGTGACTGAGATCTTACAATTTGTTTTACCAGAATAACATTTTCAAATATGTACTTTAGTAAATTGAAACGAGCATCTCTGTTAAAGATGAACAATTTTACTTAAATTGCACAAGACAGCAACAAACTATGCAGCAGAAAATTCTAACCACACATCTAGTGGTGAACCACGCAGCAAGCAGATGAAAACCGTCAGTGGTTAAGTAAAGCAAAATCATCTGCTCAGGGCACAGAGAAAAGCCCACAGGCAGGATTCCATGAAGATTCCAGGAATAAAGGATTTCAGCTACTGGGTTGGCCAGGGAAGCTGAGATTTTTTTCCTTGGTGCAAAGATATCTTAATGAAGATATGATAGAAGTGTACGGGATCATTGGATTTAGAGAAGGTCGCTAAAGGAAAACCTTCTGTGGCTGGTTCAAGCACCAAAGGGCACAGCTTCAAAAGATTGGACAGAAAATACGATGGAGATGGGAGAAGAATTGTTTTTAGTTGGAACATTTATGACTTGAAACTCAGCTAGTGAAAAAAGACTCATATCAGACAGGGCTTTAAAAAAAAAAACGATCAACACATGAAAAAAGAATCATTACAAGACTGATGGGATTGATATTTCAGAAACTTGCACAAACTCAATGTGCTGAATGGCCTCTTTTTTCATAAACATTCTGACCTTAGGACGGCTGAAGGCATTGGTATTATTTGTGCAAATTTATGGCCATACATACCCAGGTAAGGATTGACAGAGAACTGATGCTAGTTAATGACAACCATGGTTACCTGGAGTGTTTGCAATGGTTTTCTGGCAGGTGTATCCTCTTTACTTGGTGTTCATTCCTGCTACTCCCCCCTCACTGCTGGTACCATTAAGGCTCCTGATGGTGCAAAACCCACCTGTTCCCCTGTCCTCACTATATCCAATCCCCTACCTTTTCCGACTTCAATCCCATTATCTCAACCATCCCATCCCTCTCCTCCACCTGGGTCTTTGCCCAAAACCCACCTCCCAAACCTGTGATCTACAGCATACCCAGTTTCCCAGTTTCCTCTGCCATGGTGGAGGTAGCAGAGGAAAGCTTGTGTGCACTCATCGGTGCAACATCTGTGCCTGGCAGCACCGATGCACTGATGCATAAGCAGCAGACCCGGTCTCTAGTTGTCTTGGCCCCCTAGCTAATGGATCATTACCGTGCGCTAGCTGGTGTATAACAGGTATCCCATGTTAAAAGAAAGCATGGACAGGCAGTATGAAGTTCAGAAGCTGGATCGTCGGGACATTTATGGATAATCCCAATAGCAGCAAACAGGAACACTACTCCACTATCAGAGCTCAAGAACTCATTTTGAAGTCCACATTGCGGTACTAGTGAGAGACAAAAACACAGCAAAGAGCTATTTTAAAGACCAAAGGGGTGGGTTCATCTTATTCCAGTGTTACAGACTGAAAAAGGGATGACATGTCCAATGTGAGCTTTGTCATCAATAATGGGTAGCTTAGCGATTCCTTTGTAGGGCAGATGAACGATTTGTCATCTTTTGGCTAACTCCAACATTGAACCAACATACTATGATCACACATCCCAAGTCTGGAAGCTTCAGACAAATCCAAGGAGGATTTCTATTTCAATCTTGGAGGAAAAGTTCCTGTACACCCCAAAGTGTGACAAACCAACCCTCAAGGCAACTTCAATGTGAGAACGGACATAATCCTCAGTGAAGAAGGACTTCAAAGGCCAATTGCATTGGAGTTATTTTCTTCACAACATCCTCAGAATATGGCCTCATCATAGCAAAACCCTAGTTCATTAAACACACATGGATAGTCACACCACTGATCAGCACCCATTACATTACCCCATCACTCGACTGAGAGACCGTAACAATGTCTGTGCTACTCATGCCACGACAGCCCCAATAATTGCTCAATGATCTCCATCAACCTGGTCTCAAGATGTTCGTATCAACAAACATCAGATGTTCTGCAAGATCAATGTCGGAGCTATCAAGGACTAACAAAGCTAGACCTTCTCAGACAATGCCTCCCAAAGATCCAATCATCTCCAAGATTACAGGAGCTGCAAAGGTTACGGGATGACCCAGTCCTTCATAATTGACAGATGTCAAGAGTCTCTGAGCTTCCCTAACATGAACAATCAGGACTAGTTGGATGAAAGTGACTCTCTACTAAAACAGTCTCGTAGCTTTGGGGATGATGCACTTCCACTTCGGTTTATGGATTCTGGGCCGAATAAGGCAGTTAATTATGCATAACATTATAACATTCCTGGAGTGGAAACTCCATCTTCCCTCAAGGAAAAAGAAAAAGCTTTATAGGCACCCGAGGGCAGTCCAGCAGATAATCTAGGGGTAGTAGATGGAGAGCCAGCAGGAGGCTCTGCACGCCAAGAGCAATGATGCTCACAGGTTCTTTACTGATTGAAGAGAACATCATGATTCTCGTAGCTGCCTCCTCCCACTTGTCTCAGAACTGCTCCCTGAATCAAAGTGTGGATTCTATCCATTCATAAGCACAGTGAAGATGATCTTCACCATGCAACAACTTCATGAAAGAAATGCATATGACCGGCAAAAGCCATTATACACAGTCTTTTTCAACTTTACCAAAACTTTTCACTATATCAATTGGGAGGGATAGTGGAACATTCTCTTCAAATTCAGCTATTCACAGAAATTCATCTCTTTCTGTGCCTGTTCCATAATGTGAGCCATGATATTAAGCAATGGGTCTGTGAGAACATCGAGGACCAGAGGACATAGGTTCAAGGTGAAGGAGAAAAGATTTAATAGGAATCTGAGCGGTAACTTTTTCACATAAAGGGTGGTGGGTGTATGGAACAAGCTGCAAGAGGAGGTAGGTGAGGCTGGGACTATCCCAACATTTAAGAAACAGACAGGTACGTGGACAGGACAAGTTTGGAGGGATATGGACCAAACGTAAGCAGGTGGGACTAGTGTAGCTGGGACATGTTGGCCGGTGTGGGCAAGTTAAGCCGAAGGGCCTGTTTCCATACTGTATCACTCTATGACTCTATGATCCATGTCAATCAAGGCTGCATATTGTCCAAACACCTTTGCAGCAACAAAATCTGCTCTTTCGTTCAAACTATAACAAGAATACTCCAGAACCATTTCTACCTAAAGTTGAGGAGGATGTCCCACCATCTCTCCTGACTGATATAGTGAAAGATTGTGGTAAAGCTCAGTAGTTGAGCTGAAGTATGGCAAGCTGCCAGTTGTATACTTGTATGCTGATTATATCAACTTGCCCCTGCTGCACCTCACTGTCCCCCAATAATAAAGGTTCATAGCAAGACGTTGGAAGTTGACGACCCCCTTTAATCTTAAGGGCCACTGCTCGGCCAAGTTTGCTGTCAATGATGAAATTTATTACTGTCTTCATGACACCAGCAGTTTGGTTGATTGAGGAAGAGGGTCATTTAAGATTAAGACCGAAAATGTAAAGGCTTACCAGACAGCAGGTACTTCAAAGTATTGGAAAAAGGCCCAAATCCTCCAAATTCCATGGAAGGTTGAACAAGCAGATGCAGTGTCTTCACCCAGGCCTACATCCCCAACATTAAGGGCCTGGTTACATTCAGTCAGCTATCTTGGGCTGTTATATCATCCATGTGCCCAACACCAAATCCCCAAACTGTCACTCTAATCAGAGCTCTATCAAGGGAAAACTTTACCAGAGCAAAAGACTCAAGGTTGGGCTGAAAGACACCTTGAAGACTTGCAACATTGGTGGTGGGCTGCTTTTTAATATATACACTCTAGTCACTGTATACAGTCAACAGCAATCCCTGCCAGGATGGAATAACCATTTGAATGACACCCACTCATCCAAATTAGTTGATATAATAGCAATGCCTAAATACAGTGACCAAGGTAAAAGCCTCCAACATTTTGCATGTTGCCAAAAACTCATATCAACACCAGCCTTATCCACACAGCCCGACACACTGGATCTTGCTCTCAGTTTATCAAAATCATGTGTTTTAATGTCAGCAAAGGTAATTTGGCAAGGACTGTTCCTGGCTCTGTGCACCTTTCCTGATTGTGGGCAAATGGCCTTGATCCAGTTGCATGCCCACAGATAATACCATGCATAGCATATCAGAGCAATCTTGACACAATCACATGGGTTTTAACATCCGATATTACTAATCTTCCAAACACCTGCAGCACTGTTTCAAAGTATTTCTAATGCATTCCATAATGGTACTCCTAAAAGCTGCAAATTCCAGAACCCTAAACAGGCAGAGTTGGAGCCGAAGAAAAGACACAGCTGCCCATTCCTGTGCTGCTTACTCAATTGCGAAGCGCCGGATCCCTGTTGCCCAGGGACAAGTACCCTAGGCCATCACTGCCAGTAATAAAAGAGAAGGGATGTTTGGCTCTGCCCCCCCCCCCCCCCCCCCCCATTTGCCTGTAAATTATAGAACAGAGGTGTGATCACTAGATTTCTCTGCTGAGGCAGAGGGATTAAAGTTCAAATCATGGTAAGGATGGAATAACCACTGCCTGCCTCCTCCAACCCTCTTTAACGTTCCTAACTTTCCATCACTGCATGAAACAGGAAGTTAATGCAGGCCAAGAGTAAATCGGCTATAGTCATATTTATGATTTTGTTTCCACCTTTTAATTTTTTGACATTAAAATCATTCATCTTGTTTGAACAGCTGCTCATTAGTACGTAAATGGGAAATTTAACATCAATAAGCTTAAAGGCACTTTATAGTTTGCCAGTATCAAGTGCCAACTTCAAACATTGGAAGGCAGTGCAGGATCCAAAAAGTAATTCAAATGAATAAACGAAAAAAGTTATTTCACTTCCAGTTTCCTGCAGCTGGATCCTGAAGCAAGATCAACTGGCTAGTATTTTGGCCAACAGTATTGAAAATCGGCTTATAACTGCTGAATATAAAGTATCAAAAGAGCAGGCACAGTGATGGCATTATTAATAAATAAAACAAGGCCGCTGAAGTTTGTAAGTTAGTAAGGTCCCACTACATCCTCTCTTTGATAATATAATTTGAAGCATTTGACTGAACCTTGAACCTTTTCCACCAATAAAGCCACCCGACATTTCAGTTAATTAGAGTGTAATACAGCAGCTTTGCCCTGACATCGCTAAACAAGTCCTGGGGTTCACAACCGATTGTAAACTTGATTATTGATCCAAAATGATAATATTTTCTATGTTTCTGGCTGTTGACTTTTTTTTCCTGATGGCATCTGTGCCTGCCAGTTCTTGTATCAACATGTATCATTGTATCAACATGTTGACTTCTGTAAATTCCAGAAGTGAGCTATGTAAATCAAATATCAGCACAGTCTAAAGTAATGTAAACAAATGCACAGCTCAAAACTGCATTAATTTCTCTCGATGCAATATTGAAGCGTCTTAAACAGTTTTATAATTTATCTGATACTCCCATGCAGAACGAGTGGGTGCTGAATTGGAGGAGGGCCTGCTTTCAGATTCAGTTAAACCCATCCACTCTCCCAGGTTGACATAAAAGATCCCACATCACTACTTTAAAGAACGGCATTGGAGCCACCTCCAGTCCAGTGGAAAAATTTTATTATTCAATTAACATCACCTAAAGAGATTATCTGGTCATAATCACCTAGCTGTTTATGGGAAACTACAATGGTCAAATTTCCTGCCATGTTTTCTGCATTACAATAATGATTACAATTCCAAACAGTATTTCAGGAGGTGCAAGGTGTTTTGGAATGACTTGATGCCTTGAACAGTTTTATAAAAAGAAAGACTCTTTAAATGAAGCTCACTCAGCAAGACTCCAACTCCAGTTACTATTTGGAATGAATATGATGGTGGCCCAACTGGCAATTCTTTGGCAACTTTGGAAATTTTGCACAATGTGACTTAGTCCCCATCCATTTGAATGGCACGGGAAATGAATGGGCTTATTTCATGTTGAATTCCCCAATTAAACAATACATTCACAAGATATATATATCAGAATTTCTTTTGACTTTTTTTCCTATTGAATATCATACGCAAGTGCTTTGTGCACCTTGGAACTGATCCTGGAGCATTCATCTCCCGAGCATTGATATCCTTCAGTTCAATGGGCTAAAAATACAGAAAGAACAAGTCACTTGAAAACCTTCCTGAAATAGATCTCACTGAGGTCGATTTATGAAATACAGATGTATACATTTCAATGGGACAAAAATATGGATCAAAACCAACTAAATGCTTACAAGAAGGTTGGGAGTTAAAAATCAAGGCTCAAATCCATGCTGATAATCACAGGCAGGGTGCAACATAAAGGGTACTTTGGAACTTAATTGTAAACTTTTAAAAAATTAGGCTAAACAATTCCACAAAATAAAACTACAACAGTTTGACTGAACCAAGTTTCTACAATTCCCAGAGGTACTGCGAAATGATACTTAAACCACAAAGCTTTTCACTTTACACTGAGCTGTTCTGTCAGCTGACACGCAACCACTCCTTGTGTGGTTGTCTCAAAGGATGCACACCGATTGACAGCTAGTTAACAGGGATATTCCAAAACTGTTACTTTCAATCATGACTATTTGTCAAAATACTTTACATCTAGGTTTCGACACGATTTCATCCTGGCCAGCTCCAACACTAGGCAGTTAGTTGTGGGAAATAATCCCCTGACTGAATTAAAGTGTATAACTGAATAATACGGTGAGAAATCATGCAGAATTTACCGTGGCAAATGAATCAATCTATATATTGATTCACTTGCCGAAGTGAGCACTGCATAATATGCCGCTCACAGCATCGTTATCACATGTACCGTCTATCCTTGAAAAATGAAATGATCCCTTCCTCGTTTTAAAAACACAGATTCTCAGAGCCTCTCAATAGCATTCAGTCACTGTAAGATTGACTCACAAAAATCAGAAGGAACCCAACCTCAGAATACAACGCTAATATTACCTATTGTACAGGAAATCCTGATGAGCATATTGTATAACTAACTGAAGAATTCAACGCAAGATATATCTATTCATTGTTACAATTGTTAAAATCCAATTCCTATTGTCTGCCACACCTACAGTTTGGCTCTGGTCTATTTTTATTTATTTTAACTACATACACAGGGCACCAGAGACACCATGATGGAATCTGCATCACTGCCTTCATATGATACCAACATATGATGCACTGAGTGTTTGTTGAATGCTACAATTACTCCCCAATCCACTTTAACCTCAGGTTCCCAAATGCCCTGCTACTGCAGAACAAGGGGCTTTCCATCATATTTTCACAGCATCTGTGTGAGAAGATTGAAGAATTAATGCCAATTAGTGCCAAATGTGCACAGAATTCAGAGCCATGGACTTGCATCCACTGGGGATTAGACTAGGATTGTCCAGGTTAATTTCCCACAGGACTCAGGATCTGTCAGTGAGAAGAAGCCTTCAGCCCATCTGTCTAAGTTGGATCTGAACCTTGATACTAAGGTAAAAGAAATCCACATTTGTTCTTTAGACTCAGTGCATATATTTGTCTCTGATGACTTAATCTACATAAATTATTGTAATAATAGTGCAACCTGGAATTTGAAATGAGGTTTAAATTTTATATTTTATGCAAAGCATAAACAAACTATTGCAGCTAAATTAGATTGAAGGATAATTTTTTTTATTAGGGTAAAAAGAATTCTTGGAGTCAGAGAATACGAATTAGCTGACCTTAGAGGAAATCTATAAAATATTCTTTCAAGACTGACAGCTAATAGGTCCCTTTGGGGCTTTTCATATTTGTTACCTTTCTCATAAGAGTACAAAGAATAGGCCTTTCTGCTTTTCCCCTACCAGGAATGAAAATTGGCCATGTGTCTTTCAACAAAAATGTACAAAGATCTTAAAAAATGAAAACCTCTCCTAGCAGTACTATTTGTGGTTTGTTTAAACATTAGAATAGTACAACTGCAAAAGAAAAAGCAAAAACATGGTGTTCATCTGCATAAAATTTAAACTTTAAAACCTGGGGCCATTTCCCTCTCTTGCAGTTAACTAAAAAAAAACATTTAAAATCAACAAAACAAAAATGATATGATGTAATCTTGGTGGTCTTGTAGCAACTCTAATTCTGTCGTACCAGGATTTCTTTCCTGTATTTCATACATGAGATTTAGGTGCATATGAGCTTTGTTGTGCAAATAACACTCTTTAACTTCTACCAAGCTTCTCAACTCCCTTTTATTTAGGATGCAGAAAACAACTTTTCACTGTACCTCAATACACTTGACAATAAACTAAAATAAACTGAGCTGCAAATCTAACAGGAGATTGTGTGAGAAATTCTGTGGTGCATGAACACTCAGTGGAGGCTCTGGGTATCAAGTACAGCTGAAGGGTCCCAACCAAAAATGTCACCTATCCATGTTCCCCAGAAATGTTGCCTGACTCGCTGAGTTACTCCAGCATGGTGTCTTTCCACATGCACACAAGCTATGCACAAAGGCCTTTTTTCAGATCCTCCAATAATTGAGGAGAATTGCTAGCCGTGTAATGGTTGGAGAGAGAAGTCTTAACTAGAATTTCACACAAGGTGATAGTCACCAAGTTCAAACCCAATAAACACATTCAATTACTTCCATGCACATGCAAATCATACACAGAGGATCTGGATAGAAAATTCAAAGCAAGTTCTACTGCATAAAACAGCCGATTACATTTAGCCTCAATCAAACTAATCCACTTTAAGATAAAATACCAAACCTAGCACAAACAAAAAATGTCACAATATCTTCAAAATATTAAATTCTGATGGCATCAAAAGGTGTTGGTGGACAAAACTGAATCTTTCGAGTGAACCACGACTATTGATGGGTTAAGCAGTTTCGCACAAGGTCTAGTAAACTTCAATGCAAGCTAATTATACTCTCCCTCAGGACAGTACGTTTGGGAGAGCATTTACCACTACTCCAGAAAGTCAGCCCATTGCCCACAGTTCCAGGCCAAGGATCCCTATTCCCATCAAATAATCACAGCAATTTTAATGTGGATGGGAGTTGAAGATTTCATCCTATCAACCTCTCTTGGATCAAATTGAAAGAGTTCAACTGCGATACAGCAAGATCAATATAACCTCTTGTAAAGAAAATAGCGAATTGATAGTTTTAAACAAATTTCAAATTAATGCACATCTAACACAGATTTTTAAAATATGTATGGAGAAAATTATGAAATTGTGATGCTGACACTGCCTGACACAGTCATGCAGCTGGCAGAGACTTCCTTGCTTCATCTAATCCGGACCCCTGGTCTGTGTGCAGATTACACATTCTACCTGTTTCGTCCCACATAGCAAAGATGTGCAGATTGGTTGATGAATTGGAAACTCTAAATTGCCCCTCATGTGTAGGTGAGTGTGAGAATCCGTGGCAGGTGGTGGTGGGGGTTTAAGAGTTGATGAGAGTTTGGGAATTTAAAAAAATAATTAATCTCAGATTAGTGTAAATCGATAGCTGATGGTAGGTGCGTTTTCTTGCGGTATCTCCATAAGAATAATATATTTGACTGTGTCGCAGAGGGGAATTAATATA
Organism: Rhinoraja longicauda; assembly: GCF_053455715.1. Lineage (NCBI taxonomy): Eukaryota > Metazoa > Chordata > Chondrichthyes > Rajiformes > Arhynchobatidae > Rhinoraja > Rhinoraja longicauda. The sequence continues at coordinate 24,782,094 of NC_135970.1, read as the reverse complement.
GGGCTCCCTGTTCACTAACAAAAACAAAGGAGCTTTTAAACTAAATATTTTTTTCCAACATGCCACAAGCTTGTCCAGTCATGATGGTGAAAAACAATTACTTTCATGCACATCTAATTGGCATTTTATGAAAGAAAAATATTGCAGTTCCCATTTGAATCAATGCACATTAACTGAGAATAATGCCCTCCTGACACACATGCCTCTAACTCAAATGTGGAGGAAAAACGGAGCCAGCAGACTTGGTATGCATTCAGAAAATCTGCCAAAATAGTTTCCCTTCATCAGATTCCAATGGCAAGTTTTTAAAATCACAGATTACAATATTATACCATATTTGCTTCAAAAACTTCAAAAGTAAATCCACAATCTTGAAAAATTACATCAAATGGATTGTTACAAAAGAAAAGCCAGGAAGGAGATGACTGTGTGGCAAAATGCAGTAAATTGTTACTGCCACTAATTACATAATAAAAGCTGTATAATTGATGTAGCTCCACCCAAACGGTACATGAAAGTGGTTATTGTTACAATCCCAGGAGCTAATTAACAGGAAATTATTGTACCTATGGCTCATACAGCTATTACTAGACCCCAGGAGCATTCCTCACTCACTTCACTTTGCCTCTTATTAATTTTACTCTGAACATGATTGATTTATCTCTACCTTGCTACAGTCAGGAATGCATTTGAGTGCTAAAAATACATTTTTAGTTTTAATCCCAGTGACTACTGCTCTTTCCCAATATTTGTGTCAGTGAACAACTAAAGCAATAAACTAAATCCTCAGAAAATTATTTTTAAAAATGAATGAAAGTCAAAGAGAAAAGACCCTGGTATAATAAATAGGCATTGAATCCAAACCATAGATGGCAGCAATTCCTGTGCCAGTGTACATTGGGTCATTGTTATATAGTGTACCTTCACTCACACTTTGGAGAAATCCATGTGTTATTTTCCACATAAATCTTATAAGTCACATTGATTGACTGCAAGTTTTAACAGTATTTCTACTGTTCACCACTAATAATGGAGGAAAAGCTGATGGAAAATAATGAGATGCAATTGCATTAATGATAGAGTTCTGGAGATACTGGAAGGCAAATTTCTACATAGGCCATTACTAATGATTTAATAGTTTGTAACTATTGTATACTTTCCATCGATATTCGGACTGTTGCTGTTAAAGATGATTTGATTAAATATGCTTACATTTGGAAACCAGACAACTTTTATAAATGTATTAAAAGCCTTGGGATTCTGTGATCCAGGTACTGCTGATGCAAGACATCCAATGGTGTCTAAACTAGCTGGATTTGCTCATGTTTGTATTTTTTTTAAATATGGCCAGTTATTTAAGATGAGAGTTGAAAATATGGAGGATCAAGGACCAGGGTAAACTGGACAAACTGTACTGTACGCCCGTAACTCAATGGACTGGCAAATTGAACAACGTCCAGGAATTATTAAGAGCAAATAATAAATTAAAAGGGTGAAATCAATGCCATGTCCAGGTGAGCAATAGAGGGATAGGAAAAATGATTTGAAAAGGGGAATAAAATAAATCAGAAAGAAAAAAAAAACTTGCTTTATAAAAATGCAAGTATATTTCTGCTGCACAAACGCAGCATCTTCATGGTACTCAATGCATTTCATTTCAGGCACAGCAAAGGCTGCTTTAGTGAATCTATAAAGGTGGAGAGAAATAATTCAGATTTTTGTGAGAGCAGAAATTCATCCTCTGGATGATTCATTATTGCATGTGTGCTGAAATTAGTCTCAACAGAACCACATTTTTTTGAAACAGTAACATTTCAGCATGTCATATGTTTCGTGCTCAGAAAAGAAGAACATTATTTTCATCTTTCGATACTGGACTAAAGGAAAATAAGATACTGTCCCTTGTATGATTTAAGTAGAAATGCTGAGGTACTGTTCTTGCAGATTTAATCATACGTCCCCACATGTGGTAATTACTGTTACTCCTGACAGGGCTCTGGTACTATTTAACTTTGAAAACAGAGTGCAAGACTCAGCTTTCACTTGGCCTAAAGCAGATGCCTGTGCTAATTAGCTCTGTAACTTCTCACACTCTTGCCAGAACTGCTGGTTTTCCATTTATTGCTTTCAAACTCATCTACATTTGTTTACGTCAAAACATTTTTCATTTTCATAATAAAGTGACGCCTCTTAAGAAAGGATGTGTTGCATATATTCATTTTATTTACTGAACAGTTTTTATGTAACCACTCAATTTGCCTCTGTGTCTATCTGAAGCCAAAATGTTCACAACAACAATCTCAGCATTGTATTCACATACCACTCAAGTTATTTTAAAACCTGCCTTCCCTGGAGCCCAGGCACTGAAGTAATTCTGGCCTAGTCACGCCAGGTTCATAGCCTGCAGGCATCTTCCAAAAGAAGCACTATTTTGAACAATTAAGGGCCTGTCCCACTTAGGCGATTTTTTAGGCAACTGCCGGTGACTGTCATAGTCGTAGCAGGTCGCTGAAAAAAACGACAAGCTACAACGACCTACCGCCTGGTCGACGTCAAGCTACGGCAAGCTACAGATAAACGGCGACCCAATTGTCGCGAGTAGGACCGCACCTACGACAACCTACAATGACACCTACGACAACCTACGACCAATCAGGCGACAACCTACGACAACCGAAGTCAACCTACGTCCACCCGCGACAAGCTACGACAAGCTACGACCCTGTCGGCAACAATTGTGGACAACTGAAGACAATTCAGATCATTTTGGCCTCCGGTTTTGACGCCGGTACCTGTCACCGGTTGACGTAGGTTGACGTAGGTAGTCACCAATGGAATTCACCAAAGTCAGCACCGGCGACAACCTGCGTCACCTGGCGACAACCTACGACAGCACCTACATCAGGAGACGTCAAGCCACGCTCATTGGCGTCAAACCCACTGTTGCCGAATAATTTCATGTTGTCATGTTGTATCACTCTAACCTCTAATACTGGAAATAGAATGACAACTAAATTAAGCTTTAGATTCCACAACATGCACTAACTGTTCTCACACTTTAGTGTTAGAATATATCAAAGGAATTGAGAAAAATATACATTTCATAGGGACTTCACAGAAAGGCTATGAAGATCAACATAAAGTGGTGGAACAGGAAGAGAGATGCAATGAACTGCATTCAAATAGAAAGGCTACGATTGTCTCTCTAGATAGTGTAAAGGTCAATGTGCTCCTTCAAATATATCATTGTTGAAAACATTTAAGATGTCATCTACCATCTACATTTAAGATATCATCTACCAGTCTTGTTTGCTCATGTAATCTGAGAGAAATTTTCTACTGCCTGCCTCTCTCTAATGAGCACAAGGGAATTTTCCTGTTGCAGACATACGTGGAGAATAGCTATGAAATTACATTTATTAATTAATTACTTATCAAGACCCCATAATCTGAAGGACCAGGGTGGGAAACTGACAATTTTACAATTCCTCATTTCCAGTTCCTGTGGCCCCTGAAAGTTGGTCCAGATGTCTAACTCTTGAGAAAACAAAAACCAAGAGTTAAACTTGCTTAGATCCTGAGCCAGCTCTCCTCTTGCTCCCCTTTTACGTGCAAAATTCTCCGTGGATTGTCACCTTGTCGTGGTGGAGAAGCTTGTGTGGTCCTGAGATCCTGAGAGCCATGTCGTCTGGAGCTATGCTCCTGGTAGGGTCACCCATGGCAGTAAGGTCGAGGGGGAGGTCCCTGACAAAGAGCAATCCAACCAAGACCTCAACGGTGGAACAGGCGGAGGATGATGACTGACTTTAGTGGAGCGTCACAACGGCTGGGAAGGCGGATGAAGGCTGCAGCAAAAAAGGATCCCCGGTCGTCTTCGACTCCATGCCACTGGATCCTGACCCAGATCTGTCAAGGACCGTGTGGTGGCTGTCTGTGCATCAGTCTCCCCACGTTAAACAAAGTCACGCACAGGCGTCCTCCGTAGGAGAGGACAGTCATACTCGCTTCGAGTGACCGCCGATGATGATGACACGCAAAATTAATCTGTTATGGAAGTTCTAAACTCAATGTGAGGATCAACAGCCACCCCATCCACAACGTGGAACCCAGGTCTGCTACAGCTGTACAGTGTGGATCAATTGATAATTCTTCTGTTAGAGAAAGTTGGCTCACAAGGTTAATTCCTGGGATGGAGGGTTTGTCTTGGGGAAAGGATGAGCCTATAAACAAGTTGGAGTTTGGAAGAATGAGATGATCTTACTGATTAAGGGGTTGATAGGGTCAGCACATGAGCATGTTTTCATTGTGGAGAAATCTAAAGCTAGGGTGTTTCAGAATAAAACATCTGACATTTCACAAAATTAAGAAACTTCTTCTGTCAGAGGGTCGTGAATCTTTTGACTTTTCCGCCTCAGTGAGCTATGCAGGCTGAGGTATTGAGGAACTCAACAGCAAGATAGACTTTTGGCCAACAGAGGAATTGTCCCCAAGACAAACCCTCCATCCCAGGAATCTTATCGAAACGTATAAGATTATTAAGGGGTTGGACATGTTAGAGGCAGGAAACATGTTCCCAATGTTGGGGGAGTCCAGAACCAGGGGCCACAGTTTAAGAATAAGGGGTAGGCCATTTAGAACAGAGATGAGGAAAAACTTTTTTAGTCAGAGAGTTGTGAATCTGTGGAATTCTCTGCCTCAGAGGGCAGTGGAGGCCAATTCTCTGAATACATTCAAGAGAGAGCTAGATAGAGCTCTTAAGGATAGCGGAGTCAGGGGGTATGGGGAGAAAGCATGAACGGGGTACTGATTGAGAATGATCAGCCATGATCACATTGAATGGCGGTACTGGCTCGAAGGGCCAAATGGCCTACTCCTGCACCTATTGTCTATTGTCTATTGTCTATTGAAGATTTTGAGACACCAGCAGGAAAGTGAAAGTAAGGCCAAGATCAGATCACCCATGAATAAGTGTTCCCTTTAAACTAGCCAAGGTTCAGGGATGGCCATAATTGAACCAAACTCCGTGAATATAATCAGACTGTATTTGAAAGTTTTATATTCAATTCACATTTTGCAAATTCTTTTATTATGCTATTATTACTGCTAAACAGAAAGTTGCAAGACAATAACACAAGACCATAAGATACCAATTATAATTTTCTTTAACAAGCAAGTATATGAATTTTAAAAAAGGGCAATTGCTTTTTGGACTTTAATTGGCAGTCCTAAACTTAAGAAGTTTTAAAAAAAATTGATTGTACAAGGTGGAGATTACACTGCTGAGCACTATGTGCCATTCTAAACAACTAGCTACAGAATGAATTGTAAACTGTACAATTCAGATGTACAAGGAATATATGATTATAAATACACTGACAGACTGGAGCAACCAGGGACATTTTCACTGAAGAATAAGTGGAAATTTAATTTGCATCATGTTGCGATAAATATTAATAGAGTAACTACTTAAAGACTATTTCTTCTGGATGGGCAGTTAGTGATAAAAGGATATCAATTTAAAAGCAACCACAAAATCTCAAACTATTTTACATTCAAGATTAATGAAATGATGTTGCATGCTTCAAATACAACTGCAATTTGTCACATGAAGTTAAAAAAATTATTTTATATCCTTTATCAAAAGTGTGTGCTTGGAAGAATAAAACAAGGGACAAAAGATGGTTAGATATTTACCAAACGCTATTCTAAACCGAGACTAAACAATCAGAACTGGTCAAACGAATCAAGAATGACCTCACTCCCAAAATTCTGAGAAGCTTTTTGATTGCAGTCTATGCGAACAGTCAAGCTTTTAAACGAAGTGAAAGATTTTACCAAGTTCAGAAGTTCAAGATAAACAAGGTTGCTCTTGTAGGCCAGCATGGTATGTGGTGTCTTTAACATTATGCATTATTGTTTGAATATTATTTATTCCATGAATCAGTCTTGGGATATGAATGCAAATGGCAAGGCTGGCAATACCCATCGCAAGCTGCTTCCGAGAAGGTGAGAATGGGGCTGTTGAAAGCAGTTTGATGCATCCGTGTGAGGTCAATCCAGAGCCACCTGCTGGGGCCATCAACACTTATTACCCAACAAGGCCAACATTGTAGTTTTTCATATAGTATAAGAAAATAACTGCAGATGCTGGTACAAATCGATTTATTCACAAAATGCTGGAGTAACTCAGCAGGTCAGGCAGCATCTCAGGAGAGAAGGAATGGGTGACGTTTCGGGTCGAGACCCTTCTTCAGACTGATGTCAGGGGGGTGGGACAATGAAAGGATATAGGTGGAGACAGGAAGATAGAGGGAGATCTGGGAAGGAGGAGGGGAAGGGAGGGACAGAGGAACTATCTAAAGTTGGAGAAGTCGATGTTCATACCACTGGGCTGCAAACTGCCCAGGCGAAAAATTAGGTGCTGTTCCTCCAATTTCCGGTGGGCCTCACTATGGCACTGGAGGAGGCCCATGACAGAAAGGTCAGACTGGGAATGGGAGGGGGAGTAGGGGATAGACCTCATCCCGGGCGCAGATGCGGTGTAGACGGAGGAATTGGGAGTAGGGGATAGACTTTTTGCAGGGGACCGGGTGGGAAGAAGTGTAGTCCAGATAGCTGTGTGAGTCAGTGGGTTTATAGTAAATGTCCATTTTCAAGTTAGCGGATGACACAACTGTGGTGGGCAGGATCTCGAACAATGAGAAGATGGAGGAAGGAGATAGGGAGCATAGTGACATAGGACAGCAACCGCTTCCTCAATGCCAGTAATACATAGGAGTTAGGTATTGACTTGGTGTATACACCCCAATCAACATTAACGATACCAAAGCGGAGATGGTCAAGAGCTTCAAACTCCACTTTGTAACCAAAAATCAACTATCACCAACAATTTGTCCTGGAGACCAACAGCACTGAAACAGGTCTTTCAGCCCACCAAGTCCATACCGGCCATTTAATTCCACCCCAACTCATATTATTCTCCCCACTATCATTCCTATCAACTATCACTCTGACACTACCATTCCTCTAATTCCTTAAAGGCAATTTACAGTGACCAATTAACTCATCACCCGACTCATTTTTGGGATGTGGGAAGAAACTGGAGCCCCCAGAGGAATCCCATGCAATCACAGGGAGGACCTGTACTCAGAGACAGCACTGAAGATCAGGAATGAACCACTGAAACTGTGAGGTAGTCACTCTACAAGCTGCACCACTGTACCACCAGGTCACCCTTCTCAAAGTCAATAAGTTTTGAGAAACAATTGCTGGCTCTAACACAGACATTAATGTACAAAAGAAAAATAAATATTTAATAGGTGCAAATTTGGTTATATGCTTATATCATAAAATTAATGGTTGCCCACTAACAAGAACTCTGTGTACACTCTATGCCACTTGCAATTCATAGGCTGACAGTGTTGTCAATAAATACATATTTAATTTGAAAAAACTGTAAGACTTAATATTTTACATCCTCAAGTCTTTCTGGTTGACTAATTAATTTGATAGCTACTTTGCAGGAAAAGTCTCTAGAATTTAAAAAACACTGTATTTAATAAAATCACTGGAATAATCCTTAACTGCCTCAAACTATTGCGACTCACACTTGCTAGCATTTGCCATGGCTGAACTATGCAGCTTAGAATAGAATAGTCACCATTCATAAGAGTCATTCACAACCATCTGAGAGACTAAAGTTGGCATGCGTTAATGCTTCCTACTTCCTATTTAAGTAAACCAGTGAATATATTAACACAAAAATCACCAATTTTTATTGTGTTTTATCTGTTCCCTTGCAGAAAGAGCTAGTCTTCATCATTTTACATACAGGTTCTGAATTAACTGTCTGTGTATATCTTGGATCTGATCCCATGCTACCCTAATTTCCTGTCTGGCTCTAGTTGCTGTGGCAACAGCATTAGGCCTGCAGCTGGATGATGGATGCTTGCCTTGTGCCATATGTGGCAGTTCACCAGTGCCTCATGTTATTCATACCTTCTAAGTAATATTATAATTTTTTGTCAATGGAATCATGTGCCACATAGCTTTTACGGTTTGATAATTCAGGAGCGAAGTATGAAATAATTAAATACAATGCAATCTTAATACTTTAGCTGGATATATAGGCATTATCCTACATGATAGGATTCCCGGCATTAAATATTTTCAACATTTCCTAAAACTGTACTGAGAAGAGTAAGGTGACCCTGAAAAGGTCTTACTTCCAAGATTCTTATAAATATGAGCTTGAATGTTTTTACTGACAAGTTCTGCTGGTAGAAGGAAGAACTTTGCGTGGGGGGACCACTGTGAGCGAGGGGGAAGAACAATTGGAGCCGGCGTGGGGGAACCGTCGTGAGGGAGGGAGAAGAACAATGGACAACCTGGCGTGGGGGGTACTTTGTAACTGCCCTTTATGGGCAACTATTTGCATATCTTGGGTATGCAAGCAAAGAATTTCACTGTGACTTGTCATATGTGACAATAAAGTATTTAATTCAATTAGAGTGTACCCCATACGCCCTGATGGTATTACAGTCAGTTACAGAGGCCGACGTCAGAAGATCCTTCAGGGGGCGTGAACCCTCAGAAAGCGTCTTAAGAGGGCATCAATAATACCCAAGAAGAGTAAGGTGAAGTGCCTCAATGACTATCGGCCAGTGGCACAAGCGCCCATGGTGAAGAAGTGCTTTGAGAGGTTGATTATCGTGCATATCAACCCCTACCTCAACAAGAACCTTGACCCACAACATGTCAACGGAGGATGCGATCTCACTGGCTCTCCATTCTGCACTGGACCATTTGGACAATAAAAACACTTACGTCAGGCTGTTGTTTATAGACTACAGCTCGGTGTTCAATACCATCATCCCCTACAAGCTGGTTACGCGAGGAGGTGCGGTGTTGCGGAGCTCTTGTCCAAACACACTAACAAGTGAGTTTTAATCATCTTTAGGAATTGGGAGGAGGTACAGTGGTACATTTAAACATCTCTGGGTATCACTGCGACACTGCAGGAATCTTTTAAAAAGTTTATGCGTATTTTGGGGCTGCAAGCAGTATTATCAGCAAACTGTGCAGCTCCCACTACTGAGGCTGGACACTTGTGTCCGGAACAACCTCCCCTTACTGCCTCGTCGCTGCTGACCAGGTAGGTCTGGCGTTCGTGCAGTGTAGGAGGTTTTCTGCACCATCTCGACCTTCTTCTGCGGCCTTGAAACCTGGAGCTGATGGAGCCTCCTTTCTCTCGGAAAGAGGAGATAGGAGGTTTCCAACAACAAATACTGCAAGCAAACCCCTTTTCGTTGCGGAAGGAGCATGCCATTTGGACTGTCTGTTTCAGTTTGGTATTTTGTGTAAGTGTTTTGTTTAATTGTAGCGCCTGATATTATGCAGGGTCAGTGTTCTGGGGAATCAGGGTCTACGAGGAGCTATGCAAAGGCGGCTGCTTCAGCTGCTTCGGCTGCTCCTATTGGGGCCTGGTTCCCCATGAGGAACCTGCCTTTTGAGCCCCCCCCAGGTGAACCTGAAGAACTGCGTGGCTGCCGTGGCCTTGGCGGACAAGCCCGCAGGTGTCGTGTACGTGAGCAAAATGTTTGGGAAGGGCGTGTTCTTTGTGGAATCCGTGGAGGGGGTGAACACGGCCGTGAGTAAAGGGGTTACAATGGGGGGAGTTTTCTTTGCAGGGAGAGCCCTTGGTGTCTACAGCACAGTGGGTGGTCCTGTCCAATGTCCCGCCCCACATCACAAATGAGACCCTCCCTCTCCACCTTCACACCCTGGAGGAGATCCTCACGGACATCACCCCGATATCCTAGGGGTTCCGCAGGAAGGAGCTGTGACGCGTTCTTTCCCTTGGGCACCAGCTGACGATGCTGCTGGACCGGGAGGCAGTAAGTTGACGGGCGCTACTGTGTCCATCAAAATGGACGAGACTTCTCCATCTTCTGGACATCGGAGCGCCCAAGGTGCCATGCCTGCAAGGAAGTGGGGCATATTCGGAGGAATTGCCCCAAATCCCGGGCTGAGGCCTCCACCTCCGGTGCCACTAACCTCCCTTCTCCCCCCCCCACCCCCACTGTAGTTGAGTCAGGGAACCCTGGGGTTGCGCAGAGCACGGGTGGGGTGGGGAGGGTCAAAAGAAGGGGGGCAAGGTGGCAAAGAAGGTGAAACACCCGGGGAACAAAACCCCGGAGCCAAGAACGTTCCTCCCATCCCATCACCTCCCGTTAGGGAGTCCACAAGCCCCATAATCCAGCTGGGGGTGGAGGGGATCGGGCGGGAGGAGGGTGAGACGCAGACAAAGTTTGCTCAGGTGACCGCAGAGTCTGTGAGTTCCTCTGCTCATAAGAAAAGAAGGAGAAGTCACTCCGGAGAGGAGAGGAAAGGGGGTGAACGGGGAACCTCCGGAGGGAGGGGAGTACTGTGGTGGAGACTCTGAAGAAGGGTCTCGACCCGAAACGTCACCCATTCCTTCTCTCCAGAGATGCTACCTGACATGCTGAGTTACTCCAGCATTTTGTGATAGTCAGAGTATAGAAGTGAAATCGACCGATTGACCAAATGGTGCCAGCACAACATCCTGGCTCTCAATATCAGTAAAACTAATGAACTGATTGTGGACTTTGGAAGAGGAAGGATGAGGACCCACAATCCTGTTTATATCAACGGGACAATGGTGGAGAGAGTCAAAAAGTTCAAATGCCTGGGCGTGAGTATTTCTGAAGATCTTTCCTGGACCCAGCAAGTAAGAATTTCATTGTTCAATCTAGGATATATGACAATAAAACACTCTTGACTCTCGAGTTTGATCATACAGGTATGAAAATCACAATTTTGTGAACTTCCGATTTTCCACCCACTCATTATTACACCTCAAAATTTGACCAATTGCCTCGGTTATTGCTGGTCCCCTCTTACACAAAATGGACATTAAATCTGATTTAAATCTCAGAAGAAAACTTTTTTTTTGCGTGTTTTGTGCATTAAAAAAGAATGATTGCATCATCTTTTGAAATCTTAAAATACCTCACAACTGATTAAGTACATTTGGAGTGCAATTATAGGAAGTAAACAGACAACTGTGTCTATACATTATTAACTCCATTTACATTTCATGCTGCCTCGTCAGGAAAGCAGACGACATAATCAAGGACCTTTTTCACTCTAGTCATTCCCTCTTCTCCCCACTTTTGTTGGGCAGAAGAAACAAAAGCTTGAAAGCATGTGCTGGCAAACTCAAGAAGAATTTCTTCACCTCCGTTACACTCACCCAGATACCAACTGTTTCTGTTTTTAATCTTGCAGTTTTGCAGGCTGACTAAGCACTCACCTAGGTTAATTCCTGGAATGGCGGGACTGTCGTATGTTGAAAGGCTGGAGCGATTGGGCTTGTATACACTGGAATTTAGAAGGATGAGGGGGGATCTTATTGAAACATATAAGATAATTAGGGGATTGGACACATTAGAGGCAGATAACATGTTCCCAATGTTGGGGGAGTCCAGAACAAGGGGCCACAGTTTGAGAATAAGAGGTAGGCCATTTAGAACGGAGATGAGGAAGAACTTTTTCAGTCAGAGGGTGGTGAAGGTGTGGAATTCTCTGCCTCAGAAGGCAGTGGAGGCCAGTTCGTTGGATGCTTTCAAGAGAGAGCTGGATAGAGCGCTTAAGGATAGCGGAGTGAGGGGGTATGGGGAGAAGGCAGGAACGGGGTACTGATTGAGAGTGATCAGCCATGATCGCATTGAATGGCGGTGCTGGCTCGAAGGGCTGAATGGCCTACTCCTGCACCTATTGTCTATTGTCTATTGTCTATTATCATTGAAGTCTCCAATTTCAAATAAACCCTGTCCTCGTTTCCCCATCACCCCCTCCTTCACACACCTTTCTCCCACCTCCCCTGTTCCTTTCCCCTCCTCCTCAAGCTCATCTCCCACCCCTGTCCATTTCAAGTCCCCCATTTCCCTTTTATACTCCCTTTCCTGTCCTCGTCCTCTTCCACCCATATCCCTTCCTCTAGCTTTACATTTCATTCCTTTTTCTGCATTATCTCATGACCTTTATCTCCATTTTACCTCAAGCATTTGTGACTATCTTACACCCAATTATCAGTCAACCCCTTCACCTGTATCTACATATCATTTGCAAGGCTTTCCCCACCTCTACCTCTCTCTACCAGCTCCCCCCCCCCCTACTCCATCAGTCTGAAGAAGGGTCCCAATCAGAATTGTCATCTGAGCATTTCCCTCCACAGAGGCTGCCTGACCCATTGAATTCCTCCAGCAGTTTCTTTTTGCACAAGTGTCCCTCTATATTTAAGACTGCAGGCTGCAAAGGAAAAGCAGGACAATCCTCTGTAAATATTCCTCTTTCTCACTCCTCAATATCTGCCACAATACCTTTCCCTCTTCATCACCCTACAGGAAAACTACTGAGTGCAGTTAACATTGCATTGCCTCACCCTTGTGGAACCTGTGGTTTCTAAGTGATAGCCAGAGGTACAAGAGCTGTTTTCTAAGTGATAACCAGAGGTAAGGTGCTGCATTTCAGTAGCAACTTCTTCGGGTATATGTCGCATACAAGTTCTTGAGCTGGTTCTGAAAATAACTTGCAAATGGTCCAAGTCATGGTCTCGGCAGCTGCACCTTTAAGCTCTTTAAGTGCTCTGGCTCATTAACCAATCTTATGTACACTTTGAGCTGTTACTTTGATGATGTAACATCAGTATCATCATTCGTAAGACAACACCGGAGTCAAAACACAAAATACTTGATGAACTCAGCGGGTCAGGCAGCATCTGAAGGGGGAATGGATAGGTCACATTTCAGAACAGGACCCTTTTTCAGACCAAAAAAGTCATTTATCCATTCCCTCCACAGATGATGCCTGACCGGCAGAGTTACTCCAGCACTTTGTGCTTTGCTTTAAGATTCAATAGATGCAGTTCCTTGTGTCTCCTCTACTCCACCAGTCTGAATGAAGGTCCCGACCTGAAACGTCACGTGTCCATACTCTTCACAGATGATGTGTGTTTCTTCTAATGTTTGTGTTCTTGTAATACAGACTTGAGAAGCCTTGTGCCTTCCAAGATACTCTTTCTACCCTTCAATAAGTCATGGGATAGGGATTCCTATCTTTTGGTGAGGATGTTACATTTGGTCTCCCATCCCTTCCTTCCCCACTCCAACGATATTTTGAGGAAGTCCCCTAAACATTTTCTCAGTCTCTTGGAAGTCCCTTCCTATGATGGAGCTTGGGCATCTAATCTCAGGCACTAGGTCAATGTGACTCATGAATTGGTATTGGTTGAGCATGACACGAGTGCCAATAGTGGGAATGTTTGGAGAGGAGACTGACATTGCTTCATCTAGCCTGACAATGGAGTCAGTACTGGCGGTTCTTCCCTTATTCTCTGTGGTGCCAGTTCTAATTTATTTCCCAACACGGCCACATCTTGAAAAAACCCTTTGTAAATCATCACAAAATTCAGAAGCACAAAGATGGACGAAGGGGTCACACTTGACCCAAGTTCCTAAATAAACCAATAAAATGTAGAAAATACTGAGCAATCACCACATCTGCACAAGGTAGCTCATAATACACTGTTACATATTAACATTTGCTCTGATTTATTACTTCTACAAAACCAATTGTCAGCAGAAAATAACCACCAAAGACTTTTCATTCAATGTTCTGAAAGGCAGACGCCACAAACTCCACATACAGAGTGGTGACACCGCAAAGTTCACAGAGAGTGGTGACATTACAAGAACAGATCCATATGAAAGTGGGAATGTTTGTCTGCCCCACTTAAACACTGAACGGATATGCTTTGAATCACAATTCTTCGGGGCCTAGAAACCATTATGAATTAGTTTGAAACTATTCCATTTGCAGTGCCAATGTGCACTCAGGATGGATTCAAGGTAGATGGAAGGTCAGCAGTTTCTAAAGGGAAAACAATGATTTACAAGGTGGTTATTCACAAAATGCTGGAGTAACTCAGCAGGTCAGGCAGCATCTCAGGAGAGAAGGAATGGGTGACGTTTCGGGTCGAGACCCTTCTTCAGACTGAAGGGTCTCAACCCGAAACGTCACCCATTCCTTCTCTCCTGAGATGCTGCCTGACCTGCTGAGTTACTCCAGCATTTTGTGAATAAATACCTTCAATTTGTACCAGCATCTGCAGTTATTTTCTTATATTTACAAGGTGGTGATCAATTGCAGAACAAACCTTGAGCCATCACCATAACAACTGCAATTAGCACAGCAGATACCTTACAAATGATGCAGGCATCAATAAATCTCCACAATCATCTTATATATCACTTGAGGTCATAATTAATAAGCCCACATAATCACCCAATGTATCATAAGGTCAATTAATAAATCGGTAATGACCACCCCATATATCACCATTCTACACGCTGGTATAACAACATGTCAGCACACTACAGTTATAATGGATGGCTTGCTTCCAAGATTAACAGACATAAACCTTATGTGGCAGAATAGGATATCAATTATTCAGAATAATTATTGAAGTGCCTCTTACGAATACTGAATCTAAAATAACAATAAAGGGGGAAATAAACTTTTATCTGATGCCTGTAGAATGTCTTACGTGGTATTAATTGAAGCAGCAATGTTAAGGGCCTGTCCCACTTAGGCAATCTTTTTGGCGACTGCCGGCAACTGTCAAAGTCGTAGCAGATCGCCAAACTTTTTTTTTTCCCGACGACAATGACCACGACAATGCCGAGTCAGGTCGAGATTACAGCGTCTTCTGAAACATCGCGAAAATTCCCATGCTGTCAATGCTTCTCCGGCGTCCTGGTTTTCGCTGAAATCACTGACAAGTCGGTAAGTACTTGAGAGTTTTGAACTATAACATCTTGTATGAGTTACTTAAAAACCAAGCTTCACTGTAACAAGGAATAAACTGGATTTACTTCCAGTTTACTAATAGCTGTATTAATTTTATTTTTTTTAAAGTGGTTCAGTGGATTTTTGTGAAAAGTGTGTGGGCATTCTTTGAAAATGTAAGCAAGATGTATATCTGGTTTCTGGGTTGCATATCTGGGTTTGGAACTCACTAAATGTAATGGCTGAGGCCAAAAACATCGCAAAAATTCCCATGCTGTTAATGCTTCTCCGGCGTCCTAATTTTAGCTGAAATCACTGACAAGTCGGTAAGTACTTGAGAGTTTTGAACTATAACACCTTGTACGGGTTACTTAAAAACCAAGCTTCACTGTAACAAGGAATAAACTGGATTTACTTCCAGTTTACTAATAGCTGTATTAAAAAAAATAATTTAAAAAGTGGTTCAGTGGATTTTTGTGAAAGGTGTGTGGGCATTCTTTGAAAATGTAAGGGAGATGCATATCTGGTTTCTGGGTTGAATATCTGGGTTTGGAGCCCACTTTAAATGTAATGGCTGAGGCCAAAAATATCGTGAAAATTCCCACGCTTACCTGACCGTCAAACTGTCGCCTCCAATCTACCTGTCAAATGTCCTAAATTGGTTAAACACAAGCATTTTATGGTATTTTGAAATGACTTTAATTTATATTATGTGCTTCTAAATGTATCTTAAGAGAACCTATCAAACCTGGGGACAGCATGCGACAACGACCGCAATAAGCTACGATGCCTGGCGACAAGCCAGCTGTCACCGAGAGATTTCAAACCGTTTGATTTCTCGGCGATGCGCCAAGATCCACTACGATCTTTGGAAGACTCCTCACGATCATGCCCGCGACACCCCGGCGAACGTTCGGCGACAGCCTAGACGCCGGCAGTCGCCTTAAAATCGCCTAAGTGGGACAGGCCCTTTAGGCAGGACACTGACTGTATCTTGCGCTTCCTTGTTTTGTGCTATGGTTGTGCACATGTTACCCGACGTATCACTGTAGTTTTAACAACTCATCCAAAAATGTCACCTCAAAAGATGCAACATTCTTACACTTGTGGTTTGAATTATGTTAGCTAGTTTGTAGCAGGGCTTCAACCTTGTAAAACATTCATTGCTCTCCTATTTGTTTCTCATTTATTGTGTGCTGCAAAATTTGAACATGTGATCATTTTGGGTGACCCAAAACATCACCCACCCATGTTCTCCAGGGATGGTGCCTGAAAACGGCTGGGTTACTCCAGCATTTTGAGTCCACCTTTGGTATAAACCAACATCTGCAGTTCCTTGCTATTACCCATTTTCACTGCCCTGGAACAATGTGGTACCCAGGTCTAATACTGTAATTGAATGTAATTCCTCTCCAGCTCTGCATAATTGTTGAAATTCAAAAGTATCAGATTTTAGCGCAAGTACAAACTGTAAAAACTACTACAACCTCCAACTGATACATGCATCATTGATCCAATGGTACATTTCACCCTTTTTGTGCCTGCAGAGCACTGGTCCCAAATGCATTGCACACATTATGAGGAAACCAATGAACTTTAAACTTCTACCCAAACACTGTTGCTGTGGGAAAATGATTTATGGCACTCACAAAATTATTTGACAATTGCTATGATAACAAATATTAAAACTAATTTGTTCAATGGTCCCCTTGTGTCCTGTGTGCCCTACAATTAGGTGATAATATTTTGTTCATGTTCTCTTCTATGTTTTATCCTTTGTTTTAATCTCTTCACCAGTTTGTGACCACACATTTGCTTCAAGCCACTTAATCCCATTTAAAAATATTTAATCTAAGTTAACCAATGCACAAAAACAGCTTTATGGGTCACTCCAGAAGTATTAAGACATATATAGTTTGATGAAATAATTGAAATCTAACTGTTAATTGCCATTCAATTTCAAAAGTAGTTGTTTCAAAGCAAAACAGTAAAACACATTTGTTGTTACAAGCTTTATTCATCTCAGTGTTCAGTTTTTGCTTTTCTAAGAGTGACATGGAAAATAAGTGATCTGTGGTGAGACTTAAGAACAGGGTGAGGTTATGTTTAGGTTTCAGCAATTTTCTGTAATGGTGGTTAATTGTTAGACCATTGGGCTTGTACTGTGGGAGGGTAGACACATATTTCCTTTTGAACATTACCACATGTCGGATAAAAAAAAGTCTCAAGTTCCTTACCATGGATCATCCCTAATGCAATACATCATGATCCAGACATTCAATTGTGCGATCCATGCACTCTTCTGCATTTTGGAATTGATTTGTGGAGAAAAGTGGAGAAAAGTCTGTCACATACCATAGTGCAACTGAAACTTCTAATTGCATTTTCCTTATATTTAATACACATGTCCTTGTCACACAATAATACTTCCAATCATTGTGCAAAACACATGTTGACACCTGCCCTGCTACAATGGCCCATTTCAATGTACTGGAGGAACAGCATGGGTCACTCTCACAAAAGCAATTCCTGACAGAAGGACACAACTTTGCAATAAGCAAGGAATATGATGACTAAATATGTTGAAGAGTTACTCAAGTTGGCAACATCAATTGAATTCCAATGAGCAGTCTATGTTTTTTGGGTGAGCACTGAGTGTCTCATCCTCTCTCTACCACCATGGTTTTGAAATCATTAGAAAACCAGATTGTCTGCTCCTTTATCCCGCTACTCTTCCAAAGTGGTCACTCCATACTGTTAATTGACATATCACATTGGTGCTGGTGTCACACTTGTTTTAATTCCAGCTTTCAGCCAAAGTCCATTTACTGTGATGTACACAACTATGTAATTATACACATTTAACATGTTCTACAAAAGAAAAGTTTGCAAAGTGCACCTTTGGCAGTGCACAACAGGTTTTACATGATTCATGGCAATAAATTCCTTCTCAATCCCACCAGAACTAGTGTGGGGCCTCCACAGCGTGTTGTCTCAGTAAGTGTCAGCTCCCATACCTTACAAAGCATAGAAAAAATTAAGCGACAACTTTTGTGATTTCCAGGCCAAAAATGCAAAATATATCATAGCTCCGAATTAAATAACAAGATTACTGAGGAGCAAAAATGTTTTCTGTTAAAACAAATACAATTGGATCAGGTGGTTCACAAACCGATGTGCTAGAACCTCCAAAGTTACAAACCTAATTACAATCTATGCTGAGCCGCTGATCTCAGAATTGGTAGGAATTGGAATGTATCACTCCTGTATTGGTGTTATGATTACTGTGTTCTCTGTTCTGTGATTACTCTGTTCTGTGCTATTGCTGAAAATATGTATTATTGCTCAAAGATGGCATTAGACTGTTCTGTGTTGAACGCCCTAACACTACTCTGTTTCATTGTATGAACCATCACAGGCTGAGGGAGATCAGAGAATTGCATATCCTTTCATGATATGCAGGAAAATGTTTGGAGATAAAGCAAACAAAAATAATTGTAAGTTATTTTTGTTTTGTTATTCAACTCCAGGAATCAGACTGCAGTTTTCAAGAAGTCGAATATAATCAACAGGAAAAGATTACAATGGGAAAGAAAAATAAACTTTAACCACATCGCTCCGAACTCACCGCAACCCACCCATCTCAATAGTACACGGGAGGAAGGCAATAGCCTCTGGCTAGGAAACTCCTCTGATAGAGTGAGCACATGTGGCAGATGGGATAAGTTAAGATGGTTGAGTCATTTGTGGTCAGCGTGGTTCCACTACATTGGTAAAAGTCCAGTAGGCGAGAATGCACACAGAGAGAAAAGGGGAAAAAAGGATGGCAGGTAGAACTGGATCTGATAATATACAGGAAGATTGTTTTATTTATAGTCAACAAATGCAAAGTCTGGAAGGCTGCAACATTTTTTTGTGGCAGACCTGCTACAAATAGGTTCTACAGCCCTGGGGAGGAGAGTGGGGTAACAAAATAACTCAGCTAAAGGTCCCACTCCTGACTGGTATCAATTGAAGGGGTGCAGGAAAAGGGGGGTGGGGGAAAGGGGGGGGGAGGGGGGGGAAAGGGGGTGGGGGGAAAGGGGGGTGGGGGAAAAGGGGGGAGGGGGGGAAAGGGGGTGGGGGAAAAGGGGGGTGGGGGGAAAGGGGGGTGGGGAAAAGGGGGTGGGGGAAAGGGGGGTGGGGGAAAAGGGGGGTGGGGGAAAAGGGGGGTAGGGGAAAAGGGGGGTGGGGAAAAGGGGGGTGGGGAAAAGGGGGGTGGGGGAAAAGGGGGTGGGGGAGAGAGAGTGGGGAGGAGGGGGAGGAGAGAGCGGGGTGGGGGGAGTAGGGCTGGGGAGGAGGGCAGGGTGGGGAAAAGGGAATAGTGGAGGAAAGTGGGGGTAGGGAGGAGGGAAGATTGGGGTGGGGGAGAGTGGGGTGCGGGGAGGGAGAGTGGGGGAGGGGGAAATAGGGGTGGGGAGGGGGGAATGGGGGTGGAGGCAGGGCTGGGGGGAGTGGGGATGGAGGCAGGGCTGGGGGGAATGGGGCCAGGAGAGGTGCAAGTGGGGGTGGGTAGGGGGGATGGAATGGGTCTGTGGGGGGAGAAGGGGGGAAGGGGGATTGAGTGGGGAGTTGAGGGTGCTATATACACCAATCCCCCCAAATCCGCTCCCCCACCCCTCTTCACCCAGTCCCCTCCCACCCCCACTCTCCCCCTCCCTTCGTCCACCCCCCTGACCCGCACTCCCTCCTCCCACTCCACTGCCTCCCTCCCCTGCACCCCAACCCCCCCCCCCCCCAATCCCCTCTCAAAATCAACGGGCCTCACACTCCGCAGCGAGACTAGGCTAGTGGCGAATGGAGCGGCGAGGCCGGGCGAGAGGCTAGGCGAGCAGTGAGGCTAGGCGAGAGGTGAAGTGAGCGGCCAGGCCAGGCCAGGCCAGGCCAGGCCAGGCCAGCAGCGAGGCCAGTGGCGAGGCCAGCGGCGAGGCCAGCGGCGAGAGGTGAGGCCGGGCCAGCGGCCAGGCCAGGCCAGCGACAAGGCGAGGCGAGGCTAGCGGCGAGGTGAGTACAGCGGCGAGGCGAGTACAGCTGCGCGGCCGGGCCAGCGGTGAGGCGAGGCGACGGCGGGGTGGAGCGAGGCGAGCGGCGAGGCTTGTATTTTGCGGAAAAATGTGAGGCAAAATCAGAATGGCGGAAATGAAATAAGAAAGCGGAAACTTTCCGCCAAATTCGGAAGGGTTGGGAGGTCTGAATTCTGGTTTACAAAAAAAAGATACTGGAGCAAGTCAGCAGGTCTGCAGCATCTCTGGAAAACATGGATAGATGATGGTTCGGTTCAGTCCCGACCCAAAATGTCGCCTAGCCATGTTTTCCAGAGATGCTGCCTGACCTGCTGAGTTACTCCAGCATTTGTCATCTTTTTTGTCAATAAATTTAAATTGTGTTCCAAGTGCAGGAAGCAGCATTACTACAATCAGACAGAGAATGAGCTGAGAGAGCAGGCCCGAATATTGTCACATGAAGACATGTCACATGAAGAGATAGACCAATGTAAATTCTCCAAGTTATATCTTTAACTTGGAGAAAACCTGTCACTTGACATCTTCCTCCCATTCCTCTTTGATCGTCCTGTAAATGGTTCGTACTGATGCACCAAGATCCATTCATTCTCTGGATCTGTTGCAACAAGGAATCAGTACCAAATTCAACAATTTCAGGCAAGTGTATTTTTCTCTCTTCCATTCACCATAAATGTTTTGATTGAGAATGGAAACAGGCCCTTCGACCCACCAAGTTTTCGCCAATGATCGATCATCTGTTCACACTAGTGCTATGTTATCTTATCTCACTTTCACATCCACTCCATAGACACTAGGGACAATTTACAGAGCCAATTACTTGCAAACTCACACTTCTTTGGGATGTGGAAGGAAACCCGAGCACCCGGAAGAAATTCACGCGGTCACAGAACTTGTAAACCGAACACAAGTATCACCGGAGATCACGATCGAACTTGGGTTTCTGGCACTGTGAGAAAGCAGCTCTATCAGCTGCTTCACTGTTGTTGCATGTTTCAGTTGCAATTTGTTCCTTTTATTTCCTTTTTGTCTCCGATTACTAATTTTCGATGTTACCGTTGGTCTTTTGCCCCATCACAGACATTTCTGCCGTTCTTTCTATTCTTCCCACTCTCTGGAACTTAAAACATTCTTCTTTCCCCATCTTTCCAGTTTTGATGAAGACTCCACGATTGGAACTGTTGACTCTGTTTCTGTTACCACAAACACTCCCTGAGCTACAGACTGCTCCAGCATTTTGTATTTTGTTTCATATTTCCAGGTACCTAAACACTTTGCTCCAACTACTAAAAACACAGAATTAAGTATTTTATTTAAATTGAACATTTACATATATATTTGATTGCTCTACTGACTTAGTATTGTCTGAAAATCAGACTGCTTGAGGAACTCAGCGGGTCAGGCAGTATCTGTGGAGAGAAATGGACAGAGGACGATTTGATCAGAGAAAGCTGGTAGAGAGGGGCGAGGAGAAAGTGTGGAGCAAGAATTAGCATGTGATTGGTGGATTCAGGTAAGAAGGGTGGATTGGCAGAGTCAGGCAGAGGAGAGAGTAACTAAGTCTGAAGGTGATAAGTGGAGAAGACAGGGATGAAAGTGGTGACATTCTATAAGGAATGAAGGTGGGGGTGAACTGTAGAACCAGGGGGAGAGATTGTGGATGCAAAGCGACAGGGCAACATGGGAGAAGAAAAATAGGGGACACGAAGTTGGGGGGTTGGGGTAGATGAGCTGATGAAGGAGGGGAAAGAACTGGGTGACACAGTACTGCCAACATCTTTAACTGGAAGAAAATTGACACACATCAAATAATTTCTATAATAACCTATTCCAACAGAAAATAAAGGAGACCATGAGCACTGCACCCTGTATTCGTAATGTACTCGCATGTACAACTTTCTTATCATTGTGCAGAAACTCAACATGTTGTATGAATAAGATCATGCATCAAACCCAGATGCTATCACCCCAAACAACAGTGACGCAAACCAGAGGTCTTCGCCAGTTTTTACTATGCTACTTTCAAACATCTGGAATGTGCTTTCTTTAACATCAACAATAATTTACTCTACAAGAAGAAAGTCAAAACATTTTAGGGTTCTATCAATGAGCACAGAGTAAAAATGAAAAACATACTGCACATGAGCTCTCGTGCTGTGTTTATTTGATTCCGGGATGGGCTACATAAACCTAATTAAAGCAATTAACTTTAGTTAGTTACAATAATTTTACTGTCTCACTTATAAAGCTAAAGCAAAATTGTAAGCTAATGTACTGGGGGGGTAATGGGGAAGAACTATAGTTGGTTGTGTAATCTGGACAGAGTCTTTCAGCTGTGGGGGGAGGGCATTAGAATGGAATTAAATTCTGTCCCCTTGCACTCCTTCAGGAAAGTGCAAAATCTTGACCAAAATTACTGAGAGCCACTGGTGCAAAATATAATGTGTGGGGCTGTCTGCAAGCAGCCAGCTCAGCACAGGATGTTACCTAACCTGGGACTATCGTGCTCACTGGATAAAACTGTAATCTCATCAATACCGCGATCTTGAATGTTGAGCTTTCAACTCCTACCAAACATCTGCATGGGTTAACAAATGAAATGTTTCAGTAAAGTTCATCGCCAGTCAACCAAAATACTTTTTAGCAATTGTTTAATTTTCAGAACACATTTGCTGCTGTGCATCATGGTCAATATCAACAATGCTAATGTTATCCCACTTTTTAAGATAGGAGGGAGAGAGAAAACAGGAAATTATAGACCAGTTAGCCTGACATCGGTGGTGGGGAAGATGCTGGAAGAAATTGCGGAACATTTGGATGGCAGTAACAGGATCGTTCCGAGTCAGCATGGATTTACAAAGGGGAAATCATGCTTGACTAATCTTCTGGAATTCTTTGAGGATGTAACTAGGAAAATGGACAAGGGAGAGCCAGCGGAAGTAGTGTACCTGGTCTTTCAAAAAGCCTTCGATAAGGTCCACCATAGGAGATTAGTGGGCAAAATTAGAGCACATGGTATTGGGGGTAGGGTACTGACATGGATAGAAAATTGGTTGGCAGACAGAAAACAAAGAGTAGGGATAAATGGGTCCCTTTCAGAATGGCAGGCAGTGACTAGTGGGGTACCGCAAGGCTCGGTGCTGGGACCGCAGCCATATACAATATACATTAATGACTTAGATGAAAGGATTAAAAGTAACATTAGCAAATTTGCAGATGACACAAAGCTGGGTGGAAGTGTGAGGAGGATGCTATGAGGATGCAGGGTGACTTGGACAGGTTGTGTGAGTGGGCAGATGCATGGCAGATGCAGTTTAATGTGGATAAATGTGAGGTTATCCACTTTGGTGGTAAGAACAGGAAAGTAGATTATTATCCGAATGGTGTCAAGTTAGGAAAAGGGGAAGTACAATGAGATCTGGGTGTCCTAGTTCGTCAGTCACTGAAAGTAAGCATGCAGGTACAGCAGGCTGTGAAGAAAGCTAATGGAATGTTGGTCTTCATGACAAGAGGAGTTGAGTATAGAAGCAAAGAGGTCCTTCTGCAGTTGTACACGGCCCTAGTGAGACCACACCTGGAGTATTGTGTGCAATTTTGGTCTCCAAATTTGAGGAAGGACATTCTTACTATTGAGGGAGTGCAGCGTAGGTTCACGAGGTTAATTCCCTGAATGGCGGGACTGTCGTATATTGAAAGACTGGAGTGACTGGGCTTGTATACTCTGGAATTTAGAAGGATGAGGGAATCTTATTGAAACATATAAGATGCATGAACGCCAGCATCCTCACAAACCTCTACAGATGCACCATCGAGAGCCTGCTGACTGGCTACATTACAGTCTGGTACGGGAACTGTTCTGCCCACAGCCACAAATCACAACAGAGAGTGGTGAAGACGGCACAGCACATCACTGGCAACTGTCTCCCGGCCATTCAGGACATTTTCTACCGGCGGTGCCTGCGGAAGGCACGCAGCAACATCAAGGACCACAGCCACCCAGCACGCAGGCTGTTCTCCTTGTTACCGTCAGGCAGACGATACAGGAGTATGGCTGCACATACCACCAGACTAAAGAACAGTTTCTGCCATCAGGCTTCTGAACTCATTAACACATTTCAAATCATATATGTTGATTATTTTTAATATTGTCTTTTTACCTATTTTTAATATTGTCTTTTTACCTTACTAATGTCATTTTTTATCTTATTAGTCCTTGGAATATTACTGCTGAGGTGACCCATTGTCTTGTCAAATACATTTCATTGTACCGTTGACCCTGTGCCAACCTACATATGACAAATAAAATTTATTATTATTATTATTATTAAGGGATTGGACACGCTAGAGGCAGGAAACATGTTCCTGATGTTGGGGGAGTCCCGAACCAGGGGCCACAGTTTAAGAATAAGGGGTAGGCCATTTAGAACGGAAATGAGGAAAAACGTTTTCACTTAGAGAGTTGTGAAGCTGTGGAACTGTCTCAGAAGGCAGTGGAGGCTAATTCCCTGAATGCTTTCAAGAAAGAGTTAGATAGAGCTCTTAATGATAGCAGAGTCAAGGGATATGGGGAGAAGGCAGGAACGGGGTACTGATTGTAGATGATCAGCCATGATCACGGTGAATTGTCTATTGTCTATTGTAAATCCCACTTGCATTTATTTAATATTTCAACGTCCTTCACTGGCCCAAGGGTGAGGTTGGGTGGCAGTGGAGAAAGAGAAGAAAATAAACTTATTGAACAATGAATTAGTCATGTTGAGCGACTGAGGGGGTGAACTAAACTTTTGTAAGAAATACATGTTTAAATATAAAGAAATAAATTAAAAAGAAGAAAATGCTGTTTGAGCAAGTAGTAATGTAGACCATCAGGCAAAGACCTGATCATACATTATAGGTCAAATGACTTCTACCACATTATTTTTTATTGCTCCTTCTATTTAAATTATATATAGGCAAGGTGTTACCATGTGTATACTAGCTAGGAGCAATTCCATTTCTCTGCCATACATGAAAAAGAAAGACTTGTGGATTAATGAGGACAGAAACATTTGCAATGTGGATATATATCAGCTTTACCATTCCCAACCTTGAATGCATATTGTTCATGCATAAAGATATTTAGTTTACGTTTTTAATTACTGAAGCTTTAAGCTGGCACATTCATGTGGAAAATAGGTGCTACTAAATCAGGGCACATGTATGCTAGGAAACAACAGCCTAATGAATTACATCTTTATTGCTCTGACTGTATATATACTATCTGGCAGTGAAAACTAACAGCATATTTGCCCAAATCGAATGAGGTTGACTTTAAATGAGCTTCCATCCCACCTTATTCTCTTTTTTCAACTCCTCGTGTTAAAAATGTTATGCCTTTTAATTGAGAAAAAATGGTTCCTCTTCCTTTTATCCCATTTTCCACCATCGAATGCAGATCCATAAAAATGGAAATTAAGTTTCTACCATAGAATGCATTCTAATATAAAAAACAGATCCCAGGACTTTGACAAATATCATAGTCAATCCTGCTGGTTTAAGATGCTTAAAGAGCTGTCAAATGATTAATCCTGGACTTGCACGGGAATCTTATATAATCTGTTAATATTTCCCCTATGACTTCAACAAGGCTATAAAACAGTTTTAGAAATTTGAAGACTGGAATTTGAAAATTTGATTCAGTAGCAACAAAGTCAAATATTTTGCAATATATCAGATGGTGGGTAGGGGAGAAGGAAGCTGAGTGAAATTAAGAGGTTTCTTACTTTCACCCAAGCCTTTATCTCCCCGATGGATATCTGTGTCATTGGCTCTGAAACAATTTACTTGAATTACGTTTACAATACACAATATTGTAATGTAAAAATGTAAGTTATTGTTGTCATTGCTTCGACTAAAGAAGAAACAATTTAGAACATTTCAAAATGAGCCAACTCGATGTCTGTGGGTCTTTGAGATAAACTGATTTTAATTGATCAGACAAAAATTGTGCAATTAAAGTAATAGAAATTAAAATAATTTACCTGCTTGTAACTATTAACTGTTTACATTAAAGTTCCAATAAATAGAATGAGGCAGTATAATATTCAAGATCACGTTATACTTTTGATATTTATTTTGCAAGGCAAGATACCATACGAGTAATTTTGTTTTGTATTCTAGGAACCATACCACTACTAAAAACAAACTTGGTCATCAGTTTTAGCCTGAGTTATTCCATTTGTCAGCCTAGTTTTTGTCGTGGATTGAGACCACGAAAACGATGTATTACTCCCACTGCGTAATTCAATGACAGAAACACTCATTAAGTGCCCTGTGACTTAGTATTTAATCTATCTATATACATTACTAAAATTCTCATCATATTTGTTAGTTTGTTCGTTTGTTTGTGTCTGTTGATCCGGAAATACAGCCAAAACAGTACACGATAGCGCAACAATTTCATGCCCACCTTACTCAACATTGTCATGGGGTGTGTAGTGGCAAGTTTCATTCAAGTTGGTGTTATATTTTTAAAGTTATTGACATTTTCAAGTTTAAAAATCAAGTTTTCCATTTTTCCTGGCCATCAGCCGTGTTTGACGTCACAATGGGACCCACCCGAGTGACAGGAGTGGCAGCCAATGATGGGGTGGGGGGGGGATGCTGAGCCATCGAGCTGCCGCTGCTGCTGAGCCATCAAGCTGAAACTATAATAAATGCACTCCCCCCCGCCGGAAGGACCGGCGCCCGTTCAGGCGCCAGTCCCAGCGTGCCCCGCGCCTGACCTTCCTCCCGTGGTGCAGCATGGTAGCATAGGGTCAGACAAGATGGCCGTGGCCACCGAGCTGCCACTGCAGGAGAGGATTCCACCCAATGGGTCTACGGCTCGCTCTGGCCGACACGATGGCCGCCCAGGGCTTAGGTGAGTGGCTCCCTCTCCCCATTCCTGTCCCCCCTTGCTCTCCCACGGCCCCGGGGTACACTCCCCAGCCGCCAACGGACCCACTGATCGTCAGTTGGGGGAGGGTTGCCAGGCCCGCAGGAGAGGCTTGCACCCAACGGCGGATGCCGCGCTCGCAGGAGTGGTTTGCACGGAGGGTTGCCAGGCTCCCAGGAGGGTTTTGGATCAGTTGGGAGAGGGTTGCATCACAAAGGTAAAATGCTTTCCGTAATGATAAAGGTTTACAGCTTGAATTTGTCCTCAATAGTTTGTACTGGTACGAAATGTGGCTTTCACTAGCATATTTATCAACTGGAACTGGAACTTCACTTTATGCTTAAAGTTAACTCGGCGGGCGTGGACCCGTTGGGTCCAAATCTCTCCTGCGGGCGAGATTTTATCACTGCCCACAGGAGAGGTTTGCACCCAACAGGGGGTTTCCACGCAGGAGCGCCCGCAGGAGAGATTTGGACCCAACTGGTCCACGCCCGCCTAGTTAACTTTAAACATAAAGTGAAGTTCCAGTTCCAGTTGATAAATATGCTAAGTGAAAGCCACATTTTGTACCAGTACAAACTATTGAGGACAAATTCAAGCTGTAAACCTTTATCGTTATGGAAAGCATTTTACCTTTGTGATGCAACCACTGTCCTATCAGAAAGGACTAAAAGTGATAATAGAGTGACTGATGATCATTGTACTATTCTGATCCATCATAGAGAGGCTGCAGATACCCCACAGCATACCTTTTGATTGTGCGATCTGAGTTGGAGCAAAGTTTATTTTTGGCTTGTTTAACAAATATATACTTTTGCTAAAATGTCCAGTTTTTGCTCTATTTTGTTCCCTTCCACTATGGTGTTGGGCATGGGTTTACATTTATTAAACTAATGTTATACAGCTTTTATCACTATTACAGCAAATTAGCATGATTTCTGTAAGATAAACATACAGAATAGAACTTGCATTATAGACCTCATTTCTGAAAAGTTCTTAAATTACTTGATTGCTTGTGAAGAATTTAATGTAATTTAGCAAATTTGGAAGTCAATTTTGGATTACAAGGTCCAATAAACAGCAATGGGATAATAACTAGATAATCCTGTTTTCTTTTTCCTTACAGTAATGCTGATTAAGTGATAAATGTGGACAACTTGCCTGTTCCTTCCAGAAAATTGTCATGGGATCTTTTAAATCTATCAAAGAATAGAAATTATACTTCAGTTTAACACCTCATAGCATCACAGTGTAGTGTTTCCACAATGCAGCAATGAGGTGTTGTCCTAGAATAAACACAAGTCGGGGGCCAAACAGTCACAGCCAGCAACCTTAAGTAGACTTTGATGATTTTGATGATCTACCAGAAGGTAGAAACAAAGAACTGCAGATGCTGGTTAAAGCATTAAAGGACACAAAATGCTGGAGTATCTCAGGCAGCATCTCTGGAGAACATAGATAGGCGACATTTCAGGTCGAGTTCCTTCTTCAGACCAATTATAGGGGAGGTGGGGGGGAAGGGGAAAAGAGAGCTGGATAAGGGGAGAGGCAGGATGAAGAATGGCAGGAAATAGGTTGACACAGACAAGGGGGACTTTTTGACAGGCAGATGGTTGGAACAAAGGTCAAAGATAAGAACGATAGGTGTGTGACAGGTCTGAAGATTTGCAGATTGTGAAGCCAGGGGAGGAAAGTAGCGGGGGAAATGGGGGATGGAGGGGAGAAAAAGGTAAGAGCCTAGGGGAGGGAAGGGAGAGAGGGGGCGGGGGAGGGGGGGTAGTTGGGGGGAGGGCTGGGGTTAGTTAAATGTTGCCTGAAATTGGAGAGTTCAATGTTCATACCATTGGGTTGTAAACTCCCCGAGTGGAATATGAAGTGTTGTTCCTCCAATTTGTGTGTGGGCTCACTCTAGCAAGGTAGGCTGCCCAGGACAGAAAGATCAGTATGGGAATGAGAAGGGGAGTTAAAATGATTAGCAACCAGGAGATCGAGTAGGACTTGTCGGTGTTGTTTGGGAATATTCTCAATGGTGCATGTTAAAAGTTATTTTGGTCTTTCCATTCTACAATAAAAATATTCATAAGTTCCCAAGTCATAGGAGCGGAACTAGGCCAATGGGTGCATTGGGTTTTCTCTGCCATTCAATCAAGACTGATCGAGCTTTCCCCTCTCGTCCCCATTCTCCTGCTTTCTTTCGGTAACCTTTGACACCCTGACTTATCAAGAATCTGTCAATCTCTTCTTTAAAAATTCCTAAAGACTTGGCCTCCACAGCCAATTGTGGCAATGAATTCCCCAGATTCACCACCCTCTGGCTGAAGAAATTCCTCCTCATCCCCATTCTTAAGGTACGTCCTCTGTTCTGAGGCTGTGCTCCTCTGGTCTTAGCCCTTCCACTTCCACTCCACTTCGACTCTACACAGGCCTTTCAGTTTTCAGTAAGTTTCAGAGGTCCCCCTTCATCCTTCTAAACTCCAGGAAGTACAGACCAAGAGTTTATCAAACGTTAACCCATACATCTCTGGACCCTCTCCAATGTCAGCACACCCCTCCACAGATATGGAGCCCAAAACTGCTCACAATGCTCCAAATATGGTCTGACCAGTACCTTATAAAGCCTCAGCTTTTATATTTTAGTCATCTCAAAATAAATGCTAACATTGCACTTACCTTCCTTATTACCGATTCAACCTGCAACCTTTTGGGAATCCTGCACAGCACTTCCAAGTCCCTTTGCACATCTGATTTCTGAATCCTCTCCCCATTTAGAAAACAGTCTATGCCTTTATTCCTGCTATCAAAGTGCATGACCGCACACTTTGCTACACTGTATTCAATCTGCCTCTTCTTTGCCTACTTTCCTGACCTGTCCAAGTCCTCCTGCAGCTCCCTGCTTCTTCAATACTGTCTACCCCAATCTTTGTATTATCCACAATGATCAATGGAGGAACCGGCAGTGGTACTTTGTAACTTTGTCAGCGCCATTTATGTGGTGTCACATGTGCCTTGTCACATGTGACAATAAAGTATTCCATAAAGTATTCCATTCCAATTCCATCATTCAAATCACTAATATATAACATGAAAAGTAGCAGACCCCTGCAAAACAATAGTCACTGAGAGCCAACCACAAAAAGCCCCATTAATTCCCACTCTTTGCCTTCTGCTATTCACCCATTCACCCAATCTACAATCCATGCTATCATCTTCCATCTATTACCATGGGTTCTCATCTTGTTTAGCAGTCTCATGTGCGGCACTTTATCAAAGGCCTTCTGAAAATCCAAATAAACAACATCCACACACTCCCCTTTGTCCATCTTGCTATTTACTTCCTCAAAGAATTCCAACTGATTGGTCAGGCACCCCTTCACAAAAACATGCTGACTTTGGCCTATTTTGTCATGTGCTTCGAAGTACTCCGAAATCTCATCCTTAAACTTGAACTCTAAAACCTTACCTACCACTGATGTCAGGTTAACCATCCTATAGTTTCCCCTTTTTTTGCCTCGTTCCCTTCTTGAACAGCAGAGTAACATCTGCAATTTTCAAATCCTCTGGAACCACTCTTGATTCTAGTCATTCTTGAAAGATCACAACTAGTGCCTCCACAATCCCCAAAGCTACCTCTTTCAAAACCCCGGGCTCTAGTCCATAGTGTCCATCTGGTCCCTTTCAGCTATTCACTTTTCACATGTTCTATTTTGGTGCTTGAAGACACAATAGAAAAAATATGGGTCTGTCCCTACATCTGACAAAATACAAACTGCCTGTTTTTTCAAACAATGGTGCTTTCTCATGCAATACTGTCCCAGTCCCAGAAACAAATGAACTAAAAAAATGTTTTGTCAAAGACAAACCACTCACATCTCAGATGTAGTTATTTTACACACTAATTGCCTAAATCTCAAAGCCCTCCTCATCAGCCTGATCATATTTAGAGTAGCTGATCCCACTTTAATGTTCATTCCAGTAAAATTACAGGCAATCCAACCAGTGAGCAAGTATTCACCTCGCACTGTGTGTGTTGGTATGGCTATATTACATTTCTCCTTGATCAAATCAGTCTAAGGGGAAGGAGCAAAGTTAATAAGTTTATGAGGAAAATAAAATGGGCTACGATAGATTTAGGTGTACAAAAAGTATTGTTGACACTCAACATGGACTCAATGAACCAAAGGGATCTCTAAGTTTGGCTCTGTCTGCAACTCTAGGAATTAAAATTTTTCAGAGGCAAATTCTTTTGGCTATAATGTGGATTTATTCTGTTGTTACTTGTTCTTTAAGTTTTTAATTAATGTAACAGCATCAAGCTCCAGTTTATTTGTTCGATTCTTCATGTTGACTTGAAGAATTGCCAAAATTAGACACATTTATTGCCAACAGTTTCTGCCAACACATAATAAATCAATTATGGCCATACACATTTTTTAATTCTGAAGTAACACCAGTTTACACTTTTTGAGAGGAAGGGTGAATATTGGGCAAATATCAGCTAGCTGGTTTTTGCAAATGTTTATGTGGGTACTTGAAATAAATTGACTTGTTTAGGAAATAGATATTTCAAAAACTTCAGCTCACAGTTGATTTTTAAATACATAGCAAGAGATCCCGCAAAGTCCTATAATTCATATAGAGTAACACTACTGCTCAACCTATTATAGCAAATGGCAGTTTCATACTTAATTACCACGTTTTTCTCTTGATCCAAGCTTCATACTGTAAGCCAATCAGTTCAAACCTCAAAAAGATTGAATACAGATAAGCAGAAATGTTTTAACAGCCCAACAAGTCTGAAATTTCCCGGCTTTTCTTTAATGGAAGAAATTGGAGAAAATTCCCGTGAATTAATAAATCCATTTGTTCAGCTGTAAGTTAAAACTCGGTAGTTGCTGTTGCTTGAAAAACATGATGAAATTCTGGAATTAATTGAGTCACATCTCTGAAATTCTCTCATCCATCATCATTTTTCTTTTGGAAAGTTTTAACAACATTATTATAGCAATCCATCTGCTTTTATTCCGATTTTTAAACTAGCTACAACTCAAAACAAAATCACTGCCCCTTTGAATGTACATTTTTAAGTCTAGCATAACATAAATCTTTGACTACCGAACACTGTGTGACTTTAATCAGTTTCAAATTTCCTGAAGAGAAACAAAAATACCAATCCCACGAGAAGCATACAAGCTTGTCTACTTAATAATAGACTGACAATATAATGAAAGTGCAACTTAATGTTATTTTTAGCATACAGCTATGATTAATTCTATTAAATAGCACCATTTAATTATGTTCCCTTTAGTAATCAGTATTCTGTTTCAGAGCACAATACCAACAAATATTTTATAATATAAATGCCCTTTAGGTTTTTTTTGCCACGTTGTGTGATATGATATTTGTTAAATAGTCTGCTTTCAGGACATAGGGAGCAAATGCAACCAGCAGTAATCAAAAGTTTAAAACAAATGTTTACATTGTAATGTTTCATATTATATCATCATATTACAATTAACATGTTATATTCTTTAATAAATCTACAATTCTTTTTATCACCTCTCACACATTCAATGTCACCTGTAACAACAGTTAAAACGGCCTTGAAACTTAAGCAGAGGTACCTGATTTGCATGCTTCTTATTTCACGGAAAAGCTTACTGTAAGGAGAGGTAGAGCACTGCCAACATGGAGAACTCACCACATTTCTCCCACAACCATTTTAAAAAAAAACAACTACAGACTGCGAACAATAATTAAATACTAATCCTCAGGTCCACAACTCCCAACAGAGAAAGATTTCAGTAACAGCTGATGCCATCTCTGGGTCTTGCAAGGGTGCATGCCCCTGGGGAGTAGCAATTTTAATTTATCATGGATTATTTTGGAGGTTTATTTCAAATTGGAAATAATTCAAGAATGTTCTCTGCTTGCCAATTGTACACAGAATTGAATTGCATCTTTTTTCTCTGTGGACACACTCCTTTGCAAGAGTCAGGACCTCCAACTCAATTCTCCATACATTTATTATTTTACCAAATACAGACAGTGCCACACTGCTTATCTGTGTATAATCTAATATTACCATTTTCATCTATCTGTTTGCCTTGCACGTTAGACCTTGGCCTTTTGCAAAGGTGTTGAAATAAAATTAGCGCAAGAAAAACACTTGTGCTTTACTCAGAAGTGAGATTTCTTCTTTAGCACCCACATATTTTCAATACCTAAAAAAATATCAATTAAACATACTTTACAACTGAAGGTTACACTCTTCTATTGAATAACATTCTTTGATCTTTCACGAGATGGTGGTCAGAGTGTTTTATCAAGTCTTCCTCTACAGTTTTATCATTCTTACCATTTAACATGAGTGCAAGTGAATAGACTGAATTAGCATTAAATGGATTTGAACACTTCAAAAGGTTTTATCTCCCCCTCTCTCCTTACCATTTGCATTCTTGCCACAGATAAGATGTTCATATGGCTGCAGGACTCCCCAAAGCTCAGCGTCATTGTTGATGCACATCTCCAGCATTTCAGTCAACAGCTCATGCCTGCTGTCATGCATGCCTCCACTTCCTCCTTCGGAGCCATGCCCGGCTGCTACTCTGATCCCAATCTCTTCCAGCAGACTCTCCATGCAGGCAGCCAAAGAGATAGCAGCATACTCGTGGATGCGGACAGAAACTCTTGTGTCTACCATCCATCTAAAGAAGCATCCCACTGAGAAAGTAAGGCCACACCTGAAAGCATTGATAAAAGCGACATTAACACATGTTCAAATCAGATCAGCAGGGAATAAGGACAGCAGAACTCCAAAAGGGCATGTGTCATTCAACTTCCAGAAATTATTTCAGTTCTGGAAACCTGCCCATTTTCTTTCAATACATATTCTGCTTTTCAATACAGTATTTACACTATCTCATAAAACCACAAAACAACAGAAAATTTACGACATAGGAGGTCATTTGCTGTGCAAATCAGAAAAGAAGCTACCAATCTAAATGGGTCTGAAGAAGGGTTTCAATCCGAAACGTCACCCATTCCTTCTCTCCAGAGATGCTATATGTCCCGCTGAGTTACTCCAGCTTGTTGTGTCTATCTTCAATTACCAATCTAATCCCACTTCAAGCACGGTATACAGTGCATTCAGAAAGTATTCAGACCCCTTCACTTTTTCCACATTTTGTTATGTTACAGCCTTATTTTAAAATGGATTCAAATTTATTTTTTTATCATCAATCTACACACAATATCCCATAATAAAAAAGCAAAAACAGGTGTTTAGAAATTTTTGCAAAGTAATTAAAAAGAAATAACTGAAATCTCACATTTACATAAGTATTAAGACCTTTTACTCAGTACTTTGTTCAGGCACCTTTGACAGCGATTACAGCCTCAAGTCTTCTTAGGTATGACATTACAAACTTGGCACACCTGTATTTGGGTAATTTCTCCCAATCTTCACTGCAGATCCTCTCAAGCTCTGTCAGGTTGGATGGGGAGTGTCGATGCACAGCTATTTTCAGGTTTCTCCAGAGATGTTCGATCGGGTTCAAGTTGGGGCTCTGGCTGGGCCAATCAAGGAGATTCACAGACTTGTCACGAAGCCACTTCTGCATTGTCTTGGCTGTGTGCTTAGGGTCGTTGTCCTGTTGGAAGGTGAACCTCCGCCCCAGTCTAAGGTCTAGAACGCTCTGAAGCAGGTTTTCATCAAGGATCTCTCTGTACTTTGCTCCGTTCATTTTTTCCTCAATCCTGACTAGTCTCCCAGTTCCAGCCGCTGAAAAACATCCCCACAGCATGATGCTGCCACCACCATGCTTTATCGTAGGTATCATATTGGCCAGGTGATGAGCGGTGCCTGGTTTCCTCCAGACGTGACGCTTGACATTCAGGCCAAAGAGTTCAATCTTGGTTTCATCAGACCAGAGAATCTTGTTTCTCATGGTCTGAGAGTCCTTTAGGTGCCTTTTGGCAAACTCCAAGTGGGCTGTCATGTGCCTTTTACTGAGGATTGGCTTCCATCTAGCCACTCTACCATAAAGGCCTGATTGATGGAGTGCTGCAGATATAGTTGTCCTTCTGGAAGGTTCTCCCATCTTCACAGAGGAACTCTGGAGCTCTGTCAGAGTGACCACCGGGTTCTTGGTCACCTCCCTGACCAAGGCCCTTCTCCCTCGATTGCTCAGCTCTGTGAAGAGTACTGGTGGTTCCAAAGTTCTTCCATTTAAGAATGACATAGGTCACTGTGCTCTTCGGGACCTGCAATGCTGCAGAAACTGTTTTATACCCTTCACCAGATCTGTCTCAACACAATCCTGTCTCGGAGGTCAACGGACAATTCCTTCATCTTCATGGCTTGGTTTTTGCTCTAACATGCACTGTCAACTGTGGGACCTCATATAGACAGGTGTGTACCTTTCCAAATCATGCCCAATCAATTTAATTTATCACTGGTGGACTCCAATTAAGTTGTAGAAACATCTCAAGGATAAGCAAAGGAAATAGGATGAACCTAAGCTCAATTTTGAGTGTCATAGCAAAGGGTCTGAATACTTATGTAAATGTGATATTTCAATTATTTCTGTTTAATTGCTTTGCAAAAATTTCTAAACACTTGTTTTCGCTTCTTCATTCTGGGGTATTGTGATGATAATTTTTTTTTAATCCATTTTAAAATAAGGCTGTAACGTAACAAAAGGAGGAAAAGTGAAGGGGGCTGAATACTTTCTGAACACTGTACAATTCTTTTCAGGGAGTGAGCAGCAGAACCATATCATCTACTGGGTGAAGACATAGCTCTTGGTCTCCTCCCTAATCCAGGTTATGACCCTTCTCCTAAGGTAAATTGATCATTCTGAGTTACACTATCTTACACCCCTCATAATTAAAGCACCTCAGTTAAATTTCCCCTCGAAATCCTCTCTTCTGAAGAAAACAGTCCAAGCTTCCTATCCTCATAGCTACAATCCTTCAGTCCTAGCAGTATTTTCATAATCTTCTCTGCACCCTCTGTAGTGCTTATTTGCTGTACAAGATGCACAGAACTGTACACTGTAATCAAATTGTGGCTTAACAAATGTTTTACAGATCCAGCATAACTCCTATAGGCGCTGTGAACTGTTTGCGTGCTACTGTATGTTTCATTTTTTTCCTTAGTACCTAATCAGATGTACAGCACTTTGGTCAACGTGGGTTGTTTTTAAATGTGCTATACAAATAAAATTGACTTGACTTGACTTGACTATACATATATTCTTTGCCTCAGCCCATACAGAAAAGTTTTTTGTTTTAAACCACCTCATCCACTGGGTTTTAGGATCCATGGACAAATACTCCAAGATCCTCCTGTTGGAGGAAATTATCTCACTTTTCTTTGGATTAAATTCCATTTGCCATTTTTCTGCCCAATAAGATATTCCTACAATCTAAAGCTTCCTTCTTAATGTCAAGGAGAATTTTGGTATCATTTGCAAACTTCTTTATCATGGTCCTATACTTAGATCTGAATCATTAAAGTATATTCCAAACAACAAAGGACTGGGTACCACGTGGAAAATCACTGGCAACAGAATTCCAAATACTAAATCAACCATTATTACTTTGTGCTTCTTATCATTGATCCATTGTTGGATCCAATCCACCACTCTTGTATAAGATCCCCTGGTCTTTTACATTTTGATCAGGTAGCCACATGGAATCTTATCAAAGACCCTACAAAATTCCAAGTGGCTACATTAAACCCACTGTCATCACTGACCCTCTGCTCATGGCTGAACATGAATAAATGAATAATAGTGTTGGAATTAAATATCAAGACTGGGGACTGATGGAAATACTGAGTAATCAAATTCACTATAATTAAGAAATTAGCAGCACTAAAAAAATAAGACATCTACAATACTCAATAATTCTCACTCTATGGCTTTAAAGGAAGTAGCTTTGAACATTGAAGACTGAAGTTGGAGCATTGGAGCATCCATAAAATACTTTTGATTTGGGAGCTTTGACTTTAGATTGGAAATCTGTGCCCATTACTTTACATTACTTGTAGCAGTGTTGATGGAAGGATAAAATTACAGGATATTACTTGAAGTGAAAACGCAAGATTGTGGCACGGGGATTTTTAATGTTAGCAAATATAGGATCATCCACTTTACATCCAAAAGTATTTTGCAAATATTAAAGATCTAGAAACAATGCAGGTTGAAAATTATTTTGGGGTTCATGTATTGGGGTCAATTATAGAAAATAATCAAAGGGGCTAACAAAATGCTGA
This sequence comes from Rhinoraja longicauda, assembly GCF_053455715.1. NCBI lineage: Eukaryota > Metazoa > Chordata > Chondrichthyes > Rajiformes > Arhynchobatidae > Rhinoraja > Rhinoraja longicauda. The sequence continues at coordinate 24,744,968 of NC_135970.1, read as the reverse complement.
CCTTTATATCAACAGAACTTCTGAATAAGTAAATAAATTTATGCTGCAGCTATACAAGTTCCAGTTAGATGACTACTGAGAAACCATTGCAAGCTGAAAGCACCACATGTGGATATTTAATCTGAAAATTCTGGAAATATTGAGCAAGTCATGCAGCATCTATGGAAGATGAAACATAATTAATGTTTCAGTCTATGACCTGCTGCATGATTTGTTAAGCATTTCTAGCATTCTCTTTTTTTTAGATATTCAGCATCTGCAGTTTTATTGATTTTTAATTAAGAAATGTAATAAAAGACTTGATGCCCAGAACAAGAATCATACCTGGACTCAACCTTAAATTACTTTGGAAGTATTAAACAAACTGGGGTTTCATTCTCTGCAATTTCAATTATTAAAAGGTGACAACTGTAAACTTCAATAAGTGATTGAAGGAACCATTTCCACTGGCTGAAGAATCTAGAGTTAGGGGACAGTCTTACAATTGGAGCCACGCTTTTCAGGAGTAGTATCAGGAAACATTTCTCCATCCACTACTTAAAATTTGCAGGTTTTCATAAAAGCAATTAGAAATCTATGATTAATACCTTTCTGTGAAAATAAAAGGAAAATAAGACACAGGTGGCCATAATTATTCCAACGGTGGTGGATCAGATCCGAAGCCTATTCCTGTTCCAACGCAAGTCCAAATATTCGGCTTCCATAGTTAAAACACATGTCTGCAACTAGCCAAGATTAACAAGATTGCAGTTTCTTCTCTCTGTGACTTATCTGACAGATTTATTTTTCTATTCCCAGAAGACAAAACCTAAAACTGCAGCTAATTTTACTCAATATTGGCAATCTGGCAGGAAACTTTGGATCCTTATGGTACTTTCTTTCAAACCTTCACTGCATTGTTGTAATATTAGACAATTCAAAATGTGTTTTATAAATTGAAATTGATTTTGAAAAACATCTTCAACAAATGGAAAGCAAAATATTTTGCTGCTACATGAAAAACATAAAAACATTTATCTTGTTGATGGTTACGCCAGTCTGCACACATGATTACAACAATGTTTTACTAAAAGATAACTGCGGCAATATGGATTACTCATGTTGGGCTGCTGAAGTAGAATCCTAAAAATGTGTTCCACTAAACTGTTTATTTTGCTTCTATTGTAAAAGACAATGTCTTTATACACATTATTTTTCCAAAATGCTGTCTTAAAATTGTAACTGTTCATTGCAAACAACAATGGGATGTTTTGCTAGGCAAATTACAAACAAATAACATATTTGGTTTGTTAAATACATTTCACTTACTACTCTCTCAATATTATGCCACCCTTATCTATATTGTGTTGTGGCATAGAACTGATGGGATCAAAACAATTTCACAATATAACATCTGGCAGTCATTGAATCTCTCTACATTGCCAATGAGTTAGCTACCTGTTAGTGAATTAGCATCAATGCAATCTGGCTAATATTGGTAAATGCAGAGAAAACATTTACCCTGAAAGTTTTTATAATATAATGAGTGATTAAACAAAGTCATGATTCTAGAACCATCTATGCTTAACATATATTAATAAAATGTTTTGATTAGAAAAAATGATCAAAAACTGATATGTTCGAAAATTCCCCCCTCAAAAATAAAATCAGTACTAGCCACAAGCATGAATCATGCAGAGTTTCTATTATCATTCATTTTGCCACACAATTTGCAAAATGCACTTAAGGCATTAATGACCAAAGTCATTTGTTGTGAGACTGGCTGATCGATGGCGGGACAGTGGTGGTGTGGCAGAAGATGGTAAAGTCCAATTAGTACAATATAGGATAATTACCAAAATGAACTTCAATCAGAACCTTACTCACAAATAACCTCACAGACCAAAATCCACCAGACAAATTAGCATGTGTAGTTAGTGAGTTGGATTTCAGTTGGTCAATTCTAAATCAATTTTGTGTACAGTTCAGGTCGCCCCATTACAGGAATGACGTGGAGGCTTTGGAAGGGTGCAGAAGAGGTCTACCAGAATGTTGCCTGGATTAGAGGGTATTAGCTACAAAGGAGAGTTGGACAAACTTGGATTTATTTTCTCTGGAGCATTGGAGGCTGAGGGGAGACTTGTTAAAGATGTACAATTATGAGGGGCATACATAGCATAGATAGTCAGAACCTTTTTCACAGGTTTGAAATGTCAAAGATGAGAGGGTATCACTTTAAGGTGAGAGAAGTAAGGTTTAAAGGAGACGTGAGGGGCAATTTATTTACGCAGAGAGCAGTGTGTATCTGGAACAGGCTGCTGAGGGTGGTGCAGTGGAGGCAGGCATGAAAGTGGCATTTAAGAGGCTTTTGGAAAGACAGGCAATGCAGAAAATGGAGGGATATGGATCACGAGCAGGCAGAGAAGATTTGTTTAACTTGGCATCATGTTCTGTATGGACATTGTGGGGTGAAGGGTCTGTTCCTGAGCTGTACTTCTCTATGTTCTAGTTTTCAGATCTTTAAAAAATCTTCAAAGTAGAGGGTTTCATGTGGGCAACTGAACAGCTTCCATTGTCAATGCCAGCTTTTAAAACTGTTAAGGTTAGAAAGGCTAGTTTGAGCTGTATAGATTCCGCTTATCTGTCCAATCTGAAGTTTCACCTTGGAATAAACGCACGTTGTACATCAATGTAAAACGTCCAAATTGCACACCAACTTTCTTTGTGCCTTAATGAGGGAACTAATTTAGTTCTAAATATGTGGTATGTGAGAAACTGGGATCAATGTGTCCTCCTCAGTTCACCAGGATCTTTGCAGCATGCAGTAATCGTGCATTGAACTCATTTACGCACTGCAAGCACGTTTGGCTGACTTAACCGTACCCACTCGTCACAAAATTTTAGCTTACGCTCAGCTTGTTTATTCGACATTTGCAAAATAATACACTAGGTACCTGGAGCTCTTGCTTTTCCTCAGCCTATCGCCGGCACTCATGTTGTACAGGGAGAGGGCTTTAACTGAAGCAGAGATGCAGCTTTCGGACAGGGACCAGGACAGGATGAGTCTGATGGCGCACTGGACCTCGAACTTTGTGCACTTGCAGTGCACGACACTCAGCCGCTGCGCCTCCCGTGAGATCCTGATCAGAGCTCTCCTCAACAAGAAGGACAATCTCCTGACAGCATCCTGAGAGAAGAGTTTTCCACACTCTCCGGGTCTCCCTTTCTTCAGAATCTGTCCAATGTCTTCGTCGCACCATGGGAATTCCTCCAACTCCGGGAGCCGGGGGCATTTAAAGAAGATGTCGTTGATCTCCGGGTCCTCCGGCAGCACCGTGTTGACGGTATCCCAACTGTTATTACGGCTATTCATGGAGCCAGAAAGATACCACCAGTTCCCTCTGTTGTGGGCTGCTTGGAATGCTTGAGAGTTCGACCTGGAGGAGAGACTGAGAGATCTGCAAGAATCCCCTGCCCCATAACCCGAGTCCAATGTCAGATCTTCCAGCGTCTTCAAGGTGGAGTTGTACAATCCCGCCATTGTGTGAGGCGCGCAGCTTGGAACAGCCTGCACACGTCCAAGCCAAGTCAGTGCCGATGGGGTGCTGTCCAACTCTTCAAGACATAAAGCACAGCGAGCGACCCGACACTGTGATCCGGTCGGTGCGCGGTGCGGGCAGAGTAGATAAGCCGTGCAACCTTTCCTCAGTCTGCAACTCCTCTCCTGATAACGGCTCTTTAATTATCCGAAACAGCGAACTCCTCCAAACTTAACCATCCGCTCACTTCTGCGAGTCCGTGAAAAATATCAGTGGGAGGGCGAAAAAAAAGCCTTCACTTGTCATCTGCGGTGCCCTTTGATTTTTAAATATAAACCGAAAAGACTGAAAACTGTGACTCCGCCCCTATAACTTTAACTCTCTTCGCCGAACTTCTGCTCACAACTGCAAGTGCGGAAATCTGGGCTTTTTTTCCCTCTCTTCTCTCTCGTTCCAAAATCTTTCGGTGGGTTTTTTTTTTGTGTGAGAAATTATTGCATTTTTCCAAGAATCGGCGCCGGTATCCTTGCAAAGGGCGTGCTGTATGTATGTTTGTATACCGTTTAGTTCATGACTGGGCATCAAACGGCGTGTGCGCCGCTCGCTCCGCCGGCTGTCCGCTGCTCGAGCCCTGGGCGCCAGATCCCCGCGCCGCTGCCACCTCCTCAATCTCGTGCCCACAACCAACCGAATGCAAGATGCAAATTCAACGCGCGTGCTCGCTTATGCTCGTGCGTGTATGTTTGTGCGCGCGCTCGTATGTATTTGTGCGTGTGCGTGCGTGTGCGTGGGCGCGCGCTGGGGGGCCAGGGGGGAGCCGGGTCCGGCGCAAAGGGATCAGATAACCAAACGCTGCTCCACACCGCTGATGTAGGAAAGAACTGCAGGTTCCTGGTTTATTTACACCGAAGATAGACACAACATGCTGGGATGGAGTGATTCAACAGATCAGGGTAACATCTTTACAAGGATGAGAGGAGGAGATCTTATCGAAACATATAAGATTATTAAGGGGTTGGACACGTTAGAGGCAGGAAACATGTTCCCAATGTTGGGGGAGTCCAGAACAAGGGGCCACAGTTTAAGAATAAGGGATAGGCCATTTAGAACTGAGATGAGGAAAAACTTTTTCAGTCAGAGAGTTGTGAATCTGTGGAATTGTCTGCCTCAGAAGGCAGTGGAGGCCAATTCTCTGAATGCATTCAAGAGAGCTAGATAGAGCTCTTAAGGATAGCGGAGTCAGGGGGTATGGGGAGAAGGCAGGAACGGGGTACTGATTGAGAATGATCAGCCATGATCACATTGAATGGCGGTGCTGGCTCGAAGGGCCGAATAGCCTCCTCTTGCACCTATTGTCTATTGTCTATCTCTGGGGTGTAGGAAGGAACTGTAGACGCTGATTTACACCAGATAAACACAAAATGCTGCAGTAACTCAACAGGTCAAGCAGCATCTCTGGAGAAAAGGAATGGGTGACGTTTTGGCTCGAGACCCTTCTTCAGACAGAGTCAGGGGAGAGGGAGACTGGAGGTAATGAAGGGTAAGGTGTGAAAACAACAGATCAAAGCACCGTGCAATATTAATCATGAGGAAAGTGAAACTAGTGGGGTGGGGGCAGAGAGAGAGAGAGAGAGAGGGAAAGCAAAGGTTACTTGAAGTTGGAGAAATCATTTTCCTACAGCGGGGTTGTAAGCTGCCCAAGCGAACTATGAGGTGTTGTTCCTCCAAATTGTATTTGGCCTCACTGTGACAATGGAGGAGGCCCAGGACAGAAAGGTCAGTTTGGGAATGGGAAAGAGAGTTATAGTGTTTGGCAATCGGGAGGTCATGTAGGCCAAGGCGGACAGAGGGAAGGTGTTCTGCAAAATGATTGCCCTGTCTGCGTTCCCAGTTGAAAAGAATGTTAAGAAGCTGCTTATCGGTCTTGCACTTTCATATTAAAACATTTGAAGTGTTCATACAATTTTGTTCTGTAGTGCTAAAAACTCATCTACAACTGAAAGCTTCAGACTCTGCTACTCTAATGCTCTACTGGCTGGCTACCCAATCGCCAGCCTTCAAAAAATTTCAGCTGAGTCAGATGTGTCTGTAATATGTCTCATTCAATCTTTGCTCATTTACTTGATCTCCAAGTCTCCCAGAGGACCAAATTTGAACCTCTCATCTAAATCTCTCCATGATCTTGATCCACTCTAAAGGGAGTAGGCTTCACAGTCTTTTCTGTAATTCAGTTGGATCATGTCTAATCTGTCCCTTGATACAATGTACCTCCCTTTAATATCCACTAGTGCTCTAAAGCAATAAAACCTGTCAATAGCTGTTTCAAAAATGTTATTCCATTCACCACTTATTGCAGAACCTGTAGATGTGGAGAAACCTGACTACCTGCAACATGTTGAGATGGATGCCAGGTGACATTAGGCCAGCAATCTCCCTCAATAATTCATGACCTTTTGGGGAAAAGAGTTATACATTTCCATTATTGTTGCTGCTCTTCACCTTTTAATTCTCCATCCCCAAACTGTTCCTCCGACACTGTCCTTGGTGCAAACATCCTTACTTTACCTCAGTTTATGGTTTGGGCTCTCTGGAACTCGCTCTTTGAAGTTTCTATTCCTAAATTCCTCCATCCTGCATTTCCATTTGCTCCTTCAGAATAAATGATCTGATCCTTGTAATGTGTGTCAGCATTAATTTTGTCCATTTAGATCATCTATGAAGAGACTTAAATGTAAGATATTCTTTCTTAAGTCAAAACTGGCAAATTTGTTAAAAACTATCGGTGCAAACCCTGTCATAACATTCCTCAATGCTGTAACATTTATTCAGGATTAGGTTAATCAAGCAGCAGGAAAAATATGATTAGCTATTCATTGTTCAAATTCCCCTTTTCCATTATTAATAAGATAGGTAATTTAAGTAAATTATAAAGGAATTTAGATATATGGGTGTTTCTGTAAATACAGCACTCAGTAATGAAACTGAAGGTCTTCAAACTTCCATGTTATATTCCTGGGTTTTATGTAATATTCCCATTGTTTCATATCCTGTATTTTAAGTAGTATAGATCATGGTGTATAGCCAAAATAATGAGATGAAGCAAAAAGAAATAAATCTGTTTTTACAAAGAAAAATATCAGATACGTCCCTGTATTTTCTTGCCTTTTTTTATGACATTTTTCAAGCAGGATTTCATCAAATCCTTAGGCTAATTTATACCAGAAAGATTACATTAATTTTGCAATTAAATAACTCTATATAAGCCAAATTCTGATTATGCTTATGATTTTTATCATTTATCACCCGATTAGATGGTTTTCTGATGCCCCAAGTTTTTGCAGCATAACGTGAGTAGCAGTGTCCATTTGGTCACGTGTGAAATGTATGAATTAAAAGCAGAGTAACCATTTGTAATATTTATTGTTTCTTTTTTAGTATTTATATTTTGTGTTTAAGCTTTCCATTGAAATACTTAATAATGAATAGAACTTAAAATCATGAAATAAAAATCTAGTTTGCTCACCTATTTTATCGATGTCTCATTCTGTAGTCCCTCCAAATTTTTTTTGCACTCGTCGCAATTTAAAAAAATAATATATATATATATATATATATCTATATGCAAAAACTCTCAGTTTGTTTGTTTGTCCCTGAATTACACCCAAAACGGTACAGGATAGCGCAACAATTTTAGGCCCACCTTACTCACCATCGTCCCTTTGATGCTAATGGAAGAAGTTTAATTGAAATCGGTGTTATATTTTTAAAGTTCATAACATTTTAAAGTTCAAATCTACTTCTAGGGAGAGAGGCAGGGGGGAGGAGGGAGGATAAGGCGGGTTGAGGGGGATGGAGTGGGGGGGAGGGGAAAGGGGGGAGGGGAAGTGGGGGTGGGGGAAGTGGGGGAGGGGAGGGGGGAGAGGGTGCTGCACCACTACAGGAGAGGTTTGGGCCCAACGGGTCCACTTCGTCTAGTATATTTTAACAATGCGATTATAATGACCCTAATCTGAACTATGGGCCTCGTGGTGGGTTACGTGCTGACATTCTGTAAGGGAGCTTAGAAATCAGTATATGAGACGGTGTCCCATATGTCTTACATGTCTTTTTTTTTCTTGTGTTTTCTTTTCAATTTTGAAAGTATTTAATTTTGGTTACATTTTGGTCAATTTTGATCACAAATTAACTCAAAATGGTCATCAGTCGACCCATTTTTAATGTTGTGGTATTTCATTACGATTTAATAACTTTCAAATTTGGCCACCCATGTCACAGGTTGGCATCCCTATTTACAGAAACACCCATATATCACATCAGAACTGTAAAATGATATATTATTTTAATAAACTAGGATGATATCCAGAAGGAAGGAGAATTAATTAGGGAAGTCAGGTTTCCCGTCATTCCACAACTACCTGCTGAAGATATTTGAATGCTACAATTCCATAAGGGTCTTTTGTGCAATTTATTTCTAATGCCACCTTGTAGGATTTAATTACGAAAGCAAGTAGGATGGTGATATTCTGGATAATATATTCCTTATCAAATGTTAACATTTATGTGGGAAATTATATTGATGAAGTTGGCTTAAGAGCAACAACATGAGTAACATACATCGATCTATCATCTTCATAGTAAAAATATAAGACATATGAAGTATTTGGTAAGTGACCAAAATCTTGCTGAAAGATAGAGATTTTAATGAACTTGAAAACACGAATTTAGGTCCTGGGCAGCCAATATTCAGGCAATCGATATTTTGGACACACAGGAGACCCCAAAACAGATTGTTGAGCATGAAGCAGATGACAGAGATCGAGTGGGTGGGGTGGGCCATAGAGACCACAAAATTGTGGATTTTAAATTTGAAATATCGCCATATCTGCAATCTCTGTAAATCAGAAAATTGAGAGATTTTGGATCAGTGAGACTTGGGAAAAGAGTGTGAAAGTGCTCAATTTTATGAATGAGAGGAAGTGGCAGGTCAGCCAGGAGAGCATGGTTGAAGCTTTCCTTTTGCGTGCGAAGGCTGCAAAAGGTCACGGTCAGTTTTACAGAGGTTGACATCAGTGGCCTTGGTTATGGAGTAGCCTTGGTTATGGAGTGGTCAGAGTTCCGCCTGAAGCCAAATAGAACAGTCGGGTTACCGTGTGGTTCAACCTTAGACAGTGGCTGGTGAGGGGTGGAAGGAAAGTTTTTGAATGAGATAATACTAATCTCTGTAATCTTCTTCAGCACACCAAAATGAATTCTTGGGGTTTCCTGTGCTTCCCCAATATCCATTAGAAGTATTAAAAGTACTCATTTGTCAAGAATAACAGTGTAATTTAGTCACATTTCAATTTTGAGAAATGGACATTGGTGTGGGATCATACTTTGACATGTGTGTTACCAATTTTGGTGCAATTTTCAGTTAATTTTCATTGGCCATTCTTTAACAATGCTAACTTGCAAATGAGGAATTTGGTGTAAGTGATGTAATTCCAGTGTCCCCCCCACCCTCTCCCTCCCTCCCCGGAAAACATCATTTTCATATGCAATGTAAGAACAGATAAAGGATATTTCAAAGCAGTTAAAGAGGTTATGTTTGGTTTTCAGCAGATTACTGTTAAAGTGCTATTTCATTTTGATAGAGAGAGATTTGGTCACCAGTGCATTTATTGCCTTACATCTGCACTAAGACTCAGGGCTGTCTTAACGCATGGGCCTGATGGGTACTTGCCCGGGGGCCCACGAGCATAGGGGCCCCATGCTGATCTGTGTATGTTAAGTGACTTGCAATAAATAAATACTACTTTAAAAATGTAGGTTCAATAAGTGTTTTTTTTGCAACATTTTCGGTCGCTAAGTGCTTCTCACAATGATCTGTAAGTGCTTTTCGCAACAATGTAGCACCCTAAGTCCATCGCTAAGTGCTTTTCGGTAAGTGCTTTTCGCCGGCATGACAGGGGGGCTGGTAGGGAAAGGGGGGTGGGGGAGAGTAACGGTAGGGGCCCCAGTACACTGCTTTGCCCGGGGGCCCATAATGCTGTAAAAACGGCCCTGCTAAGACTAAAACAAGAGTTTTAGTTTCATGCAACCCTGAAGAAACAATAGGAAGGCGAGGGTTAGTGGGAGTAACGTCACCAAATTATGTTAAGTTCATCCCCCTATTATCTTCTGCAGTGGCCCTGAGAAGTAACTGCACAAGTCTGTCAGTGGCAGTCACTTTCTGGTAGCTGGAATGCGTGGGTCTCTGAAGACCATTCCTCAGGGTCTTAGACTGCAGTCTAAACTTTAAATGAGTTAGAGGCAACACCAGTATCTTGGGATGTTGCTCTGGGCCATGTGCCAAACTCTAATTATATCTGGCAATTGATATTTTATCTCTGATTCTGACTAAAAGTACAGGGTAAAAATGGCACTATGTAAATGTAACTGTTTTCAGTTTATATGGTGCTCTTTGTAACGAAAAAACATAATTATATTATGTTATGTGTTCAAAATGAGTGGATGAACACTGAACATATTCACATGCCATTTCAGAATATGGCATAAATAAAGTACTACAGGGTTTTAACACAAGAGTTAATGTTGCCAGCAGTAACAACACAGCTTCAGTTGTGCCACAGTAAAATGTGAAGAAGTACTGGTTTGATTTTAAACCAACAGAAACATGAGCCAAGAAACATGTTATTTTCAGTGCTAATGCTTCAAATGTTTGAGCAATTAAAATTTATTTTTACATGGAATTTAGCTCTTCTTAATATTTTCTGCGGGGATCAAGTTGCAAGGTTCTTCCCAACTTTTAATGGAAATTAAGTTGGCTTGATTATTTTGCTAATGCAGTAATGAAATGACAACAGTGTACAAATCTTTCAATGCCCCTTAATAATCTTTTCTTTATTTACAACATAGCATAAGGAAATAGAACTGCATTGATAAAATATGCCAAATATTTGGAACTTTTCACTTTTAGTCACCTATACACACTGAGAAAGAGTTAGAGATCGCGTGTTTTAAATAGTAGGAAATGCTGTGTTAAACTGCCATCCTGTGGACATAGTTGGTACAATTGACAGTAGAGTATTGGTAGGACTAAAATAGCCAAAACCAGATATCAAGATTATATTTTGCTGTGTCCACTGATTTTACATTCAAACTAGACACATTAACTTTAGATTCAAGACTAAAATTCGACTGCAGAATAAAGTGACGATTCCAGTTGTATAATTGCAAATATTGCAGCGATAATAAAATTTAACTTCTGTATAAAGAATAAAAACATAAAGCAGGACTGTTGTGATGTAGGAAAGGTTATGGTCAAGCTTCCACAGATAAAAATCTGTGAAAATCTGAGAAAGGCAACCAGAGTAAAGTGAGTCAGCATTAATTGATTGATATCACATTCACCTCAGGAGATCATGGTGGAAAGCCTTTGCCAGGGCTGGCACTATCAATTATGACTCAGCAATTTGGCTACCCGGTGAGAGGAGACTTAAGTGCAACCCAGCAACACAAAGTAAGCTGACATTCTAATGTGGGACTGCAGAGGTTCCAAGCTGTCAGTGATGCATTATTTTGGATCAGGCAATAAATTCAATTTCCTACTGCTCTCTTTGGTGAATATGCAAAATCTCTTTTGATTTCTTAAGTGTGCTGCCCAGCATTTATTTTTCAAATGCAAATTGACATTATTAAATGAGTCTGAAGAAGGGTCTCGACCCGAAACGTCACCCATTCCTTCTCTCCTGAGATGCTGCCTGACCTGCTGAGTTACTCCAGCATTTTGTGAATAAATACCTTCGATTTGTACCAGCATCTGCAGTTATTTTCTTATATTATTAAATGAGATCATCCAACCAACATTATATTCCCATCTGTGGAAGCTTGCTGCATGTAGCTTGACCATAACCTTTCCTACATCACAGTAGTGACTGCATTTCAAAAGCACCACTCACCTAAGGCATTTTTCCCATTAAGTTCATGAATAGTGGGCCCAATTATTCACCTCCACCCATATCGCTGCCCAAGACCACAAACTCCAGTTACAGGTGTTTGCAGTGGGACCTTGGAGATGGAAATGCACCTACAAGAAGTTGTTTTGCTGTTGTGATCATCTGCTGGCTTCTTTCAAGTGAGTGTACCGTATTCAGTGTTCATAATTCTATATTCCACTGCATGTTTGTGGCCAAAGGAATATTTGCAATTGTTTTGCTGAATGATGTTGTTCAGGACACAGCCATTACCCGAAATTGCTTGTTACTTTACAGTTTAATTGCCCGCCCTGCTCTTACTTGCACCTCACTGTCCTTGACCTACACCAGTCCAGTGAGATCGGGATAAACTGATTTCATCTTTTGATTAGGCACCATATAGCTTGTCATATTCAAGAACAAGAGCAATGATTTCTGCATCTTTCTGCAGGCCTTTTTGCTTTTCCCACTGTAGGAGCCATTTTGCATTTATTAGTTATTTTTGCATATTATTATTATTACCTTGTATTCTGCTGTAGTTTGGACACTATAGAGTTAATGCAATGCTTACGTAGGGGCTGGGTGGAGCTAGAGTGCGGGCAGTTGGGTACGTGCCGGTGGAGTGTGTGTGAGTCGGGAGGTGCTGACAGGTTCATTAGCCAAGTCATCTTTTAGCTCCGCCAAAAGATTCATTAGCCAAGATGTAATCGGCTGTAAATCTTGTTGACAAGAAGATTAATACAGATTTCCGTCAAAGTGGTAAGATATGGAATTTTACCTAGCAAATCAATAACAAGTCGATGACAAGAGTAGGGCGGCACGGTAGCGCAGCGGTAGAGTTGCTGCTTTACAGCGAATGCAGCACCGGAGACTCAGGTTCGATCCTGACTACGGGTGCTGCACTGTAAGGAGTTTGTACGTTCTCCCCGTGACCTGCGTGGGTTTTCTCCGAGATCTTCGGTTTCCTCCCACACTCCAAAGACGTACAGGTATGTAGGTTGATTGGCTGGGTAAATGTAAAAATTGTCCCTAGTGGGTGTAGGATAGTGTTAATGTACGGGGATCGCTGGGCGGCACGGACTTGGAGGGCCGAAAAGGCCTGTTTCCGGCTGTATATATATGATATGATGATGATATGATGATATGATATGCCAATATGTTTATTGCACCTTCAAAATAAAGAAGACTAACTATTCAAATGTCAAGGAGGGTCTCTGTTATTTATATTTGCTCGAGTCATTAAGCTTATCGTTTCACGAGGGTCTATGCAAGTGGCAGCTTGGCAGCTAATTGATAGATGAGAAGCTGGCCACTACACTCACTCTCTGCATAAATTATGGGGTGTTTCATTTTTCAATTTCTCCCTTCTGTTCACTTCATTGCTGACAATATTTTGAATTCCCAGTGCTGTATATCTCCTCTCTACCAGCCGGATTATGTAATGGGTAGAAAACATTCAGGGATGAATTGTTGGGACTTCACTTGCCAGCTTTCACTTTTATAGTCAGTGTCAATGGAGACAAATTCATGGCGGTTGATTCTCTAATAGAGATTGTGATAAACTAAACATGGTTTATCCCATAATGTTATATTCAGATGAAAATTAATGAACTAACATTAAATTAATTTAAAATTTAATCAATACAAGTCGCCGTATTTCTCTCATTTGTTTTTTAAAAAAATGTTTACCAACCACATGGATAAAAGTTTGACTGGTTCCAAATCACAGTCATAAGTCAGAGTGTCAATGACTGTGGATAACAAGCATGATCCTTTTGAGGTGATTTGGCCTATAGCGGTCCTCTTACCCGCCCAATGCAAAATAATAATTCATTGCCATGACTGTTCTCTTTGACTGCCTGACATTTCACTTCTACATTTCGAGGAACATATTTAAGTGCTGCCTCCAAGTATTCAAATAAATCCATTGTTTGCAGCATTCATACAGGTGTAGCTTGGGTAAATTATTAACTGGATCAGGTTAGGAACGATTATGTATGTGGCAGGTGGATTAAAAAATAGTTAATCATCTCTCAAAGAAATGTTTTTGAAGTTCTTTTGACTGTACAACCTGTCTATAAATAGATGTGTAAAGAAGTAGAGACCTTCAGCATATCATTGATATTATTCATGGCAGTAAAGGACATGGTGCAGAACTTTGATGAACATTAGGTTCAATCATATTTGTAGCATTACTGCAGCTTTTCCTGCCAGCCTAGGACAAAAATAATTTCATCATATTGCCTGAAATCCTAAATTTGTATTGAATGAATAATATTAAGTCTGTGATAACTGCTCATACATTATAAATTCAAGCAAAGAAGTCCAGATAAAAATAGTCTTTGACTCTGTGGATTAGCATACCAAAACCATGCTTATTTCCAACCTGGAAAACACTGAATATGTTAGAAGCGAAGATGGGTCCATGACAGGTGAAGCACTTTCACTTTATTTTGCATGGAAATAGAAAGATAGTGAGTCAGCTTGATGTACGTCAGTGAATGTTTGAACAGTGGCATCAGCAGAGGTCAATTAGTTTTGTCACCCATTTGATCAATTGCATGGAAAGTTAATCTTGCCAGAAAATTGACAATTTGCATCACCGGTTTGTTGTTCAGGGAGTCCATGAACAGCAACCTAAGAAAGAAGAAAAACAGAGTCTTAACTATAACCCTGAAAATTTGGAGTCAAGAGTGTTTAATTGTCATAAGTACCGACAACAGAACAGAAAATTTTACTTGCAGCCGCTCAACAGGTCTGTAAACACTGCACTCATAGATAACACAATAAACAAAACAAAGTCTCGTCCTATAGACAATAGGTGCAGGAGTAGGCCATTCAGCCCTTCGAGCCAGCACCGCCATTCAATGTGATCATGGCTGATCATTCATAATCAGTACCCTGTTCCTGCCTTCTCCGCATACCCCCTGACTCCGCTATCCTTAAGAGCTCTATCGAGCTCTCTCTTGAAAGCATTCAGGGAATTGGCCTCCACGGCCTTCTGAGGCAGAGAATTCCACAGATTTACAATTCTCTAACTGAAAAAGTTTTTCCTCATCTCTGTTCTAAACGGCCTACCCCTTATTCTTAAACTGTGGCCCCTGTTTCTGGACTCCCCCAACATTGGGAACATGTTTCCTGACTCTAACGTGTCCAATCCCTTGATAATCTTACATGTTTCAATAAGATCCCCTCTCATCCTTCTAAAGGATTGTGAACCTCCTGGTTCGTCCAAGGTTTCTGGTTGGGGAACACATGGATAGTTTTGGTGAGAACACACTCCTACACACATTTCCTTATGAAGTCGGTAACAACCGCATTGTATTCGTTCAGGTCCATTGCCGGGAACATCACCCAGTCAACTGACTCCAAGCATTTGGAGTTATTTCTCTGCCTCCCCTGACTCTGTGCAGCCCTCACCACTAGGGCTGCGCTCTTCAGTTGGTGCCTGTATGCAGGAAGAAGGAATGCAGGCAGGTGGTCAGATTTCCCAAAGTGACAGTGAGGAATTGAGCGATCGGCATCTCTGATGTAGCAGAGGTCAAGGGTGTATGATCCTCTGGTGCCTTAGGACACGTGCTGGTGGTAGTTTGGGAACTTCAAAGACTTTGTTGGTCCCCAGTTATGAAGGTAAAGGCGTTGGGGTATGCCGTCTGGTGTTTATTGACCATGCGTGCAGCTACTCCAGTGCTAGACGAATGTCTGGCATGGGTGAGTTGTCCATCGTGGTCTTGATGGTAGAGGTGAATTCCCTCGGGAGGTAGAAGGGAAGGCGCTTCACTGCCAGGTGTTCCAGGTGCAGAGAGCAGGAGTTGAACAGGACTGCCATGTCTGAGCAAAGAGTTTACCATGTGGCAGATGCCTTTGCTTCTCCCTTTCCCCGATGCCTCCATTTGGTCCATGCAATGAATGGAGAAAACTTCGGGCTGGAAGGCCGATTCTAGTGAGCTGGGAGTGAGCCATGTCTCTGAAACAGAACACACTGCATTCCCTCATCATCCTTGGGTGAAGCAACCTTGCCCTTAAATCTTCAACATTGGACTGCACATTGGCCAGAGGAATGGTAGGGAGGGAGTGGTGTGGGGGCGGGGAGGAGGGGGGGGGGGGGGGGGTTGTCCCCTGTGGTCTAGTCTTAGGCCACCATCTAAAAATTAGCTGTACATAATAATTGAACGGCAAATATTTCAGCAATGGCATTGCAAGCAATTGATTTGTCACACTTTGACATCCTGCACAGTTTGGGCACGCATATTTTAACATCGTGTGTTTGGGCGTCCGGTTGTTGCAATTTTGCATAATGAAGTAAAAATTCTGGTTTTCGAAATTGAGCTGCAATGAATCAAGAAATACCCTTACCATTATAATTGAGAACACTGAGACAAGATAGCAATGATCCCTGACAAGAGATGCCCATTAATGATATGACAGCAAAGATGACACATGGGAGAGGTGTTTTCAAATTCTTAAAATGGCAATACCGCAAATGCTCAGGGCAGAATATTTCAGTCAAGTTTAAAAAAATAAAAAATAACATCAAATAAATTATAAAATCCTGGCAACATTCAGCAGATAAGGCAGCACAGGTGAAGAAAGAAACAGAGGTCATGTTTCACGTTGATGATCTTCAATGTAAGCTTATCAGTCTGAAACATTAGCTCTGTTTTTCCTTCCACAGATGATGTTTGACCTGTTGAGTAATTCCAGCACTTCTGTATTTATTTCAGATATCCAGCACTTGCAGTATTTTGCTGTAAAACAAAAGCCTCAAATGAGCAGCATCAAATTACAGTATCAGAGACCCAGGTTCCATCGTGACCTCAGGTGCTGATGGTGTGGAGTTTTCACGTTCTCTCAGTGACCGTGTGGGTTTCCACCGGGTATCATATCATATCATATATATACAGCCGGAAACAGGCCTTTTCGGCCCACCAAGTCCGTGCCGCCCAGCAATCCCCGTACATTAACACTATCCTACACCCACTAGGGACAATTTTTACATTTTACCCAGCCAATTAACCTACATACCTGTACGTCTTTGGAGTGTGGGAGGAAACCGAAGATCTCGGAGAAAACCCACGCAGGTCACAGGGAGAACGTACAAACTCCTTACAGTGCAGCACCCGTAGTCAGGATCGAACCTGAGTCTCCGGCGCTGCATTCACTGTAAAGCAGCAACTCTACCGCTGCGCTACCGTGCCGCAGGTTAATTGGCCTCTGCAAATTACTCCTGGTGTGTGAAGAGTATATTAGAAAATGGGATAATATAGATCTAGTGTCAACAGTGATCAATGGTGAGCATGAACTCGGTGGGCCGAATGGACCATATTTCATGCTCTGTTCTAAACTAAACTAAATTAAAAGAATTCCGTTTTTAAAAATGAATCATCTTTTATTTTCTCTCCTCATTTTGGGCATGGTGCTTTACTTCTTAAATAATAGACACACAGAATTTTATAAGTGAAGGCGTTTCCTAACTAAAGACCAGTTTCAGCTAGCAGACACATAGGTGATAGTTGAAGATGATGTGATGCGAGAGCACATGGGAAGGTTGGAATTCAGGATTAAAGGGGACAAGAAGTGAATGTAGTCCAGATAATAGGATGAAGCTTATGGCACTGAGGCAGAGTTGGGTGTTGTCAACTCTCACGTGAAAAACGATACTGATTTGAATGACATTAATAAGGGAACTAAATGTATTTAAGAAATGGGAGGCAGCCCAGGATGGATATTGGAAGTTAATGGTGTGGGAATGGGAAGGGAAAGAGAAGCCATCACTAGTGAATCTCTGGATATGAAAGATAGGATCGGCATGGATATAGGCAAGTGTGGCCCCAGCCAGCTGAATGGTGAAGGAAGAGTGTGGTGAAGCTAACTGTGTTAATGAGTAAACAGTGGAATAATTCAGCCACAACCTCATCACAAAGGGCATTATTTGGGCTTGAACATAGTACGCTAAGAAAGATAGGAATAGACTTGGGGAATGGGACTTGGGAAGAAAGCTATGGAGAATTAAATACACACAAAAAATGCTGAAATCCCACAGTGGGTCAAGCAGAATATATGGAAAGTGAAACAGAGTTTCAAGTCAGAGAACCTTCATCAGAACAATGATAGAGGTGGTGTTATTGCAAATATAGAAGAGTCAATGTTGTTTCTTTTGAGCAAATGAATTGTTGTCAAATTTGAATAAGCAGGACTTGAGGATTGATGTTCATGAATAATATCAACTGCCCTGGGAGCCAGAATGGAAGATTGGGGTGATCAGCAATTTATAGGGAATAGAGTTGAGAGAACAGGAGGTGAGTCTCTTGGATAAGAGGGAATGAGTGAAATAGGGGGGAAAAACAGCAAAGATGCAAGCTCAGAGAGGACAAAGTATATTTAGAAGATTGGCCGTGAAATGGAGCAAGGGAGGAAAATAACAGAAGTAGAACCAGGTTCCATTATGTACCTTAAAGTAAATGATTAGATATGCAGTTTATCTCTGTGAGCAATGTAATTTGCAGCTGTGGAACTTTGCAATGGATAATTGATGGGATTCCCAGCTGTAGAGAGCCATAGGCACAAACAGATCTAGTTACTAACTTCAAAGAAGAGTCACTGAGATGGTAGGGTGACTTTTGCTATATTTCTGCTGGGAGAATCAGCAGCTTCTAATTAGCACCTCAGATGTGCTATAGCTGGAGTTAGAAACGGAGCAGAAGTTGTCAGTACTTATGCCTGATGGCTGGTAGTACTGAGCAGCAGTCCAGTGTTCCTGAGTTATTGGCAATTATGGGGATACTTTCACAGCGTTGCTGCCAGTGCAAGAAATAGGGAAATGAACTCAGTGTTCATCTGAAATTTGCTGTTAAAAATGGAACAGTCAATGAGGAATAAAAACACAGTAGAAACAAGCAACTGCCGATGCTGGTTTGCAAAACAGATGCAACGTGTTGGAGTAACTGAGCAGGTCAGGCAGCATCTGTGGAGAACATAGATAGGTGATGTTTCGGGTCGAGACCCTTCTTCAGACTGAAGAAAAGAAGTCTTTAATTTCAATGTGGTGTTTTGTTAAAGAATCTTGTTGTTCATTTGAAATTAAATGATTCATAAACCAGAATGCTTAATGCAGTAAGTAATCACACATTGAATGTAATCAAACTGTTAAAAGACAAACATGATAAACAGATAAATTGTGTAATTTTGTACATTCTAAATTATATTAATTTTATCTCCTTGAGCAATGGGTAAAATCTTACTAGAAATATGGTAGTGGACTTTTAATATGGTAGTGGACTTCCCAACTGTAAAGACCAATATCATGCAAATAGATTGAGTTACCAAATAGCATGTCTATTTTTAGCGAGTGGTCACCATGCTAGTCCTTATTTGGGAGATTACATTTGGACTTCCCAGCAGTGCCTCAAAGGGTTGCTTCAAATCTCTCTACGACCACTCCTGTTGTGTTGATTAACCAAAACAACAGTACAAGGAAGCCCAAGGAAATCGGTAAGTGCAAAATTATTCAATATTTTTATTCACAGAAGGTCTAAAAGTGAAATTTGTAGTTTTGCTGATTTCTTTAACTGATTTTACCCTAGCCAGCTGGCAGGAATGGTGCATGCAAGAGATTTAACCTCAACTTTGGGGAACTTGTGAACTATTTATTTTGGATGTCGTTTAAACAATTCTTTTACTTCTAGATACATATCATCCTTAAACAACCAGAAACCTAATTACATTGTTAAAATTGCGTGATGATGACATCATTTGGATGCACTCACTGTTTTAACTGAAGCACCCGTCCACTGCCAAATCTGCTGATAAAATGCTGGCAGCGGGCTGGGCAGGATTGCAGCCAGAAGAGATCGAGTGAGCTTTATTTTTCTGACTTTTTCAATGTTGCCTATTGATTTCGGAACTAAATTGTTAATGTTTCCTCGCTTCTAATTGTCCTGCCCCATAATTGCCTCAGTGCCTCCTCTGATCAACTGATCCAACTTCTGGTGGAATTTTCTCCCCTTACAGCCTTAAAATATCCTGCTCCTGCTATAATTAGAACCATTGAATTGCTGCAGCACAGTGGAGGCCATTCAGCCCATCATTTTTTTTTACTGTATAATAATCTATTCAGTCCCCCTCTCTTTGCCCAAAGCTCTGCAAAATATTTTCCCTCAAGTGCTCATCTAATTTCCCTTTTTGTCTCTGTTTCCACTCTTTTATACAGTGAGTTTTGGATTATAATTCATCTCTGCATAAAAATAGTGTCTTCACATCAACTTTGTGCCTTTTTCTCCTAACACTGAATCTGTACCTCTGGTCCTCAAACCATTCGCCAAGGAGATCAGCTTTATTCCATTTACCTTATGACAAAGTCATGATCTTTTATAGCTTGATTAAAGCTACTCTCAACTTTTATTTCAAGGAGCAAATCTCCAGAATTTCTTTGCACCCGACATCACTTATTCCTGGAACCATTCTAGTAAATATCTTCCGCACTCTTTCCTCGACCATCAAACACCCCAAACTGTAGGCAGCTCAGACAACCAGTCACCAGCACAATTCCGACAGACCACAGCCTGACTTGGCTTCACACTGTGCAAATAATTGTTATCTCTCCTCTCTGTTATGCTAAAAACACAAATAAAAGGAAAAAATCCAAGGCCAAAAATAATTGGAAGAAATATTGTATCAAGAATTATGCACCATTAGTCAAATAGCAACATTTTCATATGACGTTCGCCACTTGCAGGGGTTTGAGAAATTGCATCATTGTTGCTGAAAAATGGACTATTGGCTAGCATTTTTGATAGTGATTTAAAAAATGTTTGGAGTTGTAAATGAGATTCGTGTAAATGTTTTGAGTTGTGAAAAGGTAAACGGGCAATCAAAATCTGTTATATTTCTATAATTTTACTTGTTCTGGTGTTAGATGAGTTTGAAGAAGGGTCTCGACCCGAAACGTCATCCATTCCCTCTCTCCTGAGTTGCTGCCTGACCTGCTGAGTTACTCCAGCATTTTGTGTCTACCTTTGATTTAAACCAGTATCTGCAGTTATTTGCATACACATCTTGTCGCTCCACTGCGAATTCTCCTCAAGGTATGTGTACTTTGAAGAAGTTCTCCTCCTCTCTTCGTCGAGTGTTTTGCAACATGCTCTCTCACTGCTCCCCCTCTGTGATTCCTCCTGCCCTCCAACTCTACGACCACGTTTTGACCCAGACTCGCCAGTCTGAAGAAGGGTCTCGACCCGAAACGTCACCCATTCCTTCTCTCCTGACATGCTGCCTGATCCGCTGAGTTACTCCAGAATTTTGTGTCTACCTTAGATATTAATGAACTTTGTTGCGATCCCTGCCTTTTTTAATTGTAAATTCATTATTGTATTAGTCTAACTCTGTGGAAAAGAATTGACCTAGTTTAACTCTTATTTATCTCAGTCATGGAGAGGATATTATCTATAATAGTGTCTTTTCCTGACCACTCCTATACTCCCTGGCATCCACCAGGAATTTATTTTTGATGTATTTCTATTTTTTAATCCAAATTGTCAGACCTTTTGTACAACACACAATACCTATTAAGCAATAATTTCCTTCTGCTAGAAGCTATGAAGACTACAATTTTTGTCTTCACTTTCATTCACAAAAAA
This sequence comes from Rhinoraja longicauda, assembly GCF_053455715.1. Lineage (NCBI taxonomy): Eukaryota > Metazoa > Chordata > Chondrichthyes > Rajiformes > Arhynchobatidae > Rhinoraja > Rhinoraja longicauda. Next base: position 24,723,860 of record NC_135970.1, on the reverse strand, counting down.
TACAGAGTCTTCCCACTTCAGGGCATCCCTGAAATTGAACAAGCCATTCACAACTTTTGGTATCATACTTAATACTGAGTTGAGCTTCTGATCATATCTGCCTAAGGCAGGCTACTTGAAACATAATAATATTCTTGAATCAACCCAGCCTCAGCTCATTGGTTGTGAGCCACTCATTCATGCCTTTGATACTTTTAGGCATGCCTATTCCAATTGTTCAGGTCAGGCAGCATCAATGAAGAGAGAAACAGAGTTCACAGTTCAGGTTGATGACCTTTCATCTCTCCATAGATGCTTCCTGTTTTTAATTTGGATTTTAAGCATCTGCAACCTATTTAATTTTCATTCTTGTCTAGCCTCCCTTGTTGTCCCCTTCACCATCATCACTGTGTTTGCAGACTTGTAGTGTCTCCTGGTTAAGTAATTCCTCAATTTTAAATTTCACCCTTGTTTTCAAAACGTGCTCCGTCCTTTCTCTGTAAAGGTCTACATTCTCACTATCTTCCAGGATATCTGCATATCTCCACATCTGAAATCTTGAATATCCATCGTTAATACTCCTCCAATGGAAACCATGTTTTCAATTGCCGGATACCTGAGCTCTGAAATTCCTTCTCAAAAGTTGAGCAAAACCTCTGACCTAAAAATCTAATTTTATGTGTATACACTGAAATTTTCACACATGAATATTTCAAAATATAATGGATATATACATTGCATCTTTTTCATTAAAAAAAAAAGCTTACTCATGAAATTTTAGCCTCTTCTACAACTATATGTGAATATAATCTTTATTTGCAATTCTGTAAAATGTGTCATAAATTCATGTGATAGGAGCAGAATTAGGCTATTCAGCCCATCAAGTCTACTCCACCGTTCAATCATGGTTAATCAATCTTTCCTTCTCAGCCCAATTCTCCTGCCTTCTCCCCCTAACCCCTGACACCCGTACTAATCAAGAATCTATCAATATCCACCTTAAAAATATTTATTGATCTTGCCTCCACAGCCTTCTGTGGCAATGAATTCCACAGATTCATCACTTTCTGACTGAAGAAATTCCTCCTCATCTCCTTCCTTAAGGTACGTCCTTTTATTCTGAGGCTATGGCCTCTGGTCCTGGATTCTCCCTCTAGTGGAAACATCCTCTCCACGTCCACTTTATTACATTGTCATCTGTGAGTTAAAGCGTGTACTTTTTCCTTCCTGGTTTTCTAATATGATCAGCTGCTCCGTTTGATCAGTTTGATAGTGCAGCAGGTAGAGGTGAGGGATAACCTGTTGAAATGACACCTGATGGTGACTAACATTTACATAAAAGTCATGCCAGAGGGATGACTGAATCTGTGTGGGGATTTTTCAATACCTTTGCCCAATTTCAACGTTGACGTTAATTCTAGGTTAATATCTTGGAAAGTTGAGGAACACTAGCATTCATTTGCTGAAACATTTGGACTATCTCTGATCGGACTTTACTGCACTTGATCTTGCACTAAACATAATTCAAGTTATTCCTATATGCTGTATACTGTGGATGGCTTGATAGTAATCATGTATTATCTTTCCACTGACTGTTTAGCATGCAACAAAGGCTTTTCACTTTACATCGGTACACGTGACAATAAACTAAACTCAAACTCAAAATTCCTCTAAAATGAAGTAGATGTATGATTTATTTAATTGTAGTTTTATTTTATTTTTAGATATTTGAAAAAATGAAAACGTATGTGAGAAATATTCAATGAACACAAAGATGAACATAATGTGACGAAGGGCAGAGAATACCATAAAGCTAAAGAAGATGCTGGGAAGTTCAGAGTCCTTTTGGTCCAATGACACAAATGCAGACCCAACTGGTTCAAACATCCCTCTGGTCAGAACTGACAGAAACTATACTTTTGCTGCAAAGACACCATATAGAGTTTCATTTACTGGTGACATTCCTTATTTTCATCGCATAGATAATCACAATGCAGAAAAATTGTATGAATATGAAAAAAAAGCATCTGAACTAACTCTACCAGTTACATATAATTTAAAGAAATTATTCCGGCGAGCTTTTCCTTTCCTTAAATGGTTTCCCAAGTATAAAGTAAAGACATGGATTATCGGAGACCTGCTGTCTGGAATTAGTGTGGGTCTACTCACGATTCCCCTGTCCCTTGCTTTCGCTGTTTGTGCTGGAGAGCCAGCTGTTAATGGTGTTTATACAAGTTTAGTTACTACTATCTTATATTGCCTCCTTGGCACAACTCAACATCTGTCTTATGGGACATCTGCAGTCACTGCTCTTCTCATTGCCAAGAGCACAAGCCATATTGAAGCTCATGAACCTGCCTCAGACAGTGACTGTTCTCCAAAATGTTCAAGGGAACTGCATGTGGCTACTCTCACTTGTGTTTCTGGAATTATTTTAATTTTTATGGGAGTTTTTTGTGTCAGTTTCCTAAGAACCTACATCTCCAAGCCTGTTATGCTTGGCTTCAGAGCTGGAATAGCCTTGCACTTATTAATAATTTTCCTGAGGATATTGCTTGGTATTGATGGGACAGTTCATCATGGTCCTTTAGCTCTCTTTTATTCTTCCAAAGACATAATTGCAAATACTAATAAGATAAACATTTTTTCAGTAATTATGGGTTTAACAACATTGGCATTTCTGGCACCTTTTAAAGTAATAAATTGCACATATAGTAGGCATCTTATACCTGTAGAGTTTGTTGCAATAGCTGTTTCCATGTGTTTGTCATTCTGGTTGGAACTAGAGGAGAGATACAATATCAGCCTCATAAATAATTATCCATTTACTTTGCCAAAACCAATTCTTCCTTCTTTCTGGTTAATAGCTAGTGTTGCTGCAGATGCTGTTGCTATGGCACTTGTGACTTTTGCAGTTAGCATTTCGATAGGGAGTGAAAACTCCAAAAAACACAACCAAAGTTATCGTTCACATCAGGAGACCATTGTTTTGGGAGTCTGTGACCTGTTGCTATCATTTCTGGGTACCTTTGCTGCATCTGGGGTTTGGGAACAATCTATGGTACAGGAAAAAGCCTGGGGTCAAACGCAAGCTGCAGGGTTGATTGCAGCTGGCCTTAGTCTTATAGCTCTACTTTGTGCAAAATCTTTACTTCCGTTGGTGCCAAGAGCAGTTCTCAGTGCAATTGCAATTGTGAATTTGGGATCGTACTTCAAGTTCTTCTGGAAATACTGTTTTGTATGTAAGAAGAGAAAATATGAGTTTTTGGTCGCAATCATAACGTTTTTGGCTGTGTGTCTCTTAGACATAGATATTGGTTTAGGTGTGGGCATAATTTTCTCTATTTTGCTCACTCTACACAGACTTCAAAGGCCTTCTATTGCCATTTTAGGTCATATTCCCAATACCGAAAACTATATAGACTTGTCCTTGGGGAAAACTGCCAAAGAAATAGTTGGGATTAAAATTATAAAAATATTGAATTCTATATATTATGGGAATGTTGATTATTTATTGTCCAGGATGAAAGTTAAAGTAAATTGTTACCCTCGTAGAAATTCAGGAAGTGGTAATGAATTATACAGTGAGGAGGATAAATATCATATGTTAATGGAATCTACACAGTTTCTTGCATTGGGTGAAAATGCGCTGAAGCGAATGAATGATACTGTACTGTATAGGCGTAGAATATCCAAACAAACTGCAGTCGTTCACACTGTTATTTTGGATTGTGGGTCTGTCAGCTTTGTGGATGATGAAGGGGCTAATGCTTTAATTCATCTGTTTAAGAAATATCAAGGTGTTGGCATCCGCTTTGTTCTTGCTGGTTGTTCAAGTGGAGTTTTAAAAACTATACAACAAGTGGGTTATTTCAAAGCAACAAGCCAAAGCTGCACTTTCAGCAGTATCCATGATGCTGTACTGTTTTCCCTACAACAAGCTGCTGAGAGAAACCAGAGTGCACAAGGATCCAAATGTATTCTTGAGACAGATGGTGAAATGCTAACCCAATGTAGGGATATTGAAATTAAGACAGATACAAATAACAGTACAAATGAAAGCTTTGGCCCCGAGGAGAGAGACGAGAATATTTCCGATCAAAGGACCGATATTAAATCTGCAATGCCAAGGATTATTGAATATGAATCAGCTTTGTAAAAAGTATTCTGATTATTCTCCACCCAATCAGAGAAATTATGATTGACACTTGATACCATACTTCTGCTCTGGCATTTTGTTGGTTTTAATTTCATAATAAAGCTGGAATTTCAAATGGACACAATCTAAATAAAAAGAATTGCTTTTTCTGACAAATGGTATTTGTAATGATGATTTAGAATAGTACTTTTCATTTTTGGCATCCAAAGGTACAAACCACATCACTGTAAGAAGATTTTTTTAAATGAAGAAACTAACTCATCCATTCAGTACCAAGGTTGTATTGAGGTTTTTGCATTTTGATGATTACAAATATTAACTTCCAGGAGACAAAGTGGTGGAGTAATTCACTGGGTGAGGCAGCATATCTGGGGAACATAGATGGGTGAAGCTTCAAGTTGAGACCCTTCTTCAGACTGATTTAAAGTAGTACTTTTACTTATTAACATCCAAGGGTAGAATTGAAATAAGACTAAAAAAGCATGAAGGGTCCTGTCCCGAAACGTCACCTATCCATGTTCTCCAAAGATGCTGCCTGACCCGCTGAGTTATTCCGCCACTTTGTGTCCTTTATATAAACCAGCATCTGCAGTTCCTTGTTTCTACCTGTTAACTTCCTGAATATATTTGATACTCATTTGGTGCCTCAAAAGTAGAAAAAACATATTTAGGAATCAACATTCACATTATGATGTGAATTTTACATTTCCTTCCTTCAAGTGCGTGGACTGATTGCCCTCTACGACAGTAATCCAGCAATTACGGAAGCTGTGTGTGTGGACCCACATTTCAAAACTTTGTGGCACACTGCATTGGAACAGCCGTTTAAGCACATGTAGATTTTTTTGCCATAATGCTATCTTGAAAAATAACACAGCTTGGCATATACATGCAATACTTAATTATGTTGAAAATGTATTTATGCTTATTTTCAATGTTCTTGCTATATGTAGAATTATTTACAACAAACACTACAAACATGTTCTATCCCCTATTCAGGGAACAAATGAGCTTTAATATGTTTTTCTTTTATTTTGCAGCTTTACTCAGAAGTAGAATTTTATCTGTAACCTTAACTTCTATTATTTTATTTTTTTTGCATCCATTTAAGTAATGTTGTTAACTTAAGGAATTGTGTGCAGATTTTGATTTATTGAAAACTCAATCGCAGCCAAATAGAATAAATTTGTGTCAAGTTGTATATAATTTATGTTTTTAGCATTTGTGAATCATTGAAACCATGGTTGAAAATTGCTACTCATCATTATAAAAGGAAAGCAGAATGTAATTAATATTGTATCAATCAGGAACAAGACATTGAAATAGTTGAAACAAAAATCACCTTATTCACAACAGCTCAATTAAAATGGAGACACAAAAGACTACAAATGTGGACATCTGAAACATGAAGTAATTTGCTGGAGGAACTCAATGTTTGAGCAGCAATTGTTGGGGGTGGGGGGTGGGGGGGGGGGGAGAGGAACTGTAGATATAAATATCTCCCCACAGATGCTGCTGAGTTCCTTCAACAACTTGTTTGTTGATCCAATATAATGTAAATGAATCAATCATCTTTTCACTTAATTGCATGTTTACTTAGCAAAATTACTAAGGAGCCAAATCTCCTCAGAAAGTAAACAAAACTGCTACTTAAAGCTGATAAATGGTCACAAACGGTTGCTCTTTAGTTGGCAATTTGTGAGGAAAACCAATTCCAGAGTAAACCTGAAGTCAATGGAAATCAGGGCAAATCTATCCAGTGGGTGGAATAAAACAGAATATAGTGAAAATATTCAGTAAGTCAGGTAGCATTTGTGAACAAGGAAAAACATTTACCAGTCAGATTAGGGACCTTTAATCAGAATTGGCATGAAGGAATATAATTATGGTTGTGGGGTGTTGTGGAGCAGGGGGATTTAGGAGTGCAGGTACATAATTTCATGAAAGTGGCTTCATAGATAGATAGGGTTGGCAAGAAGACTTTTGCTACATTAGCTTTCATTAGTCAAGGTATTGAGTATAGAAGTTGGGATGTTATGTTACTTTTGTACAAAACATTGTTGAGGCCACATTTGGAGTATTGTGTTCATTTTTGGTCACCCCGCTATAGGAAGGGTCATGTTAAGCAGTAAAGAGCGTAGAGAAGATTCATAAGGTTGTTGCCAGGACTTGAGAGCTTTAGCCATAGGGAGAGATTACGCAGCCTAGAACTTAATTCCTTGGAGTGCAGGATGCTGAGGGGTAATCTTATAGAGGAATATAATGTCATGGGGTAGATAGGGTGAATGCACAGTCTTTTACTCAGAGTAGGGGAATCAAGAACCAGAGGACACAGGTTTAGGATGAGTGGGGAAAGATTTAATAGGAACCTGAGGGGCAACTTTTTCACACAGAGGGTGGTGGGTATATGGAATGAGATGCCAGAGGAGGTAGTTGATATAGGTACTATAACAACATTTAAAAGACATTTGGGCTGGTACATGGATAGGATGGGTTTAGAGGGATGTGGGTTAAGTGAATGATTGTGGATGGGTTACCTCTCAAGTAGGTTACTATGTAGAGCTTCGTGAGTTGAAATTGCACGTATGCAGGCAGGTGGAGAATATTCCAATACACTCCTGACTTGAGCCTTCTAAAGGTCACCTATCTATGTTCTCCAGGGATGCTGCCTGACCGGCTGAGTTACTCCAGCGCGTTGTGTCTTTTTCCCCCCGAGCTTCTGACCTGCTCCTGTAGCACATAATGTAGATGTCTACTCCAGTTCAGTTTCAAATTGTATTGAATAGGGAACCACCACATTGAAACAGGAACTTTTAAGAGACTTTAATCTTGCAATGCCCAACGTTAATCTACAATATTCAATTCTAAGGAATGTGAAGCGTTGAGGAATGCAGCGCCAGCGTGGGACAGAGATAAACACACTGATAGGCTCAGCGATTGATGTAGACACAAAAGGTTGGAGTAACTCTGCGGCCAGGCAGCATAGAAACGTAGGTGCAGGAGTAGGCCATTCGCCCCTTCGAGCCAGCACCGCCATTCAATATAATCATGGCTTATCATCCAAAATCAGTACCCGGTTCCTGCTTTTTCCCCATATCTCTTGATCCCTTAGCCCCATGAGCTAAATCTAATTCTCTCTTGAAAACATCCTGTGAATTGGTCTCCACTGCCTTCTGTGGCAGAGAATTCAACAGACAGCATCTTTGGAGAAAAAGGGAGAGGTGACATTTCGGGTTGAGACTCTGCTTCAGACTGATTGGCGTTCTGGGGCAATGGTCCCGAGGCGCAGAACTAATGAGCTGAAGAGGGGTGCGAGTGATCGATCGCTTGTCAGTCCGTTAGCGCTCGGGAGACGCGGAATGCCAGCGCAATGCGCTCAGCCCAGAGTGAGACCCACAGCCAAGCGGGCTTGCACATACACAGCGCTCACTACCCTCGCCGTCCGCTCACAAGCAACACCCTTGTTTACGCTCAAGAAATGTTAAATGTTACATTTAGGGCGGGTTTAGTTACTGGCCCCAGCCAATGGCCGAGGGAGCTGTCACGGGCTGGTCAGAGCCGCGTGTTTACAACTCCTTCCACTTCTAGTGAACAACCCCATCAGACTGGAGAGGGGTTAAAGCGAGAGGCGCGGGTAAGTGTGGGTATTGAAAGGAGAGATGTGGGTAAGTGTGGGAAACGAAAGGAGAGGTGTGGGTAAGTGTAGTAGATTCGAGAGGAATGGGTAATTGCAAGGGAGTCATATCTTGCAGTTAATCGTCTCGTTGTTGTTTCCAGCCAGTGTAATAATTTCCACAGACCCTTGATGCATACGCTGACCACATCCCAGGAGCACGGGAAACCACCAATGTGCAGTTCCATGTGTCTACAAGACACCGCAAGACTCTAATCCTCCCAGCCACGCTTTCATTTAGATATACAACTGCACATTTCCCACCCAACTCTGTGTCACCTCTGGCAGATACCCACCATCTTCGGTTACGTTCAGATATCCTGGGCATTCTCCCTGCTCTACGCCCTGATGTCGTTTCCTGTGGTTCCTGGATTTGTGCCAGTCAGGAATTATTGCCCAAATGATTTCAGGAACTGTCCTACGGCAAGTACCAGTCGTAACTCTGAAGTTTTGGGGTTTAAATCGCAGAATCATTTAAATTAATGGCGCAGAAGGCGGCTTTTTAACCTTTTCTGTGCAGGTTTTGCATTAATCCCATTTGCCAGCTCATGGTTTCACAGTCCCATGGGATAAGGTGCTTTTTGGGAGTGGTGATGGTTTTTGCCTCGAGTAGCAGACAGCAGTTAGAGACTGTCCTCCATTAATGAAATTATTTTCCTCAGCTATTTGTAATTCATCTAATTTAATTATTTGGCTCCTTGTTTTCACCCTCTTCCTAAGCCAAATTGGTCATTCTTCTTGTGTACATAATTGTGTACACCTTTCATAATTTTATTTGTCGTCAAATCTCTTCTTAGCCTGTGCTGTTCGATAGAAAACAGCCTCAACCTAACCAAGCATTATTGGTCCAGGGTTGAAAATGTCATCTCCTCCATACCCTTTAGGGTGGTATAACTTCGTGTGATGGCCAGAACTGTACACAATACTCTAGCAGTGTCCCATCTATGCTTAATGTAGATCTGACACGAACTCTATGCTATGGTATTCTATACTGCAACAAATTAAGGCAGCTTTCTCGTGTACAATCATAACCCCTGACCCACATGCCCTGCTGTCTTCACCTATCTGTAGATACGAACACTAGGATCCCACAAGTTCTTAGTTTTAGTTTAGAGATGCAGTATGGAAACTGGCCCTTCAGCCACTGTCCACACTGACCATCGATCACCCATTCACACTCATTCTATGTTATCCCATTTTTGCTTCCACTCCCTACACACCAGGGGCAATTTACAGAAGCCAATTAACCTACCAACCTGCACATCTTTGGGGTGTGGGAGGAAACTGACGCACCTGGTAGAAACTCACATTGTCACAGGGAGATCATGCAAACTGTACACAGACAGCACCCGAGGTCTGGATCGAACCGTGGTCTCTGGCACGTAGAGGCAGCAGCTCTACCAGCTGTGCCACTATGATGCTCCTACTACATTTCTCTACATTTTATATTGAATTGATACAAATTGTAGAGAATAAAATATTGAATTTCAATGGGCAGGAAGGTGTCTGTTTTTCAGGTGTCTGTTTAGCTTGGTAAGAAAATAACTGCAGATGCTGGTACAAATCGAAGGTATTTATTCACAAAATGCTGGAGAAACTCAGCAGGTCAGGCAGCATCTCAGGACAGAAGGAATGAATGACGTTTCGGGTCGAGACCCTTCTTCAGACTGATCTCCCGCACTGCACTATGGGAGGAAGGTCAGGCGAGGGACACGCCGGGATGGGCGTCGGTCGTCCCGGCACATTTTTAAAAGTTTATTAAGTTAATTGTTTTTAAAATTTGCACATCCTAGGAAAATGGTAAGGTGGGCCTAAATTTGTCGCGCTATCGTGTACTGTTTCGGCTGTCACTCGCGAACAAACCATCAAATATGCATACAAACATGCGAGATGAGAGATTTAGTAATATATAGATAGCGCATCAAGTATTAATCCAGGTGGTGCCTTACATAAAGGGGGTTTCACCAAAGTCCATTGGGTTTAGGGTTTCTTTAAGGTCAGCAGAGAACACCATTGGTTTGCTGCTGTATGTGGATTCCTTCCATCAAAAAGCACAATGGGAATAATGTTCACTATGCAACAAATCCAGAACAAAATGATGAGAGAAGCATCAACCACTGTATACAGCCTTTTATAAACTCACAAAAGCTTTTGGCTTTGTCACCTGAGAGGAATCCCTCTCATCTTTTCCAATTCTCAGAAATGTGTTCAATTTCCACATTTGACATGCAAACTCTAATCCTAATCAACAGATCCAATACAGACCCAATCTCACCGCAAGCTGGGAACAAGCAAGTCGGAGAACTTGGTCCCACATTCCTCTCAATCTTCCTCACAGTGGTACTGCACGTCACTTCCAACATTCTTTCTGCTAGAGTGCGTTTTAGAATGAACATCTTTCCTCCAGAACCAAGATCATACATGTGTATGGTGTTTGGAGATCAAGCTCCAAGTCGTTGTTAAATCCTTTACAATGGAATGTTGGCCTTCATAACAAGAGGAGTTGAGTATAGGAGCAAAGAGGTCCTTCTGCAGTTGTACCGGGCCCTGGTGAGACCGCACCTGGAGTACTGTGTGCAGTTTTGGTCTCCAAATTTGAGGAAGGATATTCTTGCTATTGAGGGCGTGCAGCGTAGGTTTACTAGGTTAATTCCCGGAATGGCGGGACTGTCATATGTTGAAAGACTGGAGCAACTAGGTTTGTATACACTGGAATTTAGAAGGATGAGAGTGGATTGGAGGATAGCAAATGTTATCCCACTTTTTAAGAAAGGAGGGAGAGAGAAAACGGGTAATTATAGACCAGTTAGTCTGACATCAGTGGTGGGGAAGATGCTGGAGTCAATTATAAAAGACGAAATTGCTGAGCATTTGGATAGCAGTAACAGGATCATTCCGAGTCAGCATGGATTTACGAAGGGGAAATCATGTTTGACAAATCTACTGGAATTTTTTGAGGATGTAACTAGGAAAATTGACAGGGGAGAATCAGTGGATGTGGTGTACCTCGACTTTCAGAAAGCCTTCGACAAGGTCCCACATAGGGGATTAGTGGGCAAAATTAGAGCACATGGTATTGGGGGTAGGGTACTAACATGGATAGAAAATTGGTTGACAGACAGCAAGCAATGAGTGGGGATAAATGGGTCCCTTTCGGAATGGCAGGCAGTGACCAGTGGGGTACCGCAAGGTTCGGTGCTGGGACCCCAGCTATTTACGATATACATTAATGACTTAGATGAAGGGATTAAAAGTACCATTAGCAAATTTGCAGATTGTAGTGGCCTGGCGGAGGCCAGAGAAAGGCAAGACGCCAGGCAGTGTTTTGTGAGATTCTTTATTAGGCTGTGAGCTCCTGCCCACAGCGTAGTTCTCCTAGGGAATAGCTACGCCTTCCCTTGGTCTGGCTTTTAACCCCTCTCCCTGTCCGTCACGTAACGAGGGGGCTGACCCAAGGAGTGGCCCGATCCGCCACAGGACCCCCCCCCAAGAACCGGAGGTACAAAACGGACAGGAGGGCGCACGAGGCGACCAGCCCGGGTGCGCACCATGACCGGCGCAGGGACCGGCGGCTGACCGACAGGTGGAGGGGTCGAAACAGAGACCGTAGGGGGTAGCTTGGACGGGGGGCGACCGCGTGGGCGGGGCTGCGCAACCAGCACCGGCCGATCAATGTCCACGTGTGCCGGCTTCAGCCGTGCGACCGAAACAGTCTCTCTGCGGCCCCCCATGTCCAGAACGAATGTGGCCGAGCCGTGTTGCAGGACCCGGAAGGGGCCCTCGTACGGCCGCTGGAGAAGTGATCGGTGTGCGTCCCTGCGCAGGAATACAAACTGGCAGTCCTCCAGAGCGGCAGGGACGTGTGGCTGGAATGTCCCATGACGTGACGTGGGCACAGGTGCCAGCCTGCCCACCGTCTGCCGAAGACGTTGCAGGGCGTCAGACGGCTGCTCCACTCGACCCTGGGCTGGTGGGATGAACTCCCCGGGAACCGTCAAGGGGGCCCCGTACACCAACTCGGCGGAGGAGGAGGCCAAGTCCTCCTTGGGTGCGGTGCGGATCCCCAGCAACACCCACGGCAGGGCGTCCACCCAGTCTGGGCCCGTGAGCCGAGCCTTCAGGGCAGCTTTCAGCTGGCGGTGAAAGCGTTCCACCAACCCGTTCGACTGTGGATGGTACGCCGTAGTGTGGTGTAGGCTGACACCCAAGAGTCTTGCCATGGCCGACCACAGTTCCGAAGTGAACTGTGGCCCCCGGTCGGATGTAATGTCCAGTGGCACCCCGAACCGGGCGATCCAGTGCGCCGCCAAGGCCCGCGCGCAGGTGGCCGTCGAGGTGTCTGCCAGCGGAATGGCCTCCGGCCACCGCGTGAAGCGATCTACCACCGTGAAGAGGTGGGTCATGCCCCGGGACGGCGGCAGGGGCCCCACGATGTCCACATGAATGTGGTCGAAGCGCTGCCGAGGGACACGAAACTCTTGCAGAGGCGCACGCACGTGTCGCTGGATTTTTGAAGTTTGGCACGGGATGCAGGTGCGTGCCCAGTGTGCGACCTGCTTACGCAGCCCGTGCCACATGAAACGGGAGGATACAAGGGCCACCGTCGCCCGAATGGAGGGGTGAGACAGCCCGTGGAGCACCTCGAATACCCTGCGACGCCAGACGACAGGGACGATGGGCCGAGGCAGGCCAGTGGAGGTGTCGCATAACAGTGTTGTATCCCCGGGGCCACAGACAATGTCCTCCAGCTGCAGGCCGGACACGGCTGTACGATAGGCGGCCATCTCCTCGTCCCCCAGCTGTGCGGCTGCTAGGGCGGAATAGTCGATCCCCCCGGCCATTTGTAGGACGGCGTGGATCGCGGGTCTAGACAGGGCGTCGGCCACCCTGTTGTTTTTTCCTTCCACGAACCGAATCGAGGTGGTGTATTCCGACACATAAGCCAATTGTCTCTGTTGCCGCGCAGACCACGGATCGGAAACCTTTGCGAACGCAAAGGTGAGTGGCTTATGGTCGGTGAACGCGGTGAAGGGTCTCCCCCAAAACGGCACTTGGAAGTGTTGATGGACAAACCGTACTCGCTGAGGCGTTTACACAGCTGGCGGAGGTGGGTGCAGTGCTCCTGCTTCGAGCGGCTGGCCACGAGTACGTCGTCCAAATACACAAAGACGAATTCCAGGCCACGGCACACACAGTCCATAAGCCGTTGGAAGGCCTGTGCGGCGTTCTTCAACCCGAACGGCATCCGTAGGAACTCGAATAGGCCGAACGGAGTGATGATGGCAGTCTTGGGGATGTCATCGGGGTGGACCGGGATTTGATTATATCCACGCACAAGGTCCACCTTGGAGAACACGGAAGCTCCGGCCAGGTGGGCATTAAAGTCCTGGATGTGCGGAACCGGGTACCTGTCGGGAACGGTCGCGTCATTGCGCGAGGGCGGCAGGACCGGGTTGTCCATTATTGTTTGACATCACGACGTGTGATGTCCGTCGGGGTCACCAATGTAGTGGCCTGGCGGAGGCCAGAGAAAGGCAAGACGCCAGGCAGTGTTTTGTGAGATTCTTTATTAGGCTGTGAGCTCCTGCCCACAGCGTAGTTCTCCTAGGGAATAGCTACGCCTTCCCTTGGTCTGGCTTTTAACCCCTCTCCCTGTCCGTCACGTAACGAGGGGGCTGACCCAAGGAGTGGCCCGATCCGCCACAAGATGATACTAAGCTGGGGGGTAGTGTGAATTGTGAGGAAGATGCAATAAGGCTGCAGGGTGACTTGGACAGGTTGTGTGAGTGGGCGGATACATGGCAGATGCAGTTTAATGTAGATAAGTGTGAGGTTATTCACTTTGGAAGTAAGAATAGAAAGGCAGATTATTATCTGAATGGTGTCAAGTTAGGAAGAGGGGATGTTCAACGAGATCTGGGTGTCCTAGTGCATCAGTCACTGAAAGGAAGCATGCAGGTACAGCAGGCAGTGAAGAAAGCCAATGGAATGTTGGCCTTCATAACAAGAGGAGTTGAGTATAGGAGCAAAGAGGTCCTTCTACAGTTGTACCGGGCCCTGGTGAGACCGCACCTGGAGTACTGTGTGCAGTTTTGGTCTCCAAATTTGAGGAAGGATATTCTTGCTATTGAGGGCGTGCAGCGTAGGTTCACTAGGTTAATTCCCGGAATGGCGGGACTGTCGTATGTTGAAAGGCTGGAGCAATTAGGCTTGTATACACTGGAATTTAGAAGGATGAGGGGGGATCTTATTGAAACATATAAGATAATTAGGGGATTGGACACATTAGAGGCAGGAAACATGTTCCCAATGGTGGGGGAGTCCAGAACAAGGGGCCACAGTTTAAGAATAAGGGGTAGGCCATTTAGAACGGAGATGAGGAAGAACTTTTTCAGTCAGAGAGTGGTGAAGGTGTGGAATTCTCTGCCTCAGAAGGCAGTGGAGGCCAGTTTGTTGGAATTTTTCAAGAGAGAGCTGGATAGAACTCTTAAGGATAGCGGAGTGAGGGGGTATGGGGAGAAGGCAGGAACGGGGTACTGATTGAGAGTGATCAGCCATGATCGCATTGAATGGCGGTGCTGGCTCGAAGGGCTAAATGGCCTACTCCTGCACCTATTGTCTATTGTCTATTGAGAGGGGATCTTATCGAAACGTATAAAATTATTAAGGGGTTGGACACGTTAGAGGCAGGAAACATGTTCCCAATGTTGGGGGAGTCCAGAACCAGGGGCCACAGTTTAAGAATAAGGGGTAGGCCATTTAGAACAGAGATGAGGAAAAACTTTTTTAGTCAGAGAGTTGTGAATCTGGAATTCTCTGCCTCAGAGGGCAGTGGAGGCCAATTCTCTGACTACATTCAAGAGAGAGCTAGATAGAGCTCTTAAGGATAGCGGAGTCAGGGGGTATGGGGAGAAGGCAGGAACGGGGTACTGATTGAGAATGATCAGCCATGATCACATTGAATGGTGGTGCTGGCTCGAAGGGCCGAATGGCCTTTTCCTGCACCTATTTTCTATTGTCTATTGTCTATTGTCTATTTACTGAAGCATGTCAGAAGCAAAGCCCAGAAGCGAGTTTGCACTAAACATTGGAAGGCAAAGGTCCTCTGCAAACCTGCCTCAGCTGTTCAACATAATCAGGATTCACAATGAAACCCTGGGAAACATTCCTTTTCACAGAGGATACTTCCCCATGAAGGCAGCTAACAAAGATGAAATTCACCACTGCCTCAGGTATCAGGCCCAGCCTTTAGCCAATTGAGTACAAATATATTTGAGGGTCAAGACCTCACGCCTGACATCAAGTATGGGGTCCAGTGAACACCAATGATCCCTGTCTCACAGAGTAAGGATATCTATGTGGCTGGTCCAATTGAATTCCTGGTCAGTGTTGACCCCCAAAATGTTGATGGTGAGTACTATGTAATGCTAGTGCTATTGAATGTGAAAGACAGGCATTTAAATTCTTTCTTGTGGAGATGGTCACTGAATCAAATTATTGTGGAGTAATCGTTATTTGCCAAAGTGCATGGGAGAAGCGTTCTTGTCCCAGCATATGGACAATAAAGGTCAGGTTTACAGTGGATGTAAGATGCATCTAGAGTTAGAAAATGCATTGATAATGGTATCAGCAGCATATGAGCTGAGAAAATAAGCAGTGTTCCTGACAAAATGGATATGTGTTATGAATAGGTTGGTATGGTCTTTGATGCCAACTTAGGAGAGGAATTGAGTGTAAGGATAGGGAGCAGAGTTATGGTGGAGACTGAAGACACTGGCATCAGTGTTTCAAACATTTAATGGGAGGAAATATTCTCTCATATAAGTTAGACTAAGTTAGACAAGGAGTAAATGTTGGACAGATCAGAAGCAAAATTCATCTGAAAGAAAATGCACATTATGCACCGAAATCAGATTCAATACATAGAAATTGGTAAAAATATTAAAATGACAGGAAGAACTGAAAGATCATATAGCCCAAGTTATAATCAAATGTATATAAAATGATTATTCGTTTGCAGAATAATAATAATACATAAAGTTTTATAAATGACCAAATATCATTGCAGGGAAGCAAGGTTAATGTCAATTAAATAAAGGCACAAAATACTTAATTATTCAAGCCTTATCAACATATTATTTCTGACTTTGTGTTGATTTTTACTTATCAACATATATAGTGGATATCAGAAAGATGCCCTACATGGGAAAAAGATGGAATGGCCACCAGCAGAAATGTATGGCTGTTTTAAGGATATTTAATTTCAGAATTCCAAATGCTTTCTGATGTTCTCTCACCAGTAACATTTCCAATCTAATATTGCTGCTGATTTAGTTAATGTTGCCAATTAATAAATCATAAAGTTCTTACGAACTTAGCATCAGTTCATCGAGAAGTGTGGAATTTAATTATTTAGTTCAAGGAGGACCCTGGATCAATCCTATTACTGTTCAGTGATCTGATCTCAGACAGAGTTCTGATTGTTATTTTAGAATTCCTGTTATTATCTCTGGGAGAGGATGGAGAAAGAATCATGTGTATTTTCCTTTAGTATATCATCTGGTATTCATTATATAGAAGAGTTGCAGGTGAGAATGCACCATTCTCCAAAACCTACCAACTGAACAAACCTTGGGTGAAATGTGGGAGGGCTTCTGTCAGTAATTCAGGAAAAAAGGGAAAATGAAAGAACACTATTTCTTTTTATACTGTTTCACAACCCCGAAGACTTGTCTTTTTAAGAAAAATGGTCTGTGAATGCTAAACAGGGAATCAGTATCCCACATTTTGTTAACTGATCACAGATATTTTATGTTATTGATTGATTGTCATGTTAACCTCGTAGGTTTGTATTTGAGCATGTTAACCTCGTAGGTTTGTATTTGTTCTTTGTGAAGGTAAACCTACAAGCTGTTTTTTTCAATCATTGAGAGATTTTCTAATTTTGTCATATTAAGCTCTAGAAAAGTTAAAGTTTTCCAACAAACTATAGTATCAAATTATCTTATCCCTCGCATTTGTAGTTCAGACTCATGATTTCCAATTTCATCATGGTAAATTGTGAAATTAATTACGTCTAATCATATGTTGGCGAGCAACAGATTTAAATATCTGTGGAGATGCCTGGAATGTTGTTTAAGCACCAATCTTTCACTTATACTTGCTAAGGGAGGGACTGGCCAGGCCATCGCAATACAACATTCTAACATCTGTTCTGCACTGTGTAGTTACTCCTGGGTAACTTGGAATGGCAACATCAACAATAAAGCACCTTCAGTATAATGAAAACATCCCATGGCATTTCACAGGATAGTGAACAAATAAATTGAAGCTGAACAACTAGCTTTATTCATTTAAAGGATCTGGGCTTCACACACTGAGCCAACATTTAATTTCGCAGCCTTGGTTGCCCTTGAGAAGGTGATAATGAGTTGCCTTCACGACCATTGCAGCCTTTGAGGTGTGCGCACACTCATAAAGCTGTTAGAAAGGCAGTTCCAGGCTTTTGTCCCAGAATTTTGTCGGAGGTTGAGGAGAGACTTGATAGAAGTATATAAATTTATGAGAGGCATAGACAGCCAAATTTTTTGGAAATTTCCAACATTAGTGGGTGGCATGGTGGTACAGTCCCACATACCTGGGTTCGATCCTGACTATGAGTGTTGCCTATATGGAGTTTGTCGGTTTTCTCCAGGTGCTCCGGTTTCCTCCCACACTCCAAAGATGTGCAAGTTTGTAGGTTAATTGGCTTTGGTAAAGACTGTAAATTATCCCTAATGTGTAGGATAGTGCTAGTGTATGGGGATTGCTGGTCTTAGTGGGCTGAAGGTCCTGTTTCCGCACTGTAACTCTGACCTAAACTAAATTGAGGGCATAATGATAAGCGAAGGGAGAAAGTTTAATAGAGATGTGCTGGGCAAGATTTTTACACAGGGAGTATTGGGGCCCTGGAATGCATTGCCGGGGGTGGTGGTGGGGACAGATATGATAGTGGTGTTTAAAGAGGCTTTAGATAGGCACATAGAAATACAGGGAATTGAGGGATATGGATCATGTGCAGGCAGATGAGATCAGTTTAACATGGCATCATGTTCGGCACGAACATTATGGACCAAAGTGCTATTCCTGCGCTGTACCGTTCCATGTTCTGTGACAGTAAAGGAATTGCGATATATTTCCCTATTAGAATATACATTGTTTTGGAGGCCAATTTCTAGGTGTTGGTGTTCCCCTGCATTTGTTGCTCTGTCCTTCTTTCCGGTAAAGGTCATGGGTTTGGAAAGTGCTGTCTAAGGAGACTGGGCGAGTTGCTGCAATGCATCCTATAGTTGGTACAAACTGCTGCTACTGGTGGGGTGAGTGAATGGTTGTAAATGAAGTATTTATCAAATGGGATGCTATGCCCTGTATGGAGTCGAGTTTCTTGACTTCTGTTGAAGCTGCACTCATCCTGGCAAGTGGGGGTTTATTCCATCACACTCTTGACATGAGCCTTTGCAGATGGTGGACAGGCTATGAGAGCTAGGAGGTTAGTTATTCACGGCAGGATTCATTGCTGCTCTTGTGGTCACAATGTGAATATGGCTAATCTAGCTCAGTTTCCAGTCAATGATAATCCCCAGGATGTTGACAGTTAGAGGTGAGATATAAAAATGTTTAAAAAATGTAAAATGTAAAAAACCTTTATTGTCACTACACAAAGTACAGCGAAATTAAAACAGTCCAGATGATGCAATCACACACAGCAGACAGTACAAAGGATAAACCTTTATCCATAACAAGCTAAACCTAATCTACTGAATTAAACAAACTGACCTCTAATACAATATAGACAAAACAATTACAATACGGTCAAGGCAGTGTACAGTTCAATCAAGACAGCAAGTTATTGCACAGCAATGAGAGCTAACATATTGCAAGTGCCGTTTAAAAAAAAAAAAAGAATTAATGTAATTAAATATAAGGTGCGGTCGGTTGTAACATGTAATAAGTTTAGCAAATGTTAAGCAATATAAGTGCAGTAGAATGTAAACATGTATTAAATTGAGGCTTATGTTTTCTGACAAGTAACTGACAGTGTTCCGATCAGTTCCATTCCTTCCATTCAGTTTTATGTGAGTGTCTGGCAGTGTTCAGCTCACGTATGACGCTGGGGTAGAAGCTGTTCTTGAGTCTATTAGTCCGTGATGTAATGGACCTAAACCGTCTACCAGAGGGCAGCAGTTGGAGCAGCTGATGACCAGGGTGGGAGGGATCCCTCAGGATGTTGGCTGCTCTGCTGAGAGAGCGGACGGAGTAAAGTTCCTCTAGAGAGGGCAGTGGGCAACCAATGATTTTCTTTGCAGAGTTGATGACCCTCTGAAGGGCTTTCTTGTCTGCCTCTGAGCTGCTGGTGTACCACATAGAAATACAGTACGTCAGCACACTCTCGATGGTGCAACGGTAGAAAGTCACTAGCAGCTGCTCTTGCAGGTTGTTCTTCCTGAGGATCCTCAAAAAGTAGAGCCACTGCTGTGCCTTTTTGACTGCCGCTATGGTGTTTGTGGTCCAGGAGAGATCCTCAGCAATATGCGTGCCCAGGAACTTGAAGGCAGGGACCCTTTCCACACAAACCCCGCTGATATGCAGTGGTGTATAGCCCGTATTGTGTCTTCGGAAGTCTATAATGAGTTATTTTGTCTTGGAAGGATTCAGAGCCAGATTGTTTTCCGCACACCATCCTATCAGTTTTTGGACTTCATCTCTGTAGGCTGTCTCGTCATCTCCTGAGACGAGTCCAACCACAGTCGTGTCATCCGCAAACTTGATGATGGTGTTGGTAGGATGAGTGGGGGTGCAGTCATGGGTGTAAAGGGCGTAGAGAAGGGGGCTCAACACGCATCCTTGTGGGCAGCCGGTGCTGATTGTGAGAGTGGAGGATGTGTGAGGGCCTAATCTGACCATCTGGGCCGATTGGTCAGGAAGTCCTTAATCCAATTACAGATAGATTGGGAGAGTCAGTTAGTTTAGAAACCAGTCTGTCCGTGATGACCGTGTTAAATGCTGAACTATAATCTATGAAGAGCATCCTCACGTAACTGCCCTGCCGCTCAAGATGGGTCAGTGCGGTGTGTAGAGCAGTAGTAATGGCGTCCTCTGTAGACCTGTTTGATCTGTAAGCGAATTGGTGTGGGTCGATAGTGGCTGAGAGGCTGGCTTTGATGTGCTGCTGGACCAGCTTCTCAAAGCACTTCATAATGACTGGGGTTAGTGCAACAGGACGGTAGTCGTTGAGATCACGGATGACTGATTTCTTTGGCAGTGGGATTATTGTTGTAAGAGGGAAGTGATCAAAAATTTGGATATAGGTAAGTTTTAAGGTGCATCTTAAAGAAGAGAGACAGAGTGACAACAGAACTGTATTCCCGAGTTTTGGGGTTGACAACTATCTACTCTACTTTAGGTACAGCTATCAATCATTACCATTCAAAGAAACTAAAGAGACCAGAATTTGAAGTGCATTGATTTTACAAGAGTTATGGAACATGACGTATTTATACTGAAAGAATGGGGCAAATCTATGGAGATATTTTAAACCAAAGATTACTTTTGAATGAAGATATTTCTTAATTGATGCTAAAAATGGATTCTTATTATAATCTGTTTCTGGTTATGCCATTAGATTGACAATGCAGTTTCCCTGTTTACCTCAGTCCATCTCAAGTGGTTTTGTTGAGGAACATTGGGTATGGGACGTTCATGCCAAGTCACCAGCAGTGCAACTTTCTCCTTGTCGGAGAGCTGTTTACTTCCATATTGATCCCATCGTGCAAAGTGAAGGTACAGCTGGAGTGAGAGGAACCAAAGGTGATTTCATATTTTTGCTCTTTGGTCCCAATAAATGCAAGACTAAATGAAGCTTTATTTCATATACACTATAAGGTGTTTCACTTAACACATCTACAGCATCAATGGTGATTAACTCCCTAAATCTAGGGCCATCCAATGCCTTTCAAATTCCACTTGCTGCGGCCAACCTTTCCAGTGTGTGAAACAGATCGTTTTTTTATTGACATGATCGTAAGGGTTAGAGTTAAATACCACAATTTTCCTTTAATTAAACAGGGAAAAAAAATCAATAGTTGGTATATGTAAAAAATCAAAAAGGCAACAGGAGATTGTATAGAAATCACTTTCTCATCCAGGGATTAAAAAATGCACCTCGAGTGATTCTGAAATTTGTTTGATTGCCATTGGTTAGGAATTCAGTCACATTTGTCTTAAAACTTAACTTAAAACTTAAAACATTTTAAAAAAAACATGCCACCAGGTGGATTCAATGCACCTTCCCAGGGTCATTTAGAAATATTACGTAAATGTTGACCTTGGATAACATTTCTTTTCTGGCTCAGTTAATTTTGTTGAACATTCTTATTCATCATATTTCATATGCTGACCGTACATCAATGCTCTCAAGAATAATGTTTATCAGATTATTTCTTCATCAATTATTGTTAATTCCCTCCAGTCATTGCAACCATCTTATTTTCCAGCAGGCCTGGTCCATTTTATATTCTGAAGATAGGCACTAGTACCTCAGCGGGTCAGGCAGCATATCTGGAGGAAAGGAATAGGTGAAGATTCAGGTCGAAACTTTCTTGAGACGGAAGAAGGGTCTCGACCCGAAACACACCCATTTCATTTCTCCAGAGATGCTGCCTGATCCGCTGAGTAACTCCAGCAATTTGGGTCCATCTTTGATGTAAACCAGCATCTGCAGTTCCTTCCTGCACATTTCATATTCTGCTTTCTCTGTTTAGCCAGCCTTCCAATTTTGCAGTAATTGTATCCTTCAAAACCAAATATAGAAAACCACGAACGAATAGCATTCCTTTCTTTAAAGTCTTACTTTCCTATTGACTTGTTTTAAAGCAGATCATTAATGGTCAATTGAAACCATTAATGGTCAATTGAGGGATATACAAATTTTCAGAGTTTTGTTCCGCAGATGCTGCCTAATCAGTTGCATGTTACTCATATTTTATGTTTCTATTTCAGATGTTCAGCATCGACAGCTTTTTTTGATTGACATATAATTTTGCACATTGTGTGGAAGTGTATCATTAGATCATAAGATATAGGTGCAGAAAAAGCCATTTGGCCCATTGATTCTGCTCCGCCATTCGATCATGGTTGATCAATTTTCCCCTCTTAACCCCATTCTTCTGCCTTCTTCCCGTAACCTTTGATGCCCTTACTAATCAAGAACCTATCAATCTCTGCTTTAAAAATACCCAATGATTGGGCCAACACATCCACCTGTGGCAATGAATTCCACAGATTCACCACTCCCTGGCTAAAGAAATTCCTCATCTCCATTCTAAAGGAACATCTTTTTTATTCTGAGGCCGTGCCCTCTGGTCCTAGACTCTCCCACTACTGGAAACATCCTCTCCACATCCACTCTATTTATGTTTAATGCAATAGTCAATAGTGACTCAAATTATTTAATGCCCCTTTTCATTCATCATTATGTTTCTACAGGTTTCATCCATGGAGAGTATTATTGGGAAGTTAAGTTTCTTGAACCTCCCTATGGTACTTCTGTGATGGTGGGCGCTGCGACGAAACAAGCTCTGCTACATCTTGGGAATTATCAATTTATAAACATGTTAGGTGAGTATCTTCTGTAAATATGTAATTATCTGTTCAGTATATCATAATATTTTAAAGTTGGTCTTGTTATATTTGCATTATTTGTCATTGCCAAGTAATCTCTTTGACTTCTGCTGCACCCTAGTGGCCCCATCCAGGAGAGATCCAGAGGTTTATCCATGGAACAGTCTATCTGTGCTCATAAAGTGATAAAGTCATCAGGAAAGTAAAGGCAGATGCTGGAAACCTTAACGATAAAAGAGAAAATGTTTATTTGAGTCAGAGTTTAGGCTTCAAGTTCATGATCTCTTCCAGGAAGTTCTGGTCCACGCTACAGAGTTTCTATTTGTTGCTTTTATATTGGTTACCATCACTGATTTCTTCTTTGTCTCGGTGCACGATGGCGCAGCGGTAGAGTTGCTGCCTTACAGCGAATGCAGCGCCGGAGACTCAGGTTCGATCCTGACTACGGGCGCCGTCTGTACGGAGTTTGTACGTTCTCCCCGTGACCTGCGTAGGTTTTCTCCGAGATCTTCGGTTTCCTCCCACACTTCAAAGACGTACAGGTCTGTAGGTTAATTGGCTGGGCAAATATAAAAATTGTCCCTAGTGGGTGTAGGATAGTGTTAGTGTGCGGGGATCGCTGGGCGGCGCGGACCCGGTGGGCCGAAGGGCCTGTTTCTGCGCTGTATCTCTAAATCTAAAAATCTTGTTTTAGAAAATGTGTTGACCAAACCTTGCTTCCACAGCCGCTTCTCGTTCACTTTGTCTTTCACTTACGCCTTGAGCGTTGCAGCTGAAATTCCACCTTTCACATTTGAGGCTACTCATGATTGTAAATAATATGATAAACATATGGGACAGGCTGTTTGAGAATTCTACATCTGTTATCAATTTACAAAATCTGTAAATAATCTGGAACTGTTGTATATCAAAGTTATGCTAAAACAGGTGCAACTTTCTTATCCAGTCGCCTACACTGTGTTCTCACTGTAAAACTATCAATGTCTCATTGTAGCACAAATATACTCACTATATAAAACATGGTCTGTTCTGAAAGTTGTATCAACACAAAAACAGATGTTTTTGTCTTCTTTGGGATATTATAAGCTTGGTGAGTACAGATTGCATAGATTTTAGTATTGTTTTTTGTATTATGAGTGACCTAGTGACATTTTAATTACCTTGCTCTGGTGAAATATAGCTTAATCATATACAGTGGTTTCTATTACTTTATGTGCTTGGATGGCACAGTGGATACTAAAATTGTCTCTTGGTCCTGTGAATCCTGTTAAAACCAATAGTATAATATTCTTCTTTTCCTGCTCTATGAGTCTGGTGTGAAAGCATGGTATTTAGTCAGTTTGTTATCGGTACTTTGACCTGTATGGACGTAAAGTTGACTATGGATCTCACTGGCCTGAGAGTAACTGTAAGAGTAGAAAATTGAAATCACACAGGAGTAGTTTTCTCAGGAAGCACAGCAGTGTCTGGGGGACAATTTAAAAACTGCATTTTACCATAATTTGGGAATTATTTGTAGAAGCTGCATGTCATGTGTCATATTGTCTTATTTTTCAGAGTTCATAGTCATAGAGTGATACGGTGTGGAAACAGGCCCATTGGCCCAAATTGCCCACACTGGCCAACATGTCCTAGCTACACTAGTCCCACCTGCCTGCGCTTGGTTCATGTCCCTCCAAACCTAGCCTATCCATGTACCTATTTTACAGTTTCTTAAACGGTGAGATAGTCCCAGCCTCAACCACCTCCTCTGTCACCTCCATACACCCACCACCTTTTGTGTGAAAAAGTTACCCCTTGGATTCCTATTAAATCTTTTCCCCTTCACCTTGAACCCATGTCCTCTGGTCCTCGATTCCCCTACTCTGGGCAAGAGACTAAGCATCTACCCGATCTATTCCTCTCATGATTTTGTATACCTCTATAAGATCAACCCTCATCCTCCTGCGCTCCAAGGAATAGAGACCCAGCCTATTCAACCTCTCCCTATAGCTCACACCCTCTAGTCCCGGCAACATCCTCATAAATCTTTTCTGAACCCTTTCAAGCTTGACATTATCTTTCCTATAACAAGGTACCCAGAACTGAACACAATACTGTCATTAATCGAAAACTTAATTTCAAGAAACCATGTGTATCCTTTTGAAGATTATAATCTATTTTAAAAAGACCATCCAAACCTGAGACTGTTAAGGAGATCCTTCTTTTGTCTGACATGAACAAACATTTTTCAAAATGTACGCCACTGAAATCGTGTTGAATATTTTAAGAAGGGAGATTAAAGTGGCATATAATAATACTTAATAAGAAGAAGAATTATTACTTAATACTTTATTTCCATACACTGACTGATTTCCTTTGAATCCTCTCAGGTTGGAGTACCCCTGTATCCTATTGTCAGTTCTACAGCTGCAGAAACAGAACTTCACCTGGAGATGAGAAGCTGCCGGTTTCTGTCACTGCAAGAACAGTGTTTGTACACAATCCTGCGTCATCTGGTAGACAAAGTCCACATAGACACACTGCCATTGCCTGAAATCATCAGAAGACAACTTAAAGAATTCTGAGTCTGGCAGAAATTTTAATTACCAAGTTTACTATGCTTGAGAAAGTGGCTTCGGCAGTCTCCTCTAAGACTTACATGCCATGAATTTGCAAGGGATAAACTAAATATAATCCCCAAACGTTAAGGTCGTAATGTAGACTTTGTCCTGGAAAACATTTAAGAAGATTGTATTCATATTTAAAAGTGTTTATTGGAGGAGTATGGATTAGAGAATGCATTCCATATATTTTTTCATTATTTTTGGACTTCAAATGTGCTAATGCTTTCAGCCAACCAAAGATGCCAGACATGTTCACAATGAAAGACAAAGAAGTATTTGTTTATGATCAATAGTTGGAATTAGATAATATTTTAAAGTACTTCATGAGAAATATAAGAATGGAAGCCTTTAACCAAAGACTGGGACCCAGGATTGAATCATTTAATGCTCTTGCAAAGCAAGGATAATCCAAGAGACGACCGAAAAGGTAAGTGAAGAAGTAAGCCTGGTGGGGACCAGCGTTCCAGCATTTTAATGATATATTTTTTCTAGGATACACTAGGAAAAGTAAGTAAAACTTAAATAATTTAACATGTTCTTAGGTCCAGTATAAGCGGTACACCATTTAAAGACAATAGGAGTGCTGAAACCTGCAAATTTATTTTACATAGTTAGGTCACAATATTTTACTGGCCAAACAATCAAATAGTGGAATTTGAAAAGGTAATAAATTCAGCCTTAATTTAATTAGCTCTTTATAGTTAACCTTTAACTTTTTTAATATTTATTCTTTAATTTACAAAATGTAATATATATTAATGTTTAAAAATATAATTGTAAGTATAAGAATGAAATAATAACTTTTGCTGATCATTAAAAAAATATGGACATGTTTGTGAAAACATTAAACAGTATTCACAAAAAACAAACATAAGTTCTGGGTTAAACAATTTTACTCCAACATACAATTTAAAAATTACATTAACTTTGCCTGAGGGGATACTATTCATATATTCAGTTGAGCACAGAATGAGTTCTTAGTCCCACGTGTAAATTGGAAGTATGCATTTGGTAAGATGATTTTGCTGGTCATCTCAGCTCATTTTGTATATCAGTTTACTATTGTTGGAAGAGCAGCAATGATGGAGACAGGTGCCAGGTTCCATTTGGAAAATGTTATATGGTAGGAGACATACTGAAGCGATTGGAAGGCAAGAAAATTGGGTAGAGTTTCTCCTTAAGAAAATATAAGGAATTTGGGGGACATTATACTTTTTTTTTAAGTCAATGCAAAGTTCTTTCAATCTTATGCTTGTACAAAGCTATCAAATATGATCAAAATAATTTAACAGAATGCCGAGCAGCAATCTTTTGACAATGTGAAATAGACAAATGGTGTTTGCAGTTCTTATGCCTTTGCTTTGAAGGTCAACAAACCCATTTGGAATGGACAGTTTACTCCTGCCCCAATTGGCAATACTAAGCGTGAATAATTTTAGCACATTCACAGGATTGTTTACACATTTTGGAAACTGAAAGCTAACTTTCATTACCAACATCGGATACCACACGTACAGCAATGATATGAATAATTGAACTGCTTCTTGCACAGATTGCACATTCCAAGCAAAATTGTTGGATTAATTTCTTAGTTTAGTTTAAATGTAAAAAATAAGCTAACAATTTAGCTTGGTATGTGGAATCTGAGCAAGAAGCATTTCATGGACAAAGTGCAGAATCTACACGGAAAATCTAGTTCAGGGTTAGACAATAGACAATAGACAATAGGTGCAGGAGTAGGCCATTCAGCCCTTCGAGCCAGCACCGCCATTCAATGCGATCATGGCTGACCACTCTCAATCAGTACCCCGTTCCTGCCTTCTCCCCATACCCCCTAACTCCGCTATCCTTAAGAGCTCTATCCAGCTCTCTCTTGAAAGCATCCAACGAACTGGCCTCCACTGCCTTCTGAGGCAGAGAATTCCACACCTTCACCACCCTCTGACTGAAAAAGTTCTTCCTCATCTCCGTTCTAAATGGCCTACCCCTTATTCTTAAACTGTGGCCCCTTGTTCTGGACTCCCCCAACATTGGGAACATGTTATCTGCCTCTAATGTGTCCAATCCCCTAATTATCTTATATGTTTCAATAAGATCCCCCCTCATCCTTCCAAATTCCAGTGAATACAAGCCCAATCGCTCCAGCCTTTCAACATACGACAGTCCCGCCATTCCGGGAATTAACCTAGTGAACCTACGCTGCACGCCCTCCATAGCAAGAATATCCTTCCTCAAATTTGGATACCAAAACTGCACACAGTACTCCAGGTGCGGTCTCACCAGGGCCCGGTACAACTGTAGAAGGACCTCTTTGCTCCTATACTCAACTCCTCTTGTTACGAAGGCCAACATTCCATTGGCTTTCTTCACTGCCTGCTGTACCTGCATGCTTCCTTTCATTGACTGATGCACTAGGACACCCAGATCTCGTTGAACTCCCCCTCCTCCTAACTTGACACCATTCAGATAATAATCTGCCTTTCTATTCTTGCTTCCAAAGTGAATAACCTCACACTTATCTACATTAAACTGCATCTGCCATGTATCCGCCCACTCACACAACCTGTCCAAGTCACCCTGCAGCCTTATTGCATCTTCCTCACAATTCACACTACCCCCCAACTTAGTATCATCTGCAAATTTGCTAATGGTACTTTTAATCCCTTCGTCTAAGTCATTAATGTATATCGTAAATAGCTGGGGTCCCAGCACCGAACCTTGTGGTACCCCACTGGTCACTGCCTGCCATTCCGAAAGGGACCCATTTATCCCCACTCTTTGCTTTCTGTCTGTCAACCAATTTTCTATCCATGTCAGTACCCTACCCCCAATACCATGTGCCCTAATTTTGCCCACTAATCTCCTATGTGGGACCTTGTCGAAGGCTTTCTGAAAGTCGAGGTACACCACATCCACTGACTCTCCCTTGTCAATTTTCCTAGTTACATCCTCAAAAAATTCCAGTAGATTTGTCAAGCATGATTTCCCCTTCGTAAATCCATGCTGACTCGGAATGATCCCGTTACTGCTATCCAAATGCTCAGCAATTTCGTCTTTTATAATTGACTCCAGCATCTTCCCCACCACTGATGTCAGACTAACTGGTCTATAATTACCCGTTTTCTCTCTCCCTCCTTTCTTAAAAAGTGGGATAACATTTGCTATCCTCCAATCCACAGGAACTGATCCTGAATCTATAGAACATTGAAAAATGATCTCCAATGCTTCCACTATTTCTAGAGCCACCTCCTTAAGTACTCTGGGATGCAGACCATCAGGCCCTGGGGATTTATCAGCCTTCAGTCCCATCAGTCTACCCAAAACCATTTCCTGCCTAATGTAGTGTTCAATAATAATATATAATAATAATAAACATTTATTTTATATAGCGCTTTTCCAAATGCTCAAAGACGCTTTACAAAAACAGTCAAGACATAAAAACAAACAAACGAACTGTCCTGACGGAGAAGCGGCGAACAAATAGCGCCAGCGTCCTCTCACGTCAGGGTCCGGCAGTGGACAATAAAGAACACAAGACACACAATTACAATTTTTAACACAAACAGCCATCACAGTGATTGCTCCAGGCACACCCTCACTGTGATGGAAGGCAAAGAAAAGTCTTATCTCCTCCTCATTCTTCTCCCATGGTGCCACAAGGCGATCGAGGCTCCCGACTTTTGAAGCCCCCACCGGGCGATGGTAAGTCCCAGGGCCGAGCCGAGCAGGCCGATGAAGGTCCTGAGCCCCCACCGGGCGATGGAAGGTGCCGTGGCCAGGCCACACAGGGCGATGAAGGGCCTGT
Organism: Rhinoraja longicauda; assembly: GCF_053455715.1. Taxonomy (NCBI): domain Eukaryota; kingdom Metazoa; phylum Chordata; class Chondrichthyes; order Rajiformes; family Arhynchobatidae; genus Rhinoraja; species Rhinoraja longicauda. The sequence continues at coordinate 24,694,980 of NC_135970.1, read as the reverse complement.
GAGCGGGTCGATCAAACCTCGCGTTTCGGGGCGGTCGAAGCTGCTACGGCTGGAGCTCCCGAAAGCCGGTCGCCAGCCAGGGACCTGCGAACTCCCGATGTTGCGGTCTGCAGGGCCCACGGCCGAAGCCTCCGAGATGGTGAGTCCAGGCCCTGCCCTGGTGAGTCCAGGTCCAGGCCCTGAGTCTTCAAGGTCGATCCCAGCTGGAGGCCGCCGACTCCTGTTAGGCCGTAGCGCGAACGGAGACACAACACGGTAAAGGTCGCATCTCCGTTGAGGAGGAGATTGGAAAAAAAGGTTTCCCCCACCCCCCCACCACCCCCACATATACAGAGTTAAAAATAAATCAAAAGAAACATTTAAATGATAACAAAGACAAAAACAAAACAAAAAAGACAGAGAGACTGCCGTTCAGCTGCAGAATGCAGCCACGCCCCGTCAATGCCAGAGTTGTTAAATGAAAGTTGTGATTTGTCACACAGCACACAAGCCTTTTGGCATATCCTGTCCCTCTTATACACAACAATTTCATGGGAAAGTCAGACACAAAATGCTGGAGTAACTCAGCGGGTCAGGCAGCATTTCTGGAGAGAAGGAATGGGTGACGTTTCGGGTGGAGACCTTTCTTCAGAATGTCATGGGAAAAGTGAATTACTGTCTATCCTATTTATGCCCCTCATAACTGTGAACATGTGAGAATTCTTTGCTCCAAGGAAAACAACCCAGCCTTATCTAATCCCTCTTTATAATTGAGACCCTCATTCCAGGCAATAGGGGGATTGCACATAAGGTCAGAGGGCGTGACGCGCGGAGTCGCTCAAGTCATCTGAAGGACATGGCAACCTCTGGCATACACTAGTAACACATGCAACACGAAAAAAATGCCAAAATGGTCAATTTTGTGCTGAAAAAGATGAGGAAGAAGCTGGAAGATCCGGCGGAAGAAGAGGAACCGGGAGAAAGGCTGCAAAGCCCGCGGACGCAAGAAGCAGCTGAAAAGATGTCTGGCCAGCCGGCGGGAGAAGGGGAAACACGGCTGGGAAGGGAGGCAGGAGAGCAAGGCCGAGAAGCTGAGGGCCACTGCCCGGCCGGCGGGGGGAGAAGAAGAGGAGGAGGAGGAGGAAAGGACGGAGTTGAGCGAGCTGGGAGAGGAGCGGTGGGAAGAACCCGAGCCAGGGGGCCTGGAGGGTCTGCAGGGGAAGACGCAGCGAGCACTGGAGGTCGCCGACCTGCTTGAGGGCGAAGGGCCCAGGGAGCCGTGCTCGACGGCCTTGGAGGAGGAGGCGGTGGAAGAGGAGGAGGAGCGGAGTGTCGAGCCTGAAGAGGAGGAGGAAGAGGACCAGGGAGAGGCCGATCGTCAGCAGAGGCCGAGCAGTAGCGAGAGCTGCGCTGGGGGCCGAGGCGGAGGGCACGAGGTGTTGTGCGCCGGTCAAGTGGAAGCGGAGACCGGCTGACGGAGATGGCGAGCGGGGAGAAGGGCTGGAGAGCCAGCAGGAGCGGCGAGGGGCCGAAGAGCCGCAGGAAGCGAGGCGTGGAGCAGGGGCAACGAGCCTGAAGCAGAGGGGAGCGCAGGAACGGGGAGAGGTGTCGGGACACTGGGAGCACCGGGGAGGGAGTCGGAGACACACAGACGGGTGAAGCCGAGCTGCAGCAAAGTGCAGCCGCAATATTCAATTGCAACACCCTCTCAAATTAGGACTGACGAATTGTTCCACAACAGAAGTCGTTCCAAACATAAAATAGAAGAAAAAGACTAAGCAAAGACTAAGCTGCACTGAAAGCCATAGTAAGTGATTGCCTGCAGTACATGGCCAAGTAGGCGTTGCGTGGCAACCAAGTAAGCGTTGCGTGGCAACAGTAAGGTCAGGGGTCGTGACCTCGCCTGCCTTGCAATCCCCCTATATCCTGATGAATCTCCTCTATACCATCTCCTGGGCAATCATATCCTTTCAAATATCTCCTGGGCAATCATATCCTTGCCAAAACCTCAATAATATTCCAGGCGTGTAAAACTGCAAATGCTGGTTTACACCGTAGCCACAAAATGCTGGAGTAATTCAGCGGATCAAGCAGCTTCTTTGGAGAAAAGAGACCCTTCTTCAGACCAAAAGCGTTACCTATTCCTTTTCTCCAGAAATGCTGCCAAATCCACTGAGTTACTCCATAATATTCCAGGAATGAACTCACCAATGCTTTAGTGACATTGGGCAGACTCTGACGTCGTACCTGGTCTTAACTCAGCTTCACCTAGCCCTAGGACATATAGTCCGATAGTAGACCGTGATCAGCACTAGTCTAAAAACAGCAAAAATGGTGGTAATAGAAACTCCGGGGCCAAGTCAAAGCCTAAGAGGATGAAGTTTGGTCATAGTAAACAAGAAACTTTGAAAATTCTAAATCTCAATTGCCAGAGCATTAGAGCAAAGAAAGCAGGATTCCAGGCTCTTATAGACCAGGAAAACCCAGACATAATAATCGGTACAGAATCTTGGTTGAACAAAGACATTGTCGCAGGTGAAAATTTTCCAATATTCTACCAGGTGTTTAGAAAAGACAGGGAAGGGGACTCTCATGGTGGTGTATTCATCGCTATTAGGAACTTTTATATTGCTACTGAAGAAAAAGGTCTTGATGCAAACTGCGAGTTGCTGTGGGTTAGCATTCACATAAAGGGGCTAAAGCCTACATACATCGGGGCATTTTACCGCCCTCCATCGTCAGGACAGAAACATTTAAGAGAACTTGAAACTTCTTTATCCAAGATTCCGAAGTCTGCTTCTGTATGGTTACTGGGGGATTTCAATCTCCCTGATATAGACTGGTCCAGCAATACCCTTCGTACTGGGGGAAGAAATACTGCATGCAGCAAGGTTATGTTGGATTTGGCCAATGATTTCAACCTCACTCAAATGGGTGATAAGCCCACTAGAGACAGAAACATACTTGACTTGTGCTTTGTCAGCCATCCCTCCTTTGTAGAAAGTTGTGATGTGACATTAGGCATAAGCGACCATGTTGCGGTTATTGTCCAAGCCAAGATGACAGCCAAAGCAGTTAGACAATAGACAATAGGTGCAGGAGGAGGCCATTCGGCCCTTCGAGCCAGCACCACCATTCAATGTGATCATGGCTGATCATTCTCAATCAGTACCCCGTTCCTGCCTTCTCCCCATACCCCCTGACTCCGCTATCTAGCTCTCTCTTAAATGCATTCAGAGAATTGGCCTCCACTGCTTTCTGAGGCAGAGAATTCCACAGATTCACAACTCTCTGACTGAAAAAGTTTTTCCTCATCTCAGTTCTAAATGGCCTACCCCATATTCTTAAACTGTGGCCCCTTGTTCTGGACTCCCCCAACATTGGGAACATGTTTCCTGCCTCTAAAGTGTCCAACCCCTTAATAATCTTATACGTTTCGATAAGATCTCCTCTCATCCTTCTAAATTCCAGTGTATACAAGCCTAGTCGCTCCGAGAAGGAAGATTTTCCTCTACAAAAAGGCAGATTTCTCTTCTGTAGATGAACTCATATCAGAATTTAATGAGAAATTAACAGAAGATTATGTGGCAGCAAGAGACATAAACATACTGTGGTTAGATTTTAAACAAGTTCTTGTCAGGGCCATGGACCGTTTTATTCCATCAACGATGTATTCCACCAGATATAATTTACCGTGGGTAAATTTATCAATTAGGCGTGCAATTAGGAAAAAACAAAGGCTTTATAACAGAGCAAGAAAATCTGGGTCAACTTCCGAATGGACAGATTTCAAGAAATCTCGACAGACAAATCAGGAAAGCAAATCAAGAATACATCCATGATGTGATGGGGGAGAGTTTAAAATCAGAAGACACAAAGCCTTTCTGGAATTACATCAAGAAAATGAGCCAAGAAGTATTTGGAATCTCAAGCCTCACATCGATGGGGCGGACAGTATGCTTGGCAGCAGACAAGGCCGACGTGTTAAACCAGCAGTTTTTACTGAAGAAAACCTAGATGAATTCCCGTCTATGAACTCACAACAAACTCCAATAATTGCAGATGTTAAGGTAGCAACGAACGGGGTGCAAAAATTATTGGAAGAAACAAAACCAAAGAAGGCATCCGGGCCAGATCAGATACCAGCCAGTGTTTTAAAGAATTGTGCAGCAAGTTTAGCTCCAGTCTTTCAAAAGATTTTTCAGAAGTCTGTGAATAGTGGAGAACTCCCAGAAGATTGGCTGAATGCTAACATTCTCCCCATCTATAAAAAAGGAGATAGGATAAATCCTGCAAACTATTGCCCAGATTCTCGAACATATAATCCACCGACATATTATGGACCATATTGACTTCCACAAGGTACTAACAAACCACCAACATGGCTTTAGACAGGGTCGATCATATGAAACCCAACTGGCGGGACTCATCGATGATCTAGCCAGGTCACTCGATAACAAGGGTTAGACTGACCTGATTATATTAGACTTCAGTAAGGCTTTTGATAAGGTTCCCCACAAGCGGTTCCTGTACAAGCTCAACCATGTAGGAATAGACGGCAACCTCTTAAATTGGATTGAGATCTTTTTGACACCAGCGAGTTCTCTTGGAGGAAGAGACGTCTATTTAAACTCCTGTGACACGTGGCGGCGCCTAACGGCAGCGGCTGACTAGCAGTCTGTCCGTCTTTTTTTCCCCTTTTTTTGTTGTGTGTCGGTGTTGGGATGGTTTTTATATATATTTTTTTGGTTGTGTATGTGTGGGAGGGGGTGGTGGTGTGGGAGGGTGGGTGTGGGGGGGAAACTTTTCTCTTCCTCACGGCGCGGGGTGCGGCTCGGCTGCGGGGCCTAACATCGCCCGCTGCGGCTCGGCCGCTGGACTTTACATCACCCGGTGCGGCTTGGCCGCTGGACTTTACATCCCGGTGCGGCTCGGCCGCTGGACTTAACAGTGCCCGGTGCAGCTCGGCTGCGGGGCTTAACATCGCCCGGTGCAGCTCGGCTGCGGGGCTTAACATCGCCCGGTGCAGCTCGGCTGCGGGACTTTTCACCGCTGGTGCGGCTCGGCTGCGGGACTTAACATCGCCCGGTGCGGCTCGGCCGCGGGGCTTAACATCGCCCGGTGCAGCTCGGCTGCGGGGCTTTTCATCGCTGGTGCGGCTCGGCTGCGGACTTGACATCGCCCGGTGCGGCTCGACCACGGGACTTAGCTGCGCAAGGCTTGGTCGCGGGCCTTTCATCGCCCGGTTCGGCCGCGAGACGTTTCAGCGCCCGGTGCGGGGACTGTGCGGGTCGGTCGGGGACGAGCTGTCTGTCCGTGGGCGTGGGGAAGAGAGTGGAAGTTTTGTTGCCTCCATCACAGTGAGGGGGTGTTTGGAGTCACTGTGATGGACGTTTGTGTTGGGGTTATGTGTCTTGTGTTCTTTTTTTTTCTATGACTGCTATGTAGTTTCGTTCGGTACTTCGGTACCGAACGACAAATAAAGCTCTGTTATACCTGTTATCAGGTGTGCCACAGGAGACTGTCATGGGTCCATGGCTCTTCCTACTGTATATCAATGATATTCCAAATGCAGTGTCGTCCAGAGTTCGACTCTTCGCAGATGATGCCATAATTTATAGAGAGATTAAAACATCAGGAGACATCTTGTCTTTACAGAAGGATCTGGATGCTCTCTGTGAGTGGGGGAAAAACCTGGCAGATGTCATTCAATACAACCAAATGTCATACCATGCATGTCTCACACAAGACTAAACCACTTTTATTGAAATACAACATGAGTAGCAATACATTGCTTGCTATCGACCATCATCCATATCTAGGAGTCGATTTTAAGCAAAGATTTAAGTTGGGCGACGCATATTAGTCAAGCGTCTAACAAAGCAAATAGAACTCTCGGCCTTCTTAAAATAAATTTCCACGCATGTAGTACATCCGTCAAAGAGAACGCCTACAAGTCCTTGGTCAGGCCCAAATTGGAGTATTGTGGAGCTGTATGGGATCCTTTCAACAACAACAACAACAAGATCACCCGGGAGAAAGTACAACGCCGAGCAGCTCACTTTGTATGTAATGACTACAAGCACAAATAAAGCGTGAATAATATGCTGACTTCTCACGGATGGGACACCCTGGAGCTCCGCACAATCAGGCTAAGACTTATTGCAATTTACAAGGAGCTTCACAAAATCACGGCATCAAATTTTCCGTCATCCCAGAGCACCAACCACCATGAAACAAGACAAAATACCGGTCCCTACATCATCAACTTGCTAGATTTCAATAAACGTTGCTACCAATATTCCCTTTACCCAAGGACGATAAGGGAATGGAATATGTTACCACCCAATACACGTGCCGCTCCCGATGTTCAGTCATTTAAAAAGGGGATTGAGCAACTAGATCTCCTCAACTTGGTCAAAAAGGCCCACTTCAAAATTTAATCACTACTCTACTCACTCCGACCTGCATGAGATAACCACTTATGAGGCGTTTGCGCAGTAATCTACCAGAACCAGAACCAGAGAGCTGTACAAAACTTCTGTGCTCTTTTCTATGGAGTGGTCTGCTGGAGCAGCAGCATCTCAGCAGCGTGAGGGAAGAGACTCGACAAGCTGGTCAGGAAGGCCGGCTCTGTCCTGGGTTGCCTCCTCGACTCAGTGCAGGTGGTGGGAGAGAGGGGGATGATGGCAAAGCTAACATCGCTGCTGGACAACGACTCCCACCCCATGCAGGACACTGTCACTGCACTGAGTAGCTCCTTCAGTGACAGACCCCTTCACCCCAAGTGCGTGAAGGAGAGATATAGGAGGTCCTTCCTTCCCGCTGCTGTGAGACTGCACAACCAGCACCACTCCCAGCAGACGAATCAACAATAACAGCCAAGAACACACGGAAAACTGATGACAATTTATGTATCTTCTATTTATAATGAATGATCTCTTGTTCTCTTGCTATCCACTTTGCTAGTGTAACACTGTAAATTTCCCCGGTGTGGGACGAATAAAGGAATATATTATTATTATATTATATTTTCTACACCGCTAACGAATGCTAACATACTTCCCACCTACCTGTGCTGCCACATTCAGGGACCAGGAACGAAATTCATAACTCGCACCACAGAAACCCTCAATAATAGTTGTTCTTTCCAATTGTGATTCCAGCTGTGTTGAGCAGCTACTCTATTAATTTCATAGGTAATACAGCGGAGGAAAGTGGTGCATCCAGCTTAATTATATTTTTCTGATTCTATTATTATTATTATCCAACCATGTTAAATCATCAAGTGTATCTCCAGGGTTTGTATTTTTCAGTGTGTTTTTAAATAGTCTGGACTTTTCTAAATAGACTGGAATTTTCTAAAGTAAACAGCATTGATGGAAGAAGTGTGTAGGAATGAACTCCAGATGCTGGTTTACACCGAAGATAGACACAACATGCCCTCAATAATAGTTGTTCTTTCCAATTGTGATTCCAGCTGTGTTGAGCAGCATCTCTGGAGAGAAGGAACGGGTGACGTTTCGGGTCGAGACCCCTCTTGAAGAAGTTTTTCTTTCTCCCAAGAGATTCTCTTTTATTTCAGATGCGGTGCATTCACCAGCGGCCTGGTGCGACTGAAGCTGACAGATGGATCTCTGGCGGCGGGCGGCACCATTGCCAGCCGGGCGGGGCGGGGGGAGGGTCTAGTCTAATGTGACTGGACGGGGGGGAGCGTTGAGTGCCGGACCGGACACGGCAGTTAAGAATGGCGGCGCTGTTTGCACGGGCCGTGTTTTATCCGAGTTTGGGCTACAACGTCTTCATGTCCAAGATGTTCGGTCGCCACTGGTATGATCGAATTGACCAGACCGTCATCATCGGGGCGCTTCCTTTCCGTTCACTCACCGAAGAGGTAGGAGTGAGGCCCGGTAATTGCAGGGGAAGGGGGAGTGGGGAGGGTGGATGGCAGGGGGAGGGAGAGGAGAGGGGACCACAGGGGGAGTAGAGAGCGATGTGGATGGCAGGGCAGGGGAGGGAGAGGAGAGGGAAATGGGGAGGGGACGACGGAGGGGAGGGAAATGGGGAGGGGACGACAGGGGGAGTAGAGAGCGATGTGGATGGCAGGGGAGGGAGAGGAGAGGGAAATGGGGAGGGGACGACAGAGGGGAGGGGAGAGGGAAATGGGGAGGGGGCATCAAGTGCAGGGGAAGTGGATGGCGGGGAGAGAGAGGAGAGGGGGAGGTGAGGTCGAGGGGTTGCTGGTGGTGACAATTTCCAGGGCACAATCGGCTACACATGACATCGGCGAAATGGGAATGGGATCATGTGGAGGAGGCAGTAAGAGAGACTGCAGGGTGGAAAGTGAGAGGGTGTAATGTGCAAGCGGGGTGGAAGGAAGGGAGAGCAATATTTCAGTGTGGATGGAAAAGGTGATGAAAGGATAACACGGGTGACTTGTATTTGTGCACAAAAAAACCCACTGAACGCTTCTGTTCATGCTTGTCAAGAAATAATCTGACACTCTTGACTTGGCATTAGATCATACTGATCTCATGCTATAATCGAATGATCTTTCATTTGGCAAAAGCAGACAAATGTATACTAGTGTATACTAGTGTTGGCTACTTAGCAGCTCCGTAGTGCAGTCTAAATCAACGGGTGGGAATCAAGTAACTTCCCTATCAGGTCTCAAGTCAGGCAGGTCCCCTGTCTTGTTCATCTGTTGTACAGAACCATTTGCCGAATCCATCAGGAGGGACGAGAGCAGAAAAGATGTGACATTGTCAGGTAGTGGGGCATAGAAACAGAAAAAATGGGTGCAGGATTAGGTGATTCAGCCGTTCGAGCCAGCACCGCCATTCAATATGATCATGGCTGATCATCCAAAATCAGTACCCCGTTCCTGCTTTCTCACCATATCCCTTGATTCCCTTAGCCCCAAGAGCGAAATCTAACTCTCCCTTGAATACATCCAGTGAATTGTCCTCCACTGCCTTCTGTGGCAGAAAATTCCACCGATTCACAACTCTCTGGCTGAAAAAGATTTTCCTCATTGCAATCCTAAATGGACTACCCCTTATTCTTAAACTGTGACCCCTGGTTCTGGACTTCCCCCAACATGGAGAACATTTTTCCTGCATCTAGCCTGTCCAATCCCTTAAGAATTTTATATGTTTCTATAAGATCCCCTCTCATCCTTCTAAATTCCAATGAATATAAGCCCAACCAATCCATTCTTTCATCATATGACAGTCCCGCCATCCCGGGAATTAACCTGGTGAACCTACGCTGCAATAGCAAGAATGTCCTTCCTCAAATTAGGAGACCAAAACTGCACACAGTACTCACCTCACCAGGTCTCACCAGGGCCCTGTACAATTGCAGTAGGACCGTCTTGCTCCTTTTCACAAATCCAATCGCTATGAAGGCCAACATGCCATTAGCTTTCTTCACTGCCTGTTGCACCTGCATGCTTACTTTCAGTGATCGATGTACATCGAGGACTCGTTGCTCCTTCCCTTTCCCTGATCTGATTGATATTATCCCACTCTCATCCACTCCCTACACAGTAGGGGCAATTTACAGAGGGCCAATTAACCCACAAACCCCCACATCTTTGGGATGTGGGGGAAAATCCAAAGCATCTGGAGAAAACCTACACAGTCACAGGGAGAACGTGCAAACTCCACACAGACAGCACCCGAGGTCAGGATTGAACCCGGATTGCCGCCCTTAAATATGGTTGCGTATTTTCACTTTTATTCCTTGGTTGTTCAATGGTACTTTATTGTCACGTGTACAAGATACAGTGAAATTCTTAGTTTTGCAAACAATTCAATAAAATCTTACTCTACATCAGCAAAACCACGCCCATGTACAAGAGTGCAATGATTATAGTACACAAATAATACATTGCACTGAGGCAGTGCACAGAGTTGCCACGTTTCCAACACGCTCGTGTTTTTCCAGTTTTAAAGTACTTAAAAATATTGAGTCTTATCTTAACCTTAGTACACTTTGTACACAAGAAGCAATGAAACATTCAATGAATTAAGAGTAGCAGAATGAACACTACTGAACAATGTACTGTTCCATATCTCAAACCTGACTTCAGTGAATTAGGAGCTTTCATCCACGATATTAGTTCAGTAGATGTTATACTGGGCACTAGAAATGGTTACTTTAATGCAAGGCAATAGGGCAATAAACTATTTAATCCAAACGCAAAACTTTGCAATTGCCAGAAATCCAAACATTCTTTGAAAGGTCTGCAGACGCTCCCATCAGGCAGCATCAGTGTACAGAGAAACAGTTCATGTGGAACCACTGAACAGCAGATGCTGGTTTACACAAAAGCACACACAGTACTGGAGTAAATCAGCGGGTCAGGCAACATCTCTGGAGAACATGGACAAGTGACTTTTCGGGTCAGGGCCCTTTCTCAGACTAAGTCTGGATCATTCTTCATAACTTCATAAATTCTAGGAGCAGAATTAGGTCATTCGGTCCATCAAGTCTATTCCGCCATTCAATCATGGCTGAACTATCTTTCCCTCTCAACCCCATTCTGAAGGGTCTTGACCTGAAATGTCACCCATCCATAAGCTGATTTAGGCCATTCATCCCATCAAGTCTACTCCCATTCAATCATGGCTGATATATCTTTTCTCAGCCCCATTCTCCTGCCTTTTCCCCTTAACTCCGACAACCGTACTAATCAAGAAGTGATCAAGAGAAGAATTTACCCGTTTGCAAAATGTCCCTTAATACAATAAGACAGAACTTATATTATACTTTAATTTAACCTCAGTGTCATACAGCTTGGAAATAGATCCTTTAGCCCAACTTACCCATGCTGACCACAATGCCCCAACTACACTAGTCCCACCTGCCCATGTTTGGCCCACATCCCTCTAAACCGTTCCTATCCTTGTACCTGTCCAAATGTCTTTTCAATGTTGTTATAGTACCTGCTTCAACTATCTCCTCTGACAGCTTGTACCATATATCCACCACCCTTTTGTGAAAAAGTTGCCCCTCGGGTTCCTATTAAATCTTTTGTCTCTCACTTTAAAAATATGTCTTCTGGTACTTAATTCCCCTACTCTGGGTAAAAGACTCTGTGCGTTCACCCTATCTATTCCCCTCGTGATTTTATATACTTTTATACATTCTTGGAACATCACTCATTCAAATTAATAATTCAATTTTTAAAGCAAAAAATTGCTTGAATCATGAGTAACAATCTAATATGTTCCCAGTGGCATTACAGTTGCTAACTGTGCAGACCTTGAGCTGTACATCTGCTGCGTATTAAGGAGACATTGAGCAGTGTGTACAGCAGCACTGACACGTGAATGCAATGTGACAGCGATCCACATGGATAGCAATTAGACCGGAACTAAATCAGCACATTCACAACCAGCTGCCACTTCTAAAGAATGAATCAAATAAAAAATTTGAGGAAGCGTCTCGACCCAAAACGTTGCCTATCCATGTTCTCCATAGATGCTGCCTCACCCACGGAGTTACTCCAGCACTTTGTGTGTTTTGGAATACCATCACCTGCAGTTCCTTCTGTCTACAAAAATCACCAACTTTGCTATAGCGGGGGACATGGTAGTGCAGCGGTAGAGTTGCTTCCTTACAACACCAGGGATCCAGGTTCAATCCTGACCACGGGTGCTGTCTGTACGGAGTTTGTACGTTCTCCCCGTGACCGTGTGGGTTTGCGGGTGCTCCGGTTTCCTCCCACATTCCAAAGACGTACAGGTTTGTAGGTTAATTGGCTTGGTAAAATTGTACATTGTCCCGATGGTGTGTAGGATAGTGTTAGAGTACGGGGATCGCTGTCGGCGCGGACTGGGAGGGCCAAAGGGGCTGGTTCCATGCTGAATCTCTAAATTAAACTAAACTAAACTATCCGAATTAGAAATTCTAGCATTCTTCCAACTTTAATCATGCTATTTGTTTGGCTCACGTCATTTTAGTGGGGATGGGGAGCGCTGATCTCCTTACCTTCAGCAGGATCCAGGAAACGCAGGTGAAGGGGGTTCTCATCTCCAGCATTAGTATCAGCATCGGCAGATAGTGGCCAACTGTGTCCACACCAAGACACTGCCAAACGCAGAAACGGTAAAGAAGTGCTGGAGAGCCAGGGCGGCATCGAAGCTTCTGAAGACCACGTTGGAGCCGTGAAAACGCTGTGGGGATGTTGAACCAACTGCAACTCTGTTGGCCGAGCATTCTATCAGCCTGCTGCACGGGATCCTTCAGCACAGCCCAGAGCCCAGCCACCAGGCTCTGGATTCCAAACACCCCGTGGCTGACGGCCAGGTTCCAGAAGACCCTCTCCTCGGCTGGCAGTGATTGGTAGGTCAGGGACAGTGCGAGGCTTACCATGTGGGAGAAAATAAAAGCCACAAAATAGAACAGGAAGCTAGCAGCTATCAGGGTGCCTCGGACTTCCTAAGAAAAATAGTTCATGTTAAAAATGCTTTCAGAAACATCAGCACTGGGGGCGGGGGTTCCATTTTGTCACTCAGGTCAAAACCTCCCTGTAGATGGACGCTGCCACAAGAGAAACTAATGAACTTGATGAATTTTCTATGCCCCTTTTCTGGGAGCATGTAATTAAAATTACTTGGTTCGGAACTACATAATGCAGAAGTAGTCTCACCCAAGTCTTTTTATTGTTATGGAAACACTTCCTACTTCTTGTACTCCAACCTCCTGACAATAATTGCTTGCTATAAAGATATATAGGCGACCCTCGTTATTACGGACCTTTTTATAAAGGATTTTGGTTATAGTGGACTGAGGTGTCCGTTCGTAGTGCGTTTGGCGGGCAGCATACAGCACAGTATCAGTAAGGAGTGGCCGAGCAGTAAAATACTCTTGACGACCGTGGGCAATGGGAACGCGTTTGTAGTGGCTGCAACAAAGCCAGGTCACAGGGTGCTGGATGCAGACGCAGAGCGCACCACTGCACGTGCGTCGTCCTGGCAATACGCGCTCCAGTCATCTGATAATGGTGCGAGGCTCCTGTTGCAACGCCTCCTGCATCCGCCAGGTTACCCAAGAAGCTGACATATGGGATGCTTCCGTTTGCTGGAGCGGAGAGTGCATGAGTACCGGTCACCACATGTGGGGCCGGGGGCTCTACAGCTCCCTGGCTTGTGAATTCACCCTGGTTTAACGCCCCTCTCTCAGTTACCTTATTCGGTTATAGTGGACAATCGGCAACAGCGGACACAATTCCTACTCCCCCCCCCCCCCGATCCGTTATAATGAGAGTTTACTGCATTCACTTTTTAATGCTTTGTTTACAAGATCTCCCAAGCTCGAGTGGATGCTAAGTTTTTTGTTTCTTGCTTTTTAAACCATCAATGTGCTTTTATTAGACCTAGCAAAATGGTTAATATCTGCTATGTATTAACTGCTATGTAGTTCATCTGTGCTCTCAAATTTACTTTGCCAACTAGATTCCAGAAAATTTGGTTACATTACAATTGCTGCACTTGTCCAGAACATTTATATATGTAACTAAAATGTAACTATAGCAGAAAATGTAACTATGACAAAAATGTGTCTTATTTTAATGAACAGTGAGATATTCTACATTTCAATTATTCATGGCAAAGGATTCTTCCCTCGATTATGTTTAAAAAAAATTCATTTGTTGCATGACTGATTCATTTATCTTGTACTGTCTCATTTTATAGATAACGCTCGGAATAATCTCCAGTCATTGACTATTTTGTTTCTCTAGTCTTTTATTATATCTATGCACTTTCATTCTTAATATCTTTAGAAATTTTCTACATTGTACATTTTCCATAGCTTCAATGCTGTTTCTAAAATGGTGTGCCCAACACCACACTTGATAACTTGATATTCCAACTGTAACATTTTTGTGATTATACTCTATGTATAAATTGCATATTCTCATTTGCCTTGCATTTGCCTCTTTTCTACCTCTGGTCCAGTTTTTAACAATCTCTATTCCTGTGCTTCAAAGTTCGTGTCCCTGTAATAATTTATTCATTCCATTTGAGAATTGTATAATTTTCATAAACATCCCCCTTTGTTAATATTTGTAATATCTAAATATTAGGTACTATTAATATTATGCTAAATATTAGTAGTACCTAATATTTACCTCTGTGCAAATATGTTCAAGTCCTAATTTGCCTTCCATCTTGTGCTAATTCTTGATATAGATTGCCATTTGGTGAGTTTAGTAGTATCAGGAAATTTCATCAGATCTTTAGCAAAATGGTCAGACTTTCATATAAGCATACCCGGGCATAAAGTTAGATTTATATATAAATCACATTTTTTTTCTGGTCTCTGTCTTTCAATAATTCTTAATGTGTTTGGACTTGCAGTTAGTAAGAAAAGAGAATGTGCGAGGAGTGATAACCATGAATGAAGATTATGAAACCAAATTCTTCGTAAACACAACAGAGGTGAGTTGTAAAAAAAACCGTAGTAACATAGGTTTCCAAACTATTTTCAAGAATTAAATTACCATGTGGACAAAGTTAGGAGGGAGTAGAATTATTTTTAGTTTAATGAATGAGAAGTGCAAAACAGAGTCAAATTTCAGCAAATTAGACAGCAAATTTTATTTTATCATCTCAACCTTTGGCATCAAAAGTGCAGTAATAGTCTTGTATATCAAGTCATTTTCATATTTTGCTCCTACTTAATGTTATTTCCAGGTAGCACAATGAAATGAACATTAACACGGGTAAAATTACATAAGGTGAGTTAAAGGCCAAAGACTTTGGCAGGAGCATAATCAAATGTGGTTGTTTTACTCTTTAATATAAGGAATTCTGGATATCATTCTGATTTACAGTTTCCATTCCCTGTCTGAAAATCCTAACTCTTATTGGGTTACAGTTCCATTAATATTGACTGTCTTCCACAATTTTTTTTCACATTACTGTACTTTATGTGGAAGGCACCTGTAACACACCCAAGCCCATTACTGTCCATAATGGAGGAAACACACAAACTTCATGATTTATTTTACAATTATTTTCATTAATGTAATAACTTATTAATGTACCAAAAAATATCCCTTCGTTTTGAGTTTTTAAAAAAATGCTGCCTGACCCGCTGAGATACTCCAGCATTTTGGTGTAAATCAGCATCTGCTGTTTCTTCCCACACAAAAAAGAAATTGTTTCAGATAGTTGGCAGAAAGACGCACTGGGTAGAAAGTTTGGGATATGTGATGTAGACTGAAGGTAAAGCTTTTAGCTATCCCAATATTTAGTTGGAATAATATTTTTTTTTCAAATCTAGTACTTATGTCAGACAAATAATTTTGCAACTTGGAGCCAGTTATGGTGAGGTGAAACTGAGTGTCATCATTTTATGTAAAGAATTAGTACAGTACTTTTGGGTGATGTAGCCAATGAGAAATTGGAGGCGAGTTTTAAAGATAAACCTGGCAGAGTAAACATCAATGCAGACACCAAAGGGAAATAATTAAAAGGACAGTGTTGTCTGATTTTTTTTCTTTTGGTCTGAGCACTAAATACTCTTACAGTTGTCATACTTTAATATCGTCCATTCAGCTAACTAGCATCTGGTTTCTGTCAGTTCTCATGACATAGAGGCTGAATGAAGATAAAATATTGAAAACAATGTGGTCAAATCAGATTTGTGTTATTGTCTTTGTGATTGAATAGTACCAGGTTTTAGAGAAGGCATGATCTGAGTATTACCTTGTAGGATAAAAATGTACAATACAAACTTGCTTTTAGTGAATGGTAACACAACTTGCAACCTTTTAACTGCCTTGTGTTTACATGAATGCTTGTTTTTATCCATTTTACCCAGATGTTCTCACTGACATGAAAGAGAATTCAGCAACTGTATAGTAATCATTTGGAATGCCTTTATATAGCATCAGTTATTTTTTTTATTGTTGCTGCTTTTCGTAAATTTGTTCAATTTACTTCTATATTGCAGTAAGCAATTACAGAGAGCAAGGTAATTTAATGCAAGGTCATTTAATGCAAAAATCTGCAGATACGCTTTAACATTGAAAGAGTTTAGTTAAACCAATTTTACATAAAACTGAAGGTTTGTTCGAACGTTATTGCTCACTAGACTGAGGTGGACCTGTTGGGTCCAAATCTTTCCTGCGGGCCTCTCCTGGGGCAACCCTCCCCAACTGACGATCCTGCGGGTCCGGCAACCCTCTACAACTGACAAAGCCAGTTGCCAGGCAGGGAGTGTTCCCCGGGGCCATGGGCGGGCGAGGGGGGACAGGGTAGGGGAGAAGATGCCACTCACCTCGGGCCCATGCCTCCAGTGCTGCAGCCAGAGTGAACCGTGGACCCAAAGCCCCTCCAGCATTGGTCTAGCATCCTCCCCTCCCCCACTCCCACCCACTCAATCCCCCCATAACCCCCTCCTCCCCCCCTCCACCCCCTCTCAACCGGCTTTAAAACTCCCCAAAACCTCTCCTGCATTGGTCTAACACCCCCACCTCCCCTCTCCCTCCACTCCCGCACCCCATCCCCTCTCAACATCAATGGGCCCCAACTGCGGAGGCACGAACGGCCATCTTACGTATAAGATCAACGGGAGTGTCCCCCGCGGCCGTGCCGGGCCCAGCAAACCTACCAATCCGTGCACCCGTTGGCGGGCGGGGAGCATCCCCCGGGGCCGTGGGCGAGACGCAGTGGCGGGTGGGGAGTGTCCCCGCCCCCATGCTGGGCGCATCAACCCTATCGATCCATGGACCCGTTGGCACCGAAAGCCACTTACCTGTACCCCATGCGTGCAGCACTGATCGGCGGGGAAGGCCATCTTGTTGGAATCTCTGCCTGGCATAGCGCTGCACCACAGGAGGAAAGTCAGGCACGAGGGGCGGGGGAGCGCATTTGTTAAAGTCTGTCGTCGTCCCCGCCCTCATTGGCCGTCACTCGGGCGGTTCCCATTGTGACGTCACACGCTGAACACGGACCCAACTGCACAGGCGCGGATCGGTTGACGACACGTAAGTATTAGATGAACGGGACCCAACTGCGCAAGCGCGGACATGTAAAACTGCGCATCCCTCATTGGCCGTCACTCGGGCCGGTCCCATTGTGAAGTCATATGCTGAACATGACAAGAAATCATTTTCTTTAGGTATTTTTTAAACTAAAATCTCTCTAACTTTAAAAATGTAACACAAATTCGAATGAAACTTGGATGAAAGGGTCCCCAGGGAAAAGGTGAGTAAGGTGGTCCTAAAATTGTCGCGCTATCGTGTGACGAGGGCACAAAAATATGGTTAAATCACAGGCATCGGATAACATCCCAACAGGCATCGGATAACATCCCTCAGACTAACATCCCTTAGAATAACAAACAAACAGAGTTTTAGTAATATATAATAGATGTTAATGTTGTGCGACTTTGTCCTGTGACTGGAAGCAACTTTATCTAAGAACACTGATTCTACCCTGAGATTAAGATTTAACAGAAAGTGGAACATTTATTGAAAAAATAACACATGATTTGATATATGCTTGTCCTCTGTATGCTTTAATTTTAACACTGCCCATTTCCTAGTGGAGTTTCTGTTTCAGGAATGGAAGTCATTTGGAGTTGAACAGTTAAGACTCAGCACAATTGATATATTTGGTGTCCCGAAATTGGAAGACCTGAAAAAGGGCGTTGATTTCATTGATAAATATCGTCAAAATGGAAGTTGTGTCTATGTACACTGCAAGGCTGGACGCTGCCGTAGTGCCATAATGGTGACAGCATACTTAATTCACGTATGTTGACTGATGTTGAATCTTATAACCGTAAATGTGCAACAGTATTTATATCTGTGTTCTAAGGCAGTTTGATGCTAAAATCATGGGATTTACAATGGAGGTTAGAGAGGGGTCAACATAATTTTTTAAGTTTGGTATCCATCCAAAGTTACATCAGCAATTCAACTTTATAGATTTGCTATATCACTTTATAATCGTTTATAATGAGTGAAATTTCAGTGTTAAACAATATTAAGTTTAATCTTAGCACAAGATGTTTAGCTTCTAAATCTCAATGTTTCAATTGCAAGTTTGAATCCAAAAGATTGTCTTTGCTCCAAATAATGTACATGGCATATTTTTAATGTAGTACAAAGAATAGGTTATCTGAATGAAGGCTAGTTTCATACGTTGAATAATAGGTGTCCCAAAGATCAATTGGGAAACCTACTGCCAGAATTACTTTAAATGGCTGTAAGGCTTTTTTGCGTATACCTAAAATCTAGTGCCAGGTGCATTATTTTAATTTATACACTTGAAACCTTCTTTCATAGGTTTGAGAGTATTCAACTCCTAATTCTAATTTTGGCAAGTTGGAACATACAGAATGCATCAACCATTGCATATTTATTCATTGGGTTCTTATGTCCAAAATTATTTATATTAGGAGAAATTTGTAATTCTTGTTTCTGTCAGGATGTTTTCATTTGGATCATAAGCTGATATTCTAATTAAACTCAATTTCCATTTCTTCAATTCTAATACATTATATATTCGCTGAACAATGCTGTAATTGTGACCTACAGTATATACTGTATATACATATATAGATATATACACATATATAGATATATATATATATATATATATATATATGTGTATGACTTCATACACTTCACTTCCAATTTCCATCCTGCCCTTAAATATACCTGGACTATCTCCGACATCTCCCTCCCGTTTCTGGACCTCACCATCTCCATCACAGGAGACAGACTAGTGACTGACATCTACTATAAACCCACTGACTCGCACAGCTATCTGGACTACACTTCTTCCCACCCGGTTTCCTGCAAAAAGTCTATCCCCTACTCCCAATTCCTCCGTCTATGCCACATCTGCGCCCGGGATGAGGTGTTTCACACTAGGGCATCAGAGATGTCCTCATTCTTCAGGAAACGGGGCTTCCCCTCTTCCATTACAGATGAGGCTCTCACTAGGGTCTCTTCTACATCCCGTAGCTCCGCTCTTGCTCCCCATCCCCCCACTCGTAACAAGGACAGAATCCCCCTCGTTCTCATCTTCCACCCCACAAGCCAGCGTATCTAACAAATCAACCACCAACATTTCCGTCACCCGCAACGGGACCCCGCCACTGGCCATATCTTCCCATCCCCTCCCCTTTCTGTGTTCCGCAGAGACCGTTCCCTCCGTAACTCCCTGGTCCACTCGTCCCTTCCTACCCAAACCATCCCATCCCCGGGCACTTTCCCCTGCAACAGCACGATGCAACTCCATCCAAAGACCCAAACAGTCTTTCCAGGTGAGACAGAGGTTCACCTGCACCTCCTCTAACCTCATCTATTGCATCCGCTGCTCCAGATGTCAACTTATTTACATCGGCGAAACCAAACGCAGGCTCGGCGATCGCTTCGCTCAACACCTGCGCTCAGTCCGCATTAACCGATCGGATCTCCCGGTGGCTGAGCACTTCAACTCCCCCTCCCATTCCCAGTCTGACCTTTCTGTCATGGGCCTCCTCCAGTGCCATAGTGAGTCCCACCGGAAATTGGAGAAACAGCACCTCATATTTCGCCTGGGCAGCTTGCAGCCCAGTGGTATGAACATTGACTTCTCCAACTTTAGATAGTTCCTCTGTCCCTCTCTTCCCCTCCCCCTTCCCAGATCTCCCACTGTCTTCCTGTCTCCACCTATATCCTTCCTTTGTCCCGCCCCCCTGACATCAGTCTGAGGGTCTCGACCCGAAATGTCGCCCATTCCTTCTCTCCTGAGATGCTGCCTGACCTGCTGCGTTACTCCAGCATTTTGTGAATAAATACCTTCGATTTGTACCAGCATCTGCAGTTATTTTCTTACACTACAGTATATACTGTTTCTTTATATACTGTTTTATTCTTTACTAAGCTTATTAATGTGTGTCCCTTGAAATTGCAGTGGTTAGATAGTTTTGACCTGGCAGAAATGTTTTGCAATCCTGTCATTCAATACGATTTTATTGGGTTGTCCTTTTCATATCCAAAATGGCACCCACTTTATTCCTGTAGCTTCCTCTTTCCCACTACTCCACCAACTTCAAACCAGTACTCAGGCACAATTGTAACAATGCCTTCTGCTGCCAAATATTCCCGTTTTAGTATGAGTCAGTGCATGATTTTTTTGTCTCTAATAACAAATATTTGATCAATCTAAGTTTTCATTCATTTGTGTAAAGTAATGATATTGAATAAATTGAGCTATAGCATTTTTTAAATTTATTTAATCATGTTTAGAAAATAATCTTTTTATAACTGTGTTCCAAATTTATCTTTAGCTGCATCACTGGAATCCAAAGAGGGCATGTGAATATCTAGCAACTATCAGACCTCGCATTATTATTCGCAGTGGACAATTTAAGGTTCTGCGGGACTATTATCGTGAAATATTTTCAGAGGATCCTGATATCTTGTATGAAACAAGAAGTACTGCTTTCAAATCGTAAAGCATTATGGTTCTGGACATTGATACGCTACTGACTACAAGTGATTCCTATTGATAGAAATCAACAAAGTGGAGTTACAGCTGGGTTCTGGTCATTGTCAGATTTTAGCCATGAATTGATCTTTGTTCACTCTTGTACATAATTGGAGAAGTTTTGTCTGGGTGTACTAATAAAACCATCTTTCTATTTTGAACTATTTATTTTGTTGAAATGTTTGCTATTTATAGAAAGATAGTGCTAAGATAATTTAAAATTGTTAAAACAGTTAATTTCAGGGAAAATACCATGTCAGCTTTCTGAACACTGTATAGTAACTACTACATTGCAGTGTTTCAAAATCACTATCTTCTTGTGCCAGTAAAAATACATATTCCATATTGTTTGTTCATGAAGTCAAGTTGATATCTTCATTCTCTAGATAAACAAAATATTTTTGTTATTTATGTGATTGTAAATGTCATATGAAATGGATTAATTCCATAATTCCATGTACCCAAAAAGAGCTGCTTAAATTGCACTTTTGTTGAGAATTTGGAATTGCAGAATTACTCCCACACATACATTTTTACAAAATAAAAAGTAGGTTTGATATATTAATGTATAAAATAACTGTTGTGATACAATGATAAATAAATACATTTACACTTATCACTTATTTGTGTATGGTAAAATTAGATGTTTCTTAAATTGCAGATATGAGCAGGAAATTTTGATTTGATTTTTCTTTGAGGCATTTAGAGAAGATCTTTGAAAGCATTGGATTTATATGTGAATATAAAGTTCTATAATGTATTTTCAAATGGGAAGTGTTTTTAAAAAAAAATGATTTAAAGTGTTTTAAAAAAATCAATATCCTTATTCTAACAGTTAAATAGCTTTGGATATGTGGAATGTTTTTACGCTAGGTATCAAGTTGAGACCATTTAAACTCTTTTCCCGTGAGACTGTGTCTGACAAGCGACTTTCATCTCACCAGTTTGAACCATGTTACATCAGTGAAAAATATATACTACATCAAAACTGACAAAAAGAAATACTACATCAAAAATCCTTTGATCCAATTGCATATAACAGTGTTTGGCACAGCTTAGGGTAGCACAGCTGGTAGAAATGCTATCTCACAACACCAGAGATCCGGGTTCCATCCTGATCTTGGATGCAGTTTTAATCTAGATGTACAGTATGGAAGCAGGCCCTTCAGCATACCGCATGCCGACTATCATGCATACACTAGTGTTATGTTATCCCACTTTTGCATCCTACACACTAGAGGCAATTTACAGAAGCCAATTAACTTACCAACCTGCTCGTCTTTGGAATATGTTAGGAAACTGGAGCACCCGGAGGAAACCCATGTGATCACAGGAAGAATGTGTCATTCCGCACAGACAGCTCCTGTAGTCAGGATCGAACCTGGGCCTCTGGCGCTGTGCAGCAACAGCTCCACTGCTGCGGCACTATGCCGCTATCTGTGACAAGTTTGAACATTCCGATCTCATGGGTATCCTCCGGGTACTCCGGTTTCTTCCCACATCCCAAAGTCATGTGGGTTTGTAGGTTAATTGGCCACTGTAAATTGTCCCTAGTGTGCAGAAGTAGATGAGAAAGCGGGATAACAGAACTAGTGTGAATGGGTGATGGTCGGTGTGGACTTGGTGGATCAAAGGGCCTGTTTCCATAATGTATCTCTAAACTAAACCTCTTGCAATGACATCACGAGTAATGTAACTGGTTTTAAATATATATCTAGAAAGATACTGGACATTCTCTCGTGTAATTTGAAAAATGTGCTTTTAATACACACTTTTTTATAAAGTGAATTTTGTCAACTGGTGTATTTTGCTAAAATGATACATGAAATCTCATGATTAAATTGTACATTTAATCTGGAGTTATGGTATATAAAACCATTAACACAGCAAATAACAACAGCAAGATGAATACAATGTTGCAAGGAACTTGAATTTGTATACAATGTGCTATATAACACCTTTAACATTTAAATATTCAAATGTGCCTTATGGAATGCTATCAAATAACATTTTTCAAGAATTGCAAGAGCTATGAGGACATGAACAAAAACCTTGGTTAAAGAGTTTTTAAAGCAGATTAAAGAATGAAAGTGTTGTTTGGGGAAGGAATTCCTGAGCTGAAGTTTTGGTTGCCTAAAGTAACCAATAATGGTGGAGTGATTAAATTTGTAGATGAGCTAAAGTCCAGATTTCGAGCTGATACCTTATGCCAATAATATCTCTCAGGATTGTAAAAAGTAAGATGACAAAAATAGGGAGGATGAGGTAAAGGAAGGATTTGAAATTAAGTAGTATTTTAAGATTAAGGCATTGGCTAACCAGGAGCCAAAGTCCAAAAGTAATGGATGGTGAGCGATTGATACATCACGATGACGTCGTCTTTTCAGAGTGTAAGGAGGGAAGGCTGACTAGAACCGAGTTGAAATGGTAACAAATATTACAGCTAAGCAGAGGCCAGAGTGGAATTAAATCATGTAGTGGAAACTGAAATATACTGCCCTAGGGGTGGTCCAAATCTGTGGTCTGAGGCTCATCCAAGATTCAAATATGATACTATAGCTGGAGACAGTTTCATAGGGAAATGATGGAGTCCGTAGCTACAAAGTGAAATTTTTGATGATGATTGAACTCAATGACTATGTATTCCCAATGTTTAGTTATGGGAAATTTCTGTGGGGCATCACCCATGTGGAAAGTAATGTTTTTTCTAATGTTTCTTAGGGACAGCATGGAGGTGAGAAATGGGATGCCTGGAATAGATTCTGGTAGGAAATCGAGGTAACATTTTGGGTATACAAAGAGAAGTAATTGCATTACTTTTTCTAGATCTGATTGACTAGATTAGAATGGGATCAGGAAAATGAATTTTCATTTGGATGGCAAGTTCGAGGAAATGATGGGATGTGAATTTATATGAATGACCTTTCTGAGGCTATAAAACTGATTAAGAAACCCAGTAAGCTACATCACAAGTGTCACTGGTATAATGAAGCAAAAGAGTAGATTGATCCATTGTCATTTTGTTCCATCATCAGAAACTCTTCAGATTCCGATTGGTGACATTGTTGATCACCTTTCTTGAACTTTATTTGTTCCTGGAGTTGGATGATGTGGGCAAGAGTGTACTTATTGTTCACGTCCAGCTGCCTAAGATCTGTTAGTAGTTAAGAGTGTTTTCAAGAGTTAGATTTAGCTCTTAGGGCTAAGGAAATCTGGCTTCTGAAAAAGCCAGAACGGGTACTGATTTTGGATGATCAGCCATGACTTGAAGGGCCAAATGGCCTATTTTCTATGTTTCTAAGGCATCAGAGTTTGTTAAGAATGAGTAAGGCTGGCCAATAATAAACCTAAATAATAAACCTAAAAACTATTAGGGAATAAAATGGGGTTTTAAAACAATTCAGTACTTTCATTTTCTCCCATGCTGGGGTAATTCAACTTTGCA
The DNA here is from genome assembly GCF_053455715.1 of Rhinoraja longicauda. Lineage (NCBI taxonomy): Eukaryota > Metazoa > Chordata > Chondrichthyes > Rajiformes > Arhynchobatidae > Rhinoraja > Rhinoraja longicauda. The sequence continues at coordinate 24,671,049 of NC_135970.1, read as the reverse complement.
ATGACGTTGACAAAAGTGCTAGCAAGAAGGAGATTCATGTGTTTTCTCCGGAGCTGTCAATCCAGAAGTGCGATCAAAAGAGGATTTAAATTTTGCCTTTCTGTAAGGTTAAGAGCCAAATACATACTGTTGTACGATATTAAAAAAGCACAAAAATAAATAAATTGACTTTTTCCTCATTTTTTCTTTAAAATGTTAACTTGTTATTTTGGGTAAAAAAAAGACTTCATCCAAATAGTACTTGAGTAGAGGATAAAGCAAATACTAAACGATTGCAACAATGCCCTCATTGACTTGCTTATTTTACTGATAGATGGGCCATGAAGTAGATTTTTAAACTCACCAAGGGCAGTCAAAATAAATGTTTATGTAATAAAATAGTAAGTTTAGTCAAATCTAGTTTGCATTCTTAAAATCTAGTATTGGCACGGTATCTAATTGATCTTATTTTGTATGAGTAACATGTAACAATCAGGATGTATTCTATTGATATGAAAGGTCACTGACTTGCCTCATGAACACATATTCTGCCTCCTTTGCGAGATTGAGTGAATTTAAATCTTCAGATGCTGGAATTTTTCATCTCATGGAAAATTAGCAAAGCTGACTTTTAACAGCAAATCAACTCTTTCCATAATTCTGTTTACCGTTTTTTGTCCCCTTTTGCTCTGTATTATGCACTACTCCAAGCTAAAGTGATAGGAACATGCTTTGAGTAATGAGAAAATTAGAAAACTTAGCAAATTAGAAACTTGAAGGTGTTGGTACTATGGATGTAAACTACCAATTATTTAAAGGCGAAGAGTACTGTTCCACAAGATCATTACAAACAATGTACTTAAGTGAAATCATATTGTAAATAAACTATGTATATTTATAAATGTTTTAGATTTAAATAATTACCCATCTACAATGACATACAGAAACATCCCCAATACAAGTTTAAAACAACAAGACTGCATTTGTTAGAGCACAAACTGCTAAAGAAACACATTATTTATTTGTAGTTAATTATTTTGTAAGTAACTGACATTTCATTATGTTTAACAATATCATGTACTTTATTGGAAATATTTGTGTATAACGTGTCATTCTAATTTAGATTTGCATTCTGTTGGTTCTTTTAGTACTGCCCCAGTCTTAAAGATAGAACATGTCATAGTATTTATGAGATTGTTCAGTCAATTAACGTATTAGAAAACAAAACAAGTACTGAAGTTTTGTTAATTGCAGAAGTTTAAAAAAATAATTTTGTAGCCAACAAGTACCTTAAAATTGCAATTAAATTCTATATTGGCCTGATATATACAGTAATTGATCACTATCAGCTTTTGAAATAAGATAGGTTGACTGAAATACTGATTAAATTGCAACATTCAATCTTTATAAATTTTCACAATGCAAAACAGTCCTGGAATCTATATTACTGCATGTTTACTGTCAGTATTTGGTGAGAATCATGCCAAAACAAATTGCCAATTTGTCAGCAATATCTCAATTCCACTTATCACAGAGACTACAGAGGTGGCTGGGTTCAATTTTAATGTATTGGCATCACCCTTTTTACACTTATCCCTGAAAACATAAATATAACCATTGCAGCTAGCAATCTTCCACAGGGAGGGCACACGACTCCAAACCTCTGGGAAGCGCAGTCTGGTAAAGCTGTCAAGCAGTGGATTGTAACATACCAAAGAATCTCCCTCAGCTACAATAAAAATCAGGTCTTTGTGAATAGCAGCATGCATACGGCCTGCAAAAGGGAGGAGGTAAGACTTTAACTGGCACATTCTGGTACCTGTGTTAAAACACTGGATGAGACGAGATGGTTTGGTAAAGAAGTCCAGGTCATTCTCTTCCCCACCTAGTAGATAGATGGTTCCATTAAGGTTAACACCAGTCGCGCAAGACACTGCAGTGTCCAGCTGATTCGTTTCGACCCACACATTATCACAGACCACATAATAAATAACAGCACTGGAAAGCGTATCCTGAAGGGTTTTCCCACCCAATGAGTAAATGGCATCTTCACTTGGGACGGATACAAGCGTGTGCTGCAGGCGATCTCTTGGTAGTGATGCGCATTGTTCCCAGTCCATTGTCCCCATGTTGCATTTCCACATCCGACGTGGGATGGGGCCACCTACAACATACAGGTCACTTCCATGCTTGCATGCAGCGGTAATCTGCTGTCGTAATCTATTTTGTCCGCTGACGCTGATAGCATCATCATCACAGTGCAAAGAAACAGCCAGTGAGTGTGTCCGTGTGTCTTCCTTTCCAATCAGATAAATATGAACTATTTCACCAATTTCCTGTTTGAAATATAAAATAACTCTGGTTGTTATTTTGGTATTTAATAAGCTTAAATAAATTCAACTGAAGGCAAAAAATAATTGGACACACGCCAGAAACTTATCTTGAGATTGAATGACTTTGGTAGCTCATGTCGAATCACAATTTTACTTACCACTAGAAACACTTTATTGTGAGGTATGAAACCTAAAATATCTCTTATCTGAACTCCGTCTTTCATCCTAGCTTGCAAACCCAATGACAGAAGAAAATCACATACCATCACATGGCAAACTTACAAGTAATGTCTTCTTAAAACGTCAAATATCTACATGTTTCAGCAATAGAAATTATGATTAGTTACATTTAATGTTACACAAAATTAACCCACAAGAAGAATGAACAGTGGGACATTTTATTTTTGTTATGATATTAATGAGAATTTGTATTTTTTAAATTTGGAACAACTTGATTGATGTATTTGAATGAATTGGCCAAATATGTGCACATACAAGGAATGTGCCTTGGTGCTCCGCTCACAAATAACAACACAAACATACAGCTAACAATTAAGAATAAAGCATAACCACATCAAAACAATAAAGGTACATTACAGTCTAAACACGTGGGGGTGAAAATAAACCAGAGCAAAAAGAGACCACAGACTTTGGTTATTGAGTAGAACTACTACTCGTGGAAAAAAAGGTGTTTTTCTGTCTGGCTGTGGCTGCTTTGACAGTCCGGAGTCGCCTTCCAGAGGGAAGTGCTTCAAAGATTTTGTGGCCAGGGTGAGAGGGGTCAGAGATGATCTTGCCCGCTCGCTTCCTGGCCCTTGTAGTGTACAGTTCGTCAATGGGGGGGAAGGTTGCAGCCAACAACCTTCTCAGCTGATCGAACGACCCGTGGCAACCTCCAGATGTTGTGCTTGGTGGCTGAACCAAACCAGACCATGATGGAGAAGGTGAGGACTCAATGATAACAGTATAGAATTGGACCATCATTGCCTGTGGCAGATTGTGTTTCCTCAGTTGCCGCAGGAAGTACTTCCTCTGTTGGGCCTTTTTGACTGTGGGGTCGATGGTGGCCCCCCATTTAAGATCCCTGGAGATGATGGTTCCAAGGAACTTAGTGATTCCACAGATGTGACTGTGGTGTTGTTGATGGTGATTGGGGGGAGGGGGAGCTCTTCGAAAGTCTACAATTAATTCCACTGTCTTAAGAGCATTGAGCTCCAGGTTGTTGCGATGGCACCAGGACGTCAGCTGTGTCACTTCCCGTCTGTAGGCAGATTCCTCCCCATCCTGGATCAGTCCAATCAGGGTTGTGTCATCTTTATACCTCAGCTTGACAGAGGTGTTTGTGGAGGTGCAGTCATTGGGGTAAAGGAGAGGGGAGAGTATGCAGCCTTGCAGTGCTCCTATGCTGAGGGTCTGCTGGTCCGAGATGTGCTTTCCCAGCCTCACATGCTGCTTCCTGTCTGTCAGGAAGTTGATCCACTGACAGAGAGGTTCAGGCACAATCAACTGTGAATTTAGTAGTAATTGTGATAATGCAATATGTATTAAATTATTGGTTTCAAGGTTTAAGTTACATTTATCATGCTCATACCCTAACTTTTAGAAGAAGAAACTTTTATTTAAATACTCAACAGTTCGGGACATTTGCCCGACACTTCAAATACTCTGCTCGGGGTCTGAGTGTATTTTACGTTTCTTGCCTGGAACTTACTACGAATATTTAAATTATGTTCCAATGTTTTCTTTCCATGGTTTACTCAGCTGACAACATGTAATAATCTTTCACCATGATGAAAAGGGATTTTTATGGGTTGGGAGGTGCAGTAAAAATCAAGTTCAAAGTTTTTCCCTGCAAACATGATTGTTGGAATGTGAGTGATGTTAAGGTGGCTGAAGTTATTATTCACCTTCAGTTGCCAGAGTTTGAAGAGCTCTTTTTCTTATGATAGCTGTATTTTAACATGGTGTGGACAGGAAATTCCTAGATATTGATCAAACAGAAACAAAACATGCCCAAATATTGTGATGTGACTTGTAGAAAAATTTAGATGTAATTATATCCTAGTTTTGTTTCTCTTGTTGACAATGGTAGCAGTGACAAGGAAAGGAAGATCCAGTCAAAATATTTCTCACATTTTTCACATTTCCTTATGATAGGTGGCCATTCAGCCCATCACGCCTAACTATCAGAGAGCACCCAATCAGTCTCATCCTGCTCAACGTCTTGCAAACTATCTTTTCACATTCCTATAGGTCTCTCTTAATCTCCTGCCACTCACCTATACCAGCAATAATATTCTGCTGATTTGCACTTGGAATTGTATTAATTGCTGTATTTATCACTATTGTATATACACTGTTTATTCTGTGACCTTCATGTAAACAAGGAACTTCATTGCCTGGTGTATTTGACAATCTGATTGGGGTAATTTAGAAGAGTAATTTAACCAACAAGCAAGTCTTTTGGACATAGGAGGAAACTGGAGAATCAAGTGCAAACCAATTCCACACAGATAACACGAGGTTAGGTCCCTGGACCTGTGAAGTTTGTCTTGAGTTTTGCACTGGTAAGAAATTTTAGTTTCAGTACATTTCTATTTCCCTGTTGAAACATTTACGCTGACTGGTTTTAATGTACAGTACCTTTAAACTGGATAACAGGTTCTCGGAGTATTGTACTCGCTCTTCCTTATCATGGTCAATCCAGGTTTCTATCGCTTTGGCTGGTTTCTGGGAGCTGGGAACGCCATCTAGAGTATCATAAAAGAAAATGGTATTATGTTTTGAATCTTCCTATTATTTATAACTAGAGTCCAGACTATGGCTCCAGACCTCAGACTACTGACCCAATTGTTCTTGTCTGGGATTCCACCAAGGTATTTTGGAGGTAAGCCTTGATACAGGCTTAATTCAATAGAGATTTGGGTGATGTGATGTCGTGATTCAAATTTCACTGTACCGTAATTGATACATGTGACAATAAACTGACCTTGAAACCTTGACGTTGAAGACCGGAATGTCATAGAAACACACAGCACAGGCCCTTCGGCCCAACTCATCCATGCAGACTAAGATGCCCCATCCCAGCTTGTCTTGGTTTGCCTGGCTCATTTAATGAGAGGAATAGATCGGGTAGATACACAGAATCTCTTGCCCAAAGTCAGTGAATCAAGGACCAGAGGGTTTATGATGAAGGGGAAAAGATTTAACAGGAATCTGAGGGGTACCTTTTTCACACAAAGGGTGGTGGGTGTATGGAACAAGCTGCCAGAGGAGGTAGTTGATGCAGGGACTATCCGAACATTTAAGAAACATTTAGACAGGTACATGGATAGGACAGGTTTGGAAGGATATGAACCAAACACGGGCAGGTGGGACTAGTGTAGCTGGGACATGTTGGCCGGTGAGGGCAAGTTGGGCCAAAGAGCCTGTTTCCACACTGCATCAATGTATATCCCTCTAAACCGTACCTATTCATGAAACTGTCCAACTGTCTTTTAAATTCTGTTGTACCTAACTTAATTACTTCATCTGTCAGCTTGTTCCATACACCCACCACCCTGTGTGTGAAAACGTTGCCCCTCGTTATCCTGTTAAATCTTTCCCCATTCAACTTATGCTCTCTAGTTCTCGATTCTCCTATGCTGGGAAAACAACTCTGTTAAAGTTCTTGACCTTGTAACAAATAGACAACCACGCTAATCGATTTAAAACACAAAAAGCTTACCCACTAACACCCAGGCGGGAAATGGCAGAGCCGGCTACAAGTATGTAGCTGTGCTTGCCAGATCTGAGCACCCACTTCAGCAATAACAGGGTACAGCTTCTTTTTATTATGGAGGTGACACACAAAATCCACAAACAGATGGCTTTACCATATATGGAATAAACCTGCTCCAAGTTAACTATCTGAGCTAAACTTTCTGCACAAGTTTCAGTGCTCAAGGTACATAGTAGAGGTACACAATAGAGGCAATTATCACATTGGTGTAACCAGACATGAAGGCAGTCTGAAGGTCCAGACATGAAGACATAAAGGTCCTTGTTACATTGGGACATCCAACCATGTACACAATGGAGGCAATTATCACATTGGGGTAACCAGACATGAAGGCAGTTTCGGCCATTAACAACTTCCATGCAACTGACCATATACACAATAGTTAAGTATCTCTGCAACAAAATTAGCTGTCTGGGCTTGACTTCTGCAGTACACACATTTTCTTTAGCCACATTTTCTTTAGTCAAGCATCCCATCAACCTCTGCAAGTTAGCCAACTTTATCAACTCTATCCATTCATTCTATCTATTCCCCTCATTATTTTATACATCTTTAGAAATTTACCCTTTAGCATTCTGTACTCCAAGGAATAAAGTCCTAACTTGCCCAACCTCTTCCTATAGCGCAGGCTCTTGTAAATGTGAATTATTAATGTTCATCAGAAGTCCACTGTTGCTTCCTCAATCTCCCAGCAAATTATGTCCATTACATGCGAGGAGATGGCATTGCAGGGATCAAATGCTGCAGGCAGCGAAAGTTGTAAGAAGGTCTGGCAAATATTCTTCTGCAGACTGTTAAACTAGATTGCCTCTGAGGGGGTGCTGTGAACTGTTTATGTATGTGCTGTTATGTTTGTGTGCCATTGTATGTTCGTTCTTAGTACCTGAACTGATGTACAGCACTTTGGTCAACGTGGGTTGTTTTTAAATGTGCTATACAAATAAAATTGACTTGACTTGACGATCTTACCCAGCCTAAATAAAGCAAGATACACTTGGAAGCACATTAAATGGATTTGTTTACTGCCCTTCACCCTGGTTAATCTTCAGACAACTGTAATAAATCAGTTGCCTATACTGTATTAAAGTGTTGCACATATACATATTTTGTTATGATTCATAACAAAAATTATATGGCCAACTATTCTACTTTTCAAAGTCCTTAGATCAGTAGCCCACTATTATCCTTGCTTGTCAAAACTTTTTTGGCAAACTGAAAGCTGTAGATTGTGAGCATATTTTAGATAAATGAAAGTAATACGTTTAATTCAAAGGAAATCCACCCAATAAAACATTCAGTTTGTCTAGAAAGGAACGAGAGGTGCTGGTTTAACTCAGCGGATCAGACAGCATCTCTGGAGAAAAAGAATAGGTGTCATTTCAGGTCGAGACTCTTCTTCAGGAAACATTCAGTTTCCTCTATATAACAAGTTGAATGATTTCAACAGTATTTGACTCCCAAAATGGTAAACCAGGAGAGTAACCAGCTTAATTAGTTTGTAAAATGCCATCAAGTCTTTGGAGAAGATATAGAGTAATTACGTTAGAATGAAACTAGGAATGAGAGGGTAAAATTACTTGGAACGACCAGTTACATTAGGAACGTTCTTTGAGTGAAGAGGTTACAGAAAGGTTTCAAATGTATTCAAAATCATCAAGAGGAAAACCAATTTTGATTGCCAGGCTGATAACCAATGGATGCTACCAAAAAGATTCTTTTTGTGAGGTAGTGTTAATAATTAAAACACACCCTCTGGAAAAATGACGGAAGAAATTTATCCGTACATTCTGATGGGAATTGTGTACCTAATTGAAAAGGGATCGTTTGGATTGAGGGGAGTAAACACAGGAGATTGAGACTAATTTGACAGCTCTTCCAAAGAGTCAGAACTGGCATGGCCAACTGAATGTTTCCTCCCAGCTGTTTAATTCTATGAACAGCTAAAGTAGAAAATAATCGAATGGGTCCCAATTTTTAAAAACGTTCATAGACATGCATTAAAGGCATTTAATTGTTCCTTCAGGAAATTGATTAATTGGTCAATTTCCTCAAGGGCCAATTAAATGAATTTAATTATTATTATTTTTTGTATTAGAGGGATTTATCTATTCATTTATTTATTTTAATCACACGATGACACATTTAAATAATTTTTAATAGCAAATAATCAATCCTGTTTGTATATCCCTGTCATTAGCAAGTTTCAGCTCAAAATAAAAATCTGTAAAAGAAATATTTAAAAACCTGAAGTTAGCTGCATATTTAGGATCACATATTTTCCAAGATCAAACTGAAAAAAGTATATATTTAAAAATGTATATATAAAATGCAATTGCTGCAGAATACAGGAATAAATATGAACATTTTTCTTCTCTGGAAAGGCTACACCATTATTTGTTACATAAAAGACCTAGCCTCATGGTGAAATTATCTTAGATTTTGGATAGCATATACATTTTCTCCCATGTATTCCTTTAATGAATAAAATGTTTAAATGTTTCATTCTCCCCCTCATGTGAAAAGTAAGTAGATAAGCACATACCTTTAATGATGTCTGTGAACAATCTAATGGGCAGTTTCACAAAATCTTCCGTCTTGTGAAGCTGGGACAGATGTGTTTTTGCACACTGTTTTGCCGCTGTATACAGTTTCTGGTCACTGTGCTGATCCGCTAAACACATGACTTGTAAACAGTTCCTGATATCAACTGTCCGAGCCAGAAACCGAGAGCATTCTTCAAAAAGCGAGGTCAATTGGTACATATCCGCCACTTCATATGTTTCCTGGAGGTCCTCCACTCTCAGTTTTACAGTTCCTCGGTAAATATAGTCCACAAGGAGCTGGAAAACGCTCGCATTCACATCTTTTAATTCTATAACGTCATTGTGAGCTTCCTTTAAATTAGAGGTGAACATGGAGCGGAAGAAGCAGCTCTGACCAGAAAGAACCAGTCTATGAAGCTGGAATTCTTTACCTTCCACAGAGATGGTAACATCTGCAAACAACCTGTCTTCAAGGCATAGATCCATTATGCTCTGAGCAACTCGGACGGAGTGTAATCTGTCTGTGAAGGTATAGCTCATAAAATAACTCTCTTCAGTTGGGCCTGCAATGGTTGCACCTCCCACGTCACTCGCTGGCTCCATAATAACACAGACACAATCAGATCCTATGGGAATACAATTCATAATTTAAAAAAAAATCCTATATTGCAAAATATCACCATATTATATTTGGTAAGTTGTTTTGTCCAAAAACACAAACACCCTGTATCATACATTCAATATCATGCAAGGGTCAAGAAAAGAGTGTCACGTCGCGGCCCTGTTTCCACCAATCTTTCCACCACTGTGCACAAGAAGCAAAAGATGAGCAAGACGCCATTGTATGCAGATGCCGAGAAGTGTGTTCAGCTCTGGCTGAACAATTTCTAATCTTATGATGTGGACTCGGTAAGAAGTATCATGTACAAGGATATTTTAGCCCATCATTTATGTGATGGTTAAAAAAAGCTGCTTAACCTATCTCACTTCACAACTTTAGGCAAGTAATTCTTCATTTTCCCTCTTGTTTCTTTCTTAAATAGCGGAGTTACATTTGCTATCCTCAAATTTTGCATAAATTGTTCCAGAATCTACAAAACTTTGGAAGATGACAACTAGAGGTTACATCATTATTTACATGCCAGTGTGTTTAGACAGTCACTTCTCCAAAACATCTGGGATGTAAATCATCAGGAATTCAGAACCTAAATTTTCAGCTTATTAATACTTATCTAGTAATATTTCTTTACTCATAATTTTCTTTTACTTTCTTATTTGCACTTCACCTTTTTATCCTATAGAATTTCTTGTAGAATTTTTGTAACTTGTTCTATGAAGATAAATAGAAAAGAGAATAGAATAGAATGTTCTAGAATTCTTAACCCAATTCAATATCTGTCTGTAACAGACCCTAATTTGCCCTCACCTAATCTTTTCCTATTTACATTACTACGATTCTTATAATCAGTTTCATGTGTTTCTGTTTTCCTGTATCTTTAGTAATTTCTTGGTCATCCTTTGTTGAATTTTAAAATGCCGTCAATCCTTAAATTCACTGCTTTTCTTAGATAATGTTTTTTTTTTAAAATTAATTTTAATGTGCGAGTATAATGAAGAGAATCACTGTAGAATATTACATAATCGGTCAAACAAATCTGGCTGATCCTGCAAAATGTTAAATCTAGATTTCGGAAAAGGTACATCGTTTTCCAAAACCGGACATTTCCAATAGAACTCTAAGTACATTAAATTTACTCTTTCCAAAGACAAAATAACTCACTCGGTGCTTCCAATATTTTATATTCTTTAAATGATAAACTAATTTGAAGCTTCCTTTCTACTCTACTTTGACACCAACATTTTACGTTCGGCTTACTGCCATAAACTTGTGAGCAAATGAATGTAAAGACAAAACAAAAGCCTAAATATTCGGAGGAAAATGCTGCACATTATTGGTGAGCATCGGCGTAGAAACGGAGCCTGGCCACACGTTAGTGAAGAGCCGAGGCCTGTGTGTGAGCGGCTGCAGCCGAGGAGAGAGCCCAGGGACTGGAAAAGCCCAACAATAACAGATTGTCAGCGGCTTCTGGTGGAGAATATATAACAACCGCCCATCTGAGCCCCATATCCTCCCACAGCTAGAAAATGGGGGAAACCCTCCTCGGGTCTGGTGCCCAAGTTCACTCACTATTTTCTCCAAAAGGACTGCTATTACCTAGTTTGTCACCTGTCGGCCAGAGGTGCCGCACTCAGCTCCGCGTCCAGTGCAGGGGGGGAAGAGTTAGTGTGGGACCCGCTGTTGGGGCGGCGGGGAGGGATGAGTGAGCGCACAGCCGGCTGCTGCAGCAGCTTCCGTTCCCATTGCCATGGCGGCCAGGCTTGTGAGTTTGGCCTGCGCTGGGCTGCGGAGAGGCTTCCGGAACTCGGGTGAGGAGGGGGCGGCGGCGGCGGCGGCGGCGGCGGCGGCGGCGGCGGCGGCGGTGGAGACGGGGGGGGGGGGGGGGGGGGGGGGTGACGGGGAGCGCCGGCCGGGCCCGGCCCAGTGGGTGGGCGGGTAGGCACGGTAAGGCGGACGTGAGCCGAGCCGAGCCAAGCCGAGTCGCCTCTCATGGTGCCGCTGTTTGACCTTCTCTCGGTGACACGGCTGGCTGGCTGGTTGCTCCCGGGCCACTGAGGATCAATTTATCCCAAAGAGGAGGAAAGATTCTAAGGGGAGTAAGACGCACCCGTGGCTGACAAGGGAAGTCAAGGACAGCATAAAAATAAAAGAGAAGTATAACATAGGGCAAAGAAGGGTGGGAAGCCAGAGGATTGGGGCTCTTTTAAAGTAACAGAAGATAACTAAAAAGGCAATACGGGGAGAAAAGATGAGGTACGATGGTAAGCTAGCCAATAATATAAAGGAGGATAGCAAAAGTTTATTTAGGTATGTGAAGAGGGAAAAAAATAGTCAAGGCAAATGTGGGTCCCTTGAAGACAGAAGCAGAGGAATTTATTATGGGGAACAAGGAAATGGCAGACGAGATGAACTGGTACTTTGGATCTGTCTTCACTAAGGAAGATACAAACAATGTCCCAGATGTTCTAGTGGCCAGAGATCCTCGGGTGACAGAGGAACTGAAGGAATTTCACATTAGGCAGGAGATGGTGTTGGGAAGACTGATGGGACTGAAGGCTGATAAATCCCCAGGGCCTGATGGTTTGCATCCCAGGGTACTTAAGGAGGTGGCTCTAGAAATCGTGGACGCATTGGTGATCATTTTCCAATGTTCTATAGATTCAGGATCAGTTCCTGTGGATTGGAGGGTAGCTAATGTTATCCCACTTTTTAAGAAAGGAGGAAGAGAGAAAACGGGAAATTATAGACCAGTTAGTCTGACATCAGTGGTGGGGAAGATGCTGGAGTCAATTATAAAAGACGAAATTGCGGAGCATTTGGATAGCAGTAGTAACAGGATCGTTCCAAGTCAGCGTGGATTTACGAAGGGGAAATCATGCTTCACTAATCTTCTGGAATTTTTTGAGGATGTAACTAGGAAAATTGACAGGGGAGAGCCGGTGGATGTAGTGTACTGTGACTTTCAGAAAGCCTTCAACAAGGTCCCACATAGGAGATTAGTGGGCAAAATTAGAGGACATGGTAATGGGGGTAGGGTACTGACATGGATAGAAAATTGGTCAACATTCCATTGGCTTTCTTCACTGCCTGCTGCACCTGCATGCTTCCTTTCAGTGACTGATGCACTAGGACACCCAGATCTCGTTGTACGTCCCCTTTTCCTAACTTGACACCATTCAGATAATAATCTGCCTTCCTATTCTTACCACTAAAGTGGATAACCTCACACTTATCCACATTGAACTGCATCTGCCATGCATCCGCCCACTCACACAACCTGTCCAAGTCACCCTGCAACCTCATAGCATCTTCCTCACAGTTCATACCGCTACCTAGCTATGTATCATCTGCAAATTTGCTAATGGTACTTTTAATCCCTTCATCCAAGTCATTCATGTATATTGTAAATAGCTGCGGTCTCAGCACCGAGCCTCGCGGTACCCCACTAGTCACTGCCTGCCATTCTGAAAGGGACCCATTTATCCCCACTCTTTGCTTTCTGTCTGCCAACCAATAGTCTATTGTCTATTGATCGACGGGGTTGATGGGGATCGGGGTTGGAAAGGGAGACCAGGCAGAGTTCGGGCATTGACAGGCACGGACAGGATTGGGGTCGGTGTCGGAACAACACAGGGTCCTATCAGAGTGTAGGAGGATGTGGAGTTTGCAGAGGACAACAAGGTCCCCCTGTATCTGCTTTCTGCATTTAACCTGTGGCAGGAAGAAACGTTTAAACGAGGAGAGTCAAGGCTTTAAACACTTTAACTTCCCCTCCCATTCACATACTGACCTTGTGTGTAGGAAAGAACTGCAGATGCTGGTTTAAATCGAAGATAGACACAAGATGCTGGATTAACTCAGTGGGACAGGCAGCATCTCTGGAAAGAAGGAATGGGTGACGTTTCGGGTCGAGACCTTTCTTCAGACTGACATTTCTGTCCTGGGGCTCCTCCATTGTCAGAATGAGGCCAAATGCAAATTGGAGAAACAGCACCTCATATTTTGCTTGGGCAACTTACAACCCAGCGGTATTAATATTGATTTCTTTAACTTCGTAACCCTGGCTTTCTCGTTATCTCCGTCCCTCCCCATCCTAGTTCTCTGCCTAATTCCTCCTGATAAAATTATACTGATTGTACGCCTTGTTGTCACCATCCCCTCAACTAACAATGAACCATTCTACATTGCCTTGAGCTGCTTCTGCTTTCATCTGTTGTTTTCACACCTTACCCGTCCATATCTCTTGTCTCCCTCTCCTCTGACTCTCAGTCTGAAGAAGGGTCTTGACCTGAAATGTCACCCATTCCTTCTCTGCAGAGATGCTGCCTGTCCCACTGAGTTACTCCAGCATTTGTGTTTATCTTCAAGTCAATACTTAATTGCCAACATCTCACCTCCAGCAAATGGCCCGTCAACGAGATACTGGAGAGAACTTGCACTTTGTGTTTTAGCAAAAGGTTCTGGAAGAAGGGAAAGCCTAATGATGTAGCAAAATAGGTTTTGTGAGATTAGCCTATATTTTAAATTATGTATCTATGTGGATTTTCAAAAAGGAATAAAAGTTCATAAGTCATATGTGTAGACATAGGCTATTCAGTCCATTGAGTTAACTCTGCCATTCAGTCGTGGCTGATCTATCATTCCCTCTCAGCCCCATTCTCCTGCCTTTTCCCCATAACCTTGACACCCTTACTAATCAAGAATCTGTCAATCGCCGCCTTAGAAATACCCAATGACTTGGCCTCTGCAAAATCTCCGGAAAATTCCACAGATTCACCATCTTCTGACTAAAGAAATTCCTCCTCATCTCCTTTCTAAAGGTGCGTCCTTTTATTTTGAGGCTATGCCCTCTGGTCCTAGACTCTCCCACTAGTGAAAACATCCTCTCCGCATCCACTCTATCCAGGCCTTTCACTATTCTGTAAGTTTCAATGAGGTCCCCCATCATCCTTCTAAACTCCAGTGAGTATAGGCTAAGTGCCATCAAACGCTTATCTACGTTAATTCAATCATGCCCGGGATCATTCTCGTAAACCTCTGGAAGCTCTCCAATGCCAGCACATCCTTCCTCAGATAGATGGTCCAAAACTGCTCCCAATGCTTCAAATGTGGTCTGACTAGTGCCTTATAAAGCATCAGCATTACATCCCGGTCTTTACATTCTAGTCCTCTCAAAATAAATGCTAACATTACATTTGCCTTCCTTACTACTGATCCAACTTGCAAATTAACCTTTTGAGAATCTTGCACCAGCACTCTCAAGTCCCTTTGCACCTCCAATTTCTAAATTCTTTGCCCATTTAAAAAATAGTCTACACCTTTATTCCTCTTACCAAAATGCACGACTTTACACTTTGCTACACTGTACTCCATCTGCCTCTTAGCCCACTCTCCTAACCTGTCCAAGTCATGCGGCAAAGTCCCTGCTTTTTCAACATTACCTGCTCTTCCACCTATCTTCGTATCATCCGCAAATTTGACCTCAAAGCCTTCAATTCCTTCATCCAAATAATTGGTACACAATGTGAAGAGTTGCGGCCCCAGCACTGACCCCTCTCGAACACCGCCAGTCAGTGGTAACAACCAGAAAAGCCCCCCATTATTCCTACCCTTTGCCTTCTGTCATTCAGCCAATCTTCTATCCACCTTTTCTCTAATACCATGGGCTCCCATCTTCTTTAAAAGCCTCACATGTGGCACATTATCAAAGGCCTTCTGAAAATCCAGGTAAACAACGTCCACTGACTCCTTTGTCTATCCTACTATTTACTTCCTCAAAGAATTCCAACAGAAAGCTTTGTTTTGTTTTCCATTGTTGACATATAAATGCAAAACTCTCCCATCCTGTGGTCAGGAAAGCTGAAGATTTGGCAGATGAAAGACTAGTTTGGCATTCCGGTTTGCCCCATTTTATTTGTTAAGGCTGTTGCCCCACTACTGTTTGATCCTATGATTGAATCAATGTTATTACTCTGCATTTTACCTTACACGGTGGAAATTCAGGTAGTACGTGCCACCTGGGCTGCCACTCAGCCAGTTCATTGCTGATTTGTACTTCACTCTATTTACTGTTAGATTTTACATCCCTTAATGCCTTTACCTAGCAAAATACATGGATTTCATATTTACATTTTCAATTGTCCCAGTTTTTTGGTATGTTCGGGCTTTTTATATTTTCATTTGTGTGAAGTTTTCTTTCCTGACACTACTTCAGAATGGCTCATTTCCACTTTATAGCTTATCCCCCCTTGTGGAATTCTACCACCAGAGAAAATGATTCTCTTTACTCAATTAAATATTTTAATCATTGTCTTTGATCAGCGGAATACAAATCTCTGGACCCTATCCTCATTAGAAATTGATATTGAAACATTCAAGGTTTATATCCTTCCAAACAAAGAGACCACTGTTGATTGCAGTATTTTGAATGTAGTTTCAATCTCTTTATCTTCAACTTTCTTGAGATAAATGTCAGGGTTCCATGAATTTTTTTAAATGTACTCAAATTTTGTGACACTGATAGAGTGCAACTAGTGGAATGCCACATGGGTCGTTTTTTGACCCTCAATTATGTACTATCTTAGTTTTTGTTTAGAGATACAGTGCCTCAGCCATTTTCTATGGAGTGGTCCATGTTCTCCAGAGATGCTGCTTAACCCATTGAGTTACTCCAGCATTTTGTCTTTTTCTTGTAAACTAGCAACTGCTGTTCCTTGTGTCTAAAGGAAGCGTATGCCAGGTTTGAAAAGATGGAATCAGACAGGGCTTTTGAGGAATATAAATCAAGGAGGAAAGAACTCAAGTGGCCAATTAGAAGGTACAAAAGGGGCCACAAAATGGATTTGGTGAGTCAAATTAATGAAAATCCAAAGGCTTTTTATACCTACTTTAAAACCAAAAGGGTAACAGGGAGAAGGGAGAGCAGCTCAAGGATTGATATGATTGAGTTTTCTGGGGAGGTGATGAAGGTGACTGATGAGGGGAGTGTGATGATGTTGTCTACATGGATTTAGTAAGGCTTTTGATAAAATCTCCCCAGTAGGCTAATCCAGACGAGTAAGACACTGTTGCAGGATTAACAGTGACTTGGTCCTACGGGTTCAGAACTCGCTTACTGATATTTGTGATGGAAAGACAATATTCAGGCTGGAGACCAGTGGATCTCTCTGGGATCTGTGCTGGAACCTTGGCTGCTTCAATGTAGAAGAGTTGGTTAGTAAGTTTGCAGATGCCACCAAGATTGCTGGGGTTGGGGACTGTGAGGAAAGCTGTCAAAGTATACAGCAGTATATAGATCAGCTACAGAAATGTGTGGAGAAATGCCAGATGGCATTTAATCTGAGCAAGTGTGTGGTATGGCACTTTGGGAGGTTGAATGTCAATATGATAAATTAATGGCAAGACCCTTAACAGCATTGATGTGCAGAGGGATATTGTCCACAAGTCCCTGAAAGTGGCAGTACAAGTAGAGTAGTAAAGAAGGCATATGGTATGCTTGCCTTCATTGGTCGAAGCATACTTCTCACGACAACCCCCAAGTGTCCAAAAATAATACAGCAAGATACAAAATAATATAATATGCTAAACAGCTAGCACAAACACAAATGGCTCCTACAGTATATAAATATGGAAGTCATAATGTAGTTTTATAGGACTTTGGTTAGGCCACATTTGGAGTATTCTGTGAGTTCTGGTCGTCCTAAGACAGGAAGGATATGAAGGGTTATAATTAGGGTGCAGAAGAGGCTTACCAGAATGTTGCCTGGATTTGAAGATATTAGTTACAAGGAGAGGTTGGGTTGCTTTCTCTGGTGCATTGGTGACTGAGAGGAAACCTGGTAGAAATTTATGAAATTATGAGAGGCATAGATAGGGTGTCAGTCAGAACCTTTTTCACATGATGGGCATCTCAAATAATGGAGGGCAGAGCTTTAAGGTGAGAGGGGCAAAGTTTAAAGGAGATGTGCAGGGTGAATGTTTTACACAGAGGACGGTGAGTGCTTGGAACGCGCTGCCAGGATGGTAGTGGAGGCAGACACAATAGTGGTGTTTAAGGTAGATAGGCCTGGATATGCTAGGAATGGAGGGATATGAATAATGTATAAGCCGATGAGATTTGTTTATTCTTGGCATCATGTTTGGCACAGACATTATGGGCTGAAGAGCCCATTCCTGTGTTGTACTTTTCTATGTTTAAAAGTTGCGACAGATCCCAGCTGGCACCTAGTACTCTCATTCAGTTATGTGATGTGCTCAACATTTTCTTTCTCTCATGTACCTGTATATTTCCTCCTCACCAAAAACCTTCATTTGTCAATAGGCTATTTCATTTTTATTATTATCAACAAACAATGTTTTTAAATAGGATAAATATTAACAATGATGCTGAGACTATTTTCTGAGTCTATTATAATACCATGACATGGGTAGACATGGGCGGCACGGTGGTGCAGCGGTAGAGTTGCTGCCTTACAGCGAATGCAACGCCGGAGACTCAGGTTCGATCCTGACTACGGGTGCTGTACTGTAAGGAGTTTGTACGTTCTCCCCGTGACCTGCGTAGGTTTTCTCCGAGATCTTCGGTTTCCTCCCACACTCCAAAGACGTACAGGTATGTAAGTTAATTGACTGGGTAAATGTAAAAATTGTCCTTAGTGTGTGTAGGATAGTGTTAATGTGCGGGGACCGCTGGGCGGTGCGGACTTGGTGGGCCGAAAAGGCCTGTTTCCGCGCTGTATCTGAAATATGAAAAAATATATATATATGAAAGGTAGTCTGAAGAAATGTCTCGACCAGAAACGTCACCCATTCCTTCTCTCCCGAGATGCTGCCTGACCCGCTGAGTTAATCCAGCATTTTGAGTCTACCTTTGATTTAAACCAGCATCTGCAGTTTTTTTTCCTACACATAATACCATGACATTATTTACATCTAGCTGCCCAGAATAAAAAACAAAGCTTTGTCACTTTTGAGATGTTGGGGCTCCTGAGTACTCCAGAAGAATCCAAAATTATGGGCAAAATGGTTTGAACCTTGTCTGACTTGTCTGTCTCGATGAGCCAAGGTTGATGGACCTATTAAAGTATTCCACTTTTTAATTTTGTACTCAAGTTAAATTCACTTATATTTTCAGCTTGCGCTTCATTTAAATAAATTGTCTCTTTTTATTCCTAATGTTCATTATCTAGTGTGTTTTTGATTTGTATCACAATTTCAGTTTATGTAAAATACATGGGTTCATTTTTTAAATTATTTTGATACAAATGAGATGTTAAAATCTTGTCTGTGTTTTTATCTTAGCTCCGGGCTGGAGTGTTTCAGTATCACAAACCAGGTTTGAGGGATCGACCCCCGAGACACGTCGTAAGTAACTGCCAAATGTTCTTTTAATTGTATCTTGGTTTTAATGTGCAAATCCACAGATGACATTGGGAAGTTTCCAGGTAAAGGTGCTCTTTTACTGGGGAGTTAGTAATTATGGTTCTCTACTCTGAGAGCAAAACAATTTTTCAAGAGTGCCACATAGGAGAGGATTCAGTTAGAAGGAAAGGTGGTGTGGTATCGAATAAAGGATAATCTTTTACATTATGATTAACATGTGCTCGGGGTTGAATTGGAAAATTACATTAACTAAGCAACATCATATGTGAGGATTTTTTATTTCATCGTTCTACTGAAAACAGTATTGTGCATTTGTCATTGGTTGTGCAGAAATGGTGATGAGCTTTATTCTAACTCTGCTGAGGTCCTAGTGTTAAAGGTACACCTTCTTTCGTATGTCAACTACAACAGTCAAAAGTGGCAATTGGTGCTTCAGAGTACCATAGTTGACGCTTTGCTGCAAATTTTGCCAGTTCCATAGAACTACCCAGGGTGGACGACGAGGACTAAAGGAAGCTCCCACCCCAAAGGTACACCTGAAATGCAGTTGTATTAGAATCTTGGTCTGGTGGTAATGAATGACAATATATCCCAGTCAAGAGATGTGCCCCTTGAGGGAAATGCAGCGATGATGATACTCTGAGTATCTGCTGTCCTTATCCTTGTAAATGAAGGTTTCTGCTATGTTGAAGTGCTGCTGTTTTGATTTTAGCAAATTATTGTTTAACGTGCTGTCGATAAAGCAGAGGCTGAATGGTTAAGTAGTCAATGGATGTATTGCCCACCATAATCTACCTTCCTTGAAGTAATGTTGAGCCATGATTAATGTAGCTTCCCTCATCCAGATATGGAAAACATTCTATTACAGTCCTGACTTGTGACTTGGTGATGGAGAGGTTTCGGAGAGCTAATGCCAGGTGCAGACGAGTCCGATTTTAACTTTGCAACACCATTTATTCATACTTGGATTTAGAAAAGAAATTGACTGACCCATTGAGATTTGTTGGAAAAATGAACCAAGAAGCCTGGATGCTTTTAATGGGAAGAAAACATGAGCGAAACTCCATACTTGTTGTTTATCAGGCATTTTATCTTGCAGCTACTGTCAGACCAACGAATGAACTACAGCGTAACCAGCTATCCCAGTTTGGTGAATATGTTGCTGAAATTCTTCCCAAATATATCCAACACGTTCAGGTAAGCATCTGGCTAATTTGGTTGTACTTTGATTCAAATGGAGTCACTGTATTTGATATGTCCCTCAATCTACAGTATGGTCAAATATATATTTGTGAATATGCATTAAATATTTACTGATGTAGCTTGGGTGCAGAGAAGATTTACAAGGATGTTGCCAGGACTCGAGCGCCTGAGCTGCAGGGAGAGGTTGAGCAGGCTAGGACATTATTTCTTGGAACGCATGACGATGAGGGATGATCTTATTGAGGTGTATAAAATTATGAGAAGAATAGATAGGGTAAATTAAACCTGAGGGGCAACGTTTTTAACACAAAGGGTGGTATATGATACAGGCTGCCAGAGGAGGTATATTGAGGCAAGTACTACTACCATGTTTAAAAAACATTTGGACACGTACATGGATAGGATAGGTTTAGAAAGTTATGGGCTAAATGCAGGCAGGTGGGACAAGTATAGAAGGGACACACACGTTGGTTGGTATGGGCAAGAAAGGCTGAAGGACCTGTTTCCATGCTGTATGTCTCTATGACTCTATGACCTGCTGAATGTTTTTGGCATTTTCTGTATTTATTTCAAATTTCCAGCACCTGCAATTATTATTATTTTTTCTTCAATAAATATCTTTGTCTTGTCTTTGTTCAACAGGTAACCTGTTTCAATGAATTGGAACTCTGTATCCATCCAGATGGCATATTACCGGTGCTGACATTCCTGCGAGATCATACCAACGCCCAATTTAAATCGCTTGCTGACGAAACTGCAGTGGATGTCCCAACTCGTCCATTTAGATTCGAGGTAAGGGGATAAAGGGTCAGGACTACAGTTATGAAGTACTGGACCAAGTGGACCCGTTGGGCCCAAACCTCTCCTGCATTGGTGCAGCACCCTCTCCTCCCCCCCTTACCTTTCCCCCCCCCTCCCGTGCTCCCCACCTCCCTCCCCCTCGCCCTCCAACCCCTCCCCTCCCCCCCCCCACTCTGTCACCCTCAACCCCCCTTATCCTGCCCCCTCCATTCCTCCCCCCTCCTTCCAGCCCCCTCCCTCCCTAGGAGATAAATTTAAACTTTAAAATGTGAATAACTTAAAAAATATAACACCGATTTCAATGAAACTTCTTCCATTAGCACGAAAGGGATGACGGTGAGTAACGTGAGCCTAAAATTGTCGTGTTATCGTGTACCGTTTTGGCTGTAGTTCAGGAACAAATCAAATAAACAAGAGTTTTAGTATATAGATTACATTTATAGCAGCTCTTAAATTGTCCACATTTTAATATGAGAATTTCAAATTACTTTGTATTTATTTGATTTTACTTGGAATGCTTATTACTTACCTCAACATTAAATATATTGGGTAAAGTTTGGTCTAAAATGGAAGACTACTTCCTTCCAAAGTAGATCTTGTATGGGAAGTAGGGACAGAACAGAAGTGAAAGAGTTATGTGTGCAATCCTCTAAGAACAGAATGAATAGCAAATGGCATAGGTCTGGACTCACTGACAATCTTCATCAGATCACACTTTTGAGTGAAATTAACAAAAATGCCTGTGAACGACAACTTTGTGCCTCAAGGTTCAGTTAAAGTTGAGTGCACAGTCACAAATGAACCTCACAACAGCATCAATGAGACAACAATTGGATATTGCCAATTACACTGAGAATGGATTTCAACGTCTTTATTTCTTGAATGATGGCGTAGACTTCATACATACAAATATCACTGCTATAACCTATCAGAAAATAAAGCTCAAGGAAAATTTGTGTATTTTGTTTGAACACTTTTCCACACATCACTTCCTTTTGATGCTTAAAAAAGTATAGAGTTAATCATAAACTAAAGCCATGATAAGAAATTCCAAATTGCCAAATCACTTGTTTAATTCCATGCATGCATACATTTCAAGAATATGCAAAGATGTATTACAGGGTTTTACAAAAATTGACAATTCGTGCAAGACTTTCACTTTGCTATCTTGTTTCAGTGTTCTGATTAATGATGGTCATGATTTAATTTAAAGATATCTGCTTCTTTTGCAATAGATTGTATATAATATGCTTTCGCTGCGGTTTAATTCTCGCATACGTGTGAAGACTTACACTGATGAGTTGACGCCGTTGGATTCCTTGGTACCTGTGTTTCAAGCTTCAAACTGGTATGAAAGAGAGGTGAGCTGAAGCAATGTAATGATTTTTTTTCCAGCTCAGGCAAAGGGCATTGATCTGAGACATTGATTTTGTTGGTCTCACCGTGAGTATAGGCTGACCTGAATTCTTCCATTTTATTAATAGTTTGCCTCCTGCAAAGCCAAGACAAAGTGCAATGATTGGAGGGATGTAGCCTTAAGGAGTGGTAGATAATTGAACTAAGAGCAGAGCAATATTAGATATTGGAGGCTAGAGTTTGCTGACAGAATCTGATGGACCGGCAAAGAAGAGTTTCAGCCATATTCTGACAGCCTACTCCTAACGAGAGTAGATTAAGCCTTATTCATTTAATTGAATATGAAAACAAGGCTTTAGGTAGCTAGTTGTAGGCAGGATTGGAGATCAGTATGAAGAAAATTACAAATCATTGCTATATCATTAAATGTCTAAAAAGCAAAGGTAGACTCCAATCTTTATGGGACTTCTTATCTGTTCTGATGAGAGATGTTGTTTAAATCATTAATTTTGTTATAGAACTTGCTGAACTACTTTGTATGTAGTAACTTGAATACCAATTGAAGGTTGTGTGTATAAATTCAGGATGGCTATCTAATTTGGTGGAGGAAAGTTGCTTGTGGATGTCAGCAGTACAGATTTGAATGTTTAACTTGAGGCATGGCACTAGATTTTGGGGAATCCAGCCTTTGATGGCTCTTAATTTATCTGGAAAGAGCAGATTTGATCAATTGGGTGACTTTTTCTTCATTGATGTTTTAGAATTTGAATTTTAAGTGAAAAATCATGAGGCTTTTAGGGCTGAATTGGACTTTAACTGTTGTAAGATGCTTATTTTCCAAAAGCAGCCACACAATTAATAATACGATTTAAAACAACTCGACTGCGCTTTGAGATGCAAGCACGGAAAATAGGACATTAGATTAAGTCAAGATACAATAAATGATCTAATTCAGAAGTGACATTTAAGTAATTATTTATTATGTATGGTTTTATAATTTATGGCTAAAATTTTAACCAGAAGATAATTTTATATTTTGCAGGTTGGATGTACAAATGTTCAATGTCTTTCATTTATATTTATATATTGCATCTATTAAGTCTGCAATTTGAAGGTTATAATTAAACTTATGACATTACATAATTTCTACTATTCATTCCAGATTTGGGATATGTATGGTGTATTTTTTGCTAACCATCCAGACCTGAGACGAATTCTCACAGACTATGGATTTGAAGGCCATCCTTTCCGCAAAGACTTTCCACTTTCTGGCTATGTGGAGGTATAACATCTGGTTTCTTTAATAGTGTAGCTGGCAATTTTTGACTTTTGTTTTTCTCTTCCATTCACCCTGCTCCTGAAATTTCTGAAAAAAGTCTTGAAATAAAATGAAGTATTGCGTGCAGTATTGGGAGTATTGCCTGCAGTTCTGTCGCTACGTGACAGGACGGAAGGATGTGCAGGTTTTGAAGAGGGTGCAGAGGAGGTTTACCAAAATGCTGCCTTGTTTAGAGGGTTTCAGGTACAAAGAGAAGTTGGATAAACTTGGATTGTTTTCTTTGGAAGGTCTGAGGTTGAGGGGAGACTTGATAGAAGTGTACAAAATCATGAGAGGCATAAACAGGGTAGACAGAGCTTTTTTTCCCAGGGTAGAAATGTCCAACACTGGAGCCCATAGCTGTAAGGTGAGAGGGGGAAAGTTTGATAGAGATGTACGGGTCAAGTTTTTTACACAGTGTTGGAGGCCTGGAAGGCATTGCCTGAGGTGGTGGTGGAGGAAGATCCGAGGCTTTTAAGAAGCTTTTAGATACGCACATGGGAGTGCAGGGAATGGAGGAATATGGATCGTGTACAGGCAAATGAGATCAGTTCAATTTGGCACCAAGTTCAGCACAAACATTGTGGGCCTAAGGCCCATTTCTGTACTGTTCTAAAAATCTGCAATGCAAGCACATCAGCTATTTGGAAATAATTAAACACCTATGTTAATTGTTCGATTTCATGAAGTATGTCACCGATGTAACTTGTTCCCTTTTCTTCCAGGTACGTTATGATGATGAAGTGAAACGTGTGGTTGCTGAGCCAGTTGAACTATCCCAGGAATTCCGCAAATTTGACCTCAATAGCCCGTGGGAAACTTTCCCAGCACATCGTGAGCCGGTTGAACTACCAAAACTTGACGCTGGGGAGAAAAAGCCTGAGACGAAATGAATAGAGACATCTGAATCTTAGGGAAGGCTCTGAGTAATATCACTTCTCACGTGGACCTAAGTAGATGTTGTTCTGTAACACCAAATGGTCTGTGTGATATTTATGTAAATAAATTACTTGTATAAGGTTGCTTTGCTGCAGCTTTAATTGTATTTCAACTCTTAATAACTCCGTGCTGTGCAATGGCACTTTTAATTTAGACATATGAATAATAATGAGATAATGATAAGGCTGTTTGATTTGGCCCATAAAAACTCCTACCAATTCCTTTGTTTTTACAGTTCATATTGCTTGGGTACCGGATTTTATAGTTTGGTGATCGACTGAGTCCAATCTAAATGTGGCCTTTACCAGTCTTTCAAAACCAATGAATTTTAAATAAACTGAAACTGAAATTGCCCAGCTTCAGCGAAGAGTGGGGCAGGAGAGTTGGTGGTGAGGAGATTTATGGGTATGTAAGAGGATATGGAGGGAGAGGTGTATTTCTCCTCAGTTTTTACCATGGAGAAAGACATGGAGACTGGGGAACTGGGTCAATTAATGGAGATGGCTTGAGGAGGTTTAGGAGGTGCTGGACATCCTAAGGAGTATGAAGGTAGATAAATCTCCTGGGCCTGATCAGATATATCTGAGGACACTGAGAGGCTAGAAAATAAATTGCAGGTTTCTGAGAAATTGCCCTGGTTGAGATATATAAATCATCAATAGACATGCATGAAGTATTGGAGGGTGGTTAATGTTGTGCTTCTTTTTGAGAAGGGCTGCCAGGGAAAAGCCTGGGAACTAAAGACCAGAGAGCCTAACGCTTGTGGTAGCCAAATATTGGAGTACTCTGAGGGATAAGGTATATATGCATTTGGATAGATGGGCTAATGAGGAATAGTCAGCATGGGTAGTACTAGAGAGATCATGTTTTCGAAATCTCATTTGAGCTTTTTGGAGAAGTAACCAAAAAGGTTGCTGAGGGCAAAACTGTAGACAATGTCTATATGGACTTCAGCAAGGCCTTTAATACACTTCCGCATGGTGGGTTGCTCTGGAAGGTTATATCTTGTGGGATCGTGGGAGACCAAGCTGATTGGATAGATTCATGGAAAGAAGCCGACGGAGACAATGGAAAGCTATTTTTCGGATTGGAGGCCTGTGATTATTGGTGCCTCTAGTGATCCCCTCTGGGCCCATTACTGTTTGTGGTTTATATCAACAATTTGGATGAGAATGTAGAAGGCATGAATGGTAAGTTTTCAGATGACACTGAAGTGGGTAGCATTGCAGACAGGGAAAAGGGTTACCAAATACCACAGCAGGATTTTGATCAGCAGGGCAAGTAAGCAGGGGAATGGTTGATGGACTTTAACGCAGATAACAGTGAGGTGTTGCATTTGGGAAGTCAAACCAGGTCAGGACCTTCACGGTGAATGACAAGGCTCTGGAGATTGTTGTACAGCAAAGGGACCTAGGAATGCAGGTACATAGTTTCTTGAAAGTGGCGTCACAGGTAGACAGGGTGGTCAAGAAGGCGTTCGGTAAATTGGCCTTCAGTCAGGATATTGAGTATAGAAGTTGGGATGTTATGTTACAGTTTTAGAAGACATTGGTGAGGCCATACTTGGAGTATTGTGCCCAGTTCTGGTCACCCTGCTGTAGAAAGGATGTTGTTAAGCTGCAAAGAGTGCAGAGAAGATTTAGGAGGATGTTGCAAGGACTGAGGGTGATCGTAGGGAAGTGTGTAACTTCACGAGCGGAATAAATAAGGTGAATGTAGTGTCTTTTACCTAGAGTAGCGTCACAGGTAGATAGAGTGGTCAAGAAGGCTTTCAATAGACAATAGGTGCAGAAGTAGGCCATTCGGCCCTTCGAGCCAGCACCGCCATTCAATGTGATCATGGCTGATCATTCTCAATCAGTACCCCGTTCCTGCTTTCTCCCCATACCCCTGACTCCGCTATCCTTAAGAGCTCTATCTAGCTCTCTCTTGAATGTATTCAGAGAATTGGCCTCCACTGCCCTCTGAGGCAGAGAATTCCACAGATTCACAACTCTCTGACTAAAAAAGTTTTTCCTCATCTCTGTTCTAAATGGTACATAGGCCTTCTTCAATCGGTATTGAATCAAGTACCAGAGGACCAAGGTTTGAGGAGAGAGGGAAAAGATTTACTATGAACTTAAGGGGATTTTTTTTCACACAGAGTGGTGGGTATATGGAATGGACTGCTAGAGGAGGTGGTTGCAGCAGGTACTATATCCACATTTAAACATTGGACAGGTACATAGATAGGAAAGATTTAGAGGGATATGGGCCAAACGTGGGCAGGTGGGACTAGAGTAGATGGGGCATATTGGTCAGCATGGGCATGCAGGGCCGTAGGGCCTGTTTCCATGCTGTTTAACAATGACTAATTAGGGATTGTTAGCATGGACTGTGCATGGGAGATCGTGTCATGAATTTCAATTGGTTTTCTGACAAAGTAACTAACAAGATTCATGAGAGCAGGTGTACAGATGTAGTCTATCTGGCCTTTGATAAGGGTCTGCATGTGTTAGCGGGTCTGCATGTGTTAGCTGCTCTGGAAGGTAGGATCGCATAGGATTCAGGGAGAGCTAATTAACTGGATACAGAATTGGCTTCAAAGGAAGCAAAGGATTGTGATGGAAGGCTGTTTTCAATACAATGCAATGTTAGCATTCATTTTGAGAGGATGAGTATATAAAAGCAATGATGTAATCATGAGGTTTTATCAGGCGCTTATCAGGTGCATTGTGAGGTGAATTGGGCCCCATATCTGAATCAGGTTGTGTTGGCATTGGAGAGGTTCCGGAGGAGTTTTACGGGAATGATCCCAGGGATGATTGGGTTAACGTATGATGTGCGGGTGATGGTTCTGGGGCTGTACTCGCTGGAGTTTAGGATGAGGGGGGGACCTCATTGAAACTTACTTACCTAATGAAAGGCCTAGATAGAGGCCTAGGAGAGGATGTTCCCACTAGTGGGAGAGTCTAGGACCAGAGGGCAGAGCCTCAGAATAAAAGGATGTAGCTTTAGAAAGGAGCTGAGGTGGAATTTCTTTAGCCAGAGGGTGGTGAATCTGTGGAATTCATTGCCACAGATGGCTGTGGAGGCCAAGTACTTGAGTATTCTTTAACCAGAGATTTATTTCTTGATTGGTAAGGGCATCAAAGATTATGGGGGCATACAGGAAAATGGGGTTGAGAGGGAAAGATTGATCAGCCATGATTGAATGGCGGAGCAGACTTGATGGAATGAAAGGCCATCTTACATAAGTATACAAGTTTAAAAAGTGATCGGCGGCCATCTTACGTAAGTATTAAAGTTTAAAAAGTGATTTTCAAATCTCTCCTGCGGACACTGCAACCCTCCGTGCAAACCTGTCCTGCGGGCGCGGCAACCCCCTTTGGGTGCAAGCCTCTCCTGTGGGCCCGGGAAGCCTCCCCCAACTGACGATCCGTGGACCCGTTGGCGGCCGGGGAGTTACTAAATCTATATGATTTTTGAACCGCATTAATCAGAATGCGGTTCGCTGCTGGAAAATGATGTTTTTATTTAATTCGGACGCATATTTTTTAAGTTACAGAGGTTTAAAAGTGCTGCCCCCCCTGATTTATCGAAGTTTTGACAGAAGGGGGCGCTGCGGTCCGGCAGTGCTCAGTACGCATGCGCGGAATCTCCTCACTCTGTACTCAGCACGCATGCGCGGCATCTCCTCACTCGCACCAAAACAATGGACGCCGTTAGCGGCGCCAGCCCGCGATCACCGGCTCACCTCTCCTCTCTCCCCTTGCTTCTCTCCTCTCTCCCACACCCGGGAGAACATCTCCCCGCTATCCCCCCCCCCCCCCGGGCCTTTGAATGATGAGATCTCCCGAAGCCCCCCCCCCCACCGGACTTTTCACTGATCCGATCACCCGCACCCCCCCCCCCCCCCCGCGGGCCTTTAACTGATGCTAAGAGTGTGTCTGGGGGAGAGAAAATGGGGGGGGCTGAGAATGGGGAATGGGACAACAGGGGTAGTGCGGAGGGGAATTGGTGGTGGGGGAAAGAGGGGTACTGGGAAAAGGGGAGGTCCATATCCCTCCCCTCTCCCCCATCCCTCCCTCCCCCCTCTCCCTCCTCCATCTCCCCCCCCCTCCCTCCCCCCTTACCACCCCATCTCTCATCACCATCCCCCCCTCCCTCCACCCTCCATCCTCAACACATCCCTCCCTCCACCACTCCCTCCCCCTCGATCACTCCACACCTCCCTCCCCCAAACCTCCCTCTCCCTCCCTCCCCCCTTCACTCCCTCACCCCCTCCCGGATACAATGGAAACCCTAAGAGGACGGGCCAAAGGGGAGAGTGTGGGGAGAGTAAGAGTGGGGATGGGGGACGAGAGAATGGGGGAGTGGGGAATGGGCCCAACGGGCCCACTTTGTCTAGTATTTACTAAAACTCTCATCTTGTTTGTTTGGCCATTTGGCGTTTGTTTGTGCCGTTTGTTTGTGCCGTTTGTGTCCGTTGATCTGGAAATACAACCCAAACAGTACACGATAGTGTGACAATTTTAGGCCCACCTTACCATTGCCCTGGGGTGGGCTGGAGGAGGTTTTGTTCAAATTGGTGTTATATTTTTAAAGTTATTGACATTTTAATGTTTAAAAATCAACTTTTCCATTTTTCCTGGCCGTCAGCCGCGTTTGACGTCACGATGGGACCCGCCCAAATGATGGCTGGTATTTATCACTTTGTTGCCTGTGACAAATTGATTATAGGCCTCCCTAAATTGCTCCAGTCTATGTGTGAAGGAACTCTTGCAATGCTTTTGGCTGTTCAGTTCCAGAATTTTAACCATGTGTAAATGAAGGGGTGGGTAATATTGTTCCAGGTTGGAGCAGAAATCACAGTGATTGTGTTGTAAAGAAACTGCTGCCCTTATCTTCAGAGTAGACCTTAGTGTACAAATACAAGCATCCCTGAAGGTGGCAGCACAGGTAGATAATATAGTACTTAGGGAATCCATGTCTTTATAAGCTGGGACATAGAAGAACATTGCAGGGAGGTTATTACAAAACATTGGTTACGTTACAGTTAGAATTGTGGTGACCACACTTTGGAATATACAGGATTGCACTGGAAAAGGTACAGAGAAGATTCTCCAGGATATTGCCTTGGATGGAATGCCTCTTACTCTGAAGAGATTCCAATTAATTCCCTTGCCGTAGGTTGTGAGTGCTGTGCTTCTCATGCATGTTCAGCTTCCATATTTCTGAAAGATTCCAATATTAGACTCACCCAATACTAACCTTGTGCATTGCATGCATGAGAGACTGGATAGGCTGTAAGTAACTCAGCGGGTCAGACAGCATCTCTGGAGAAAAGGAATAGGTGATGTTACGGGTCAAGACCCTTCTTCAGACTGAGAGTCAGGGGAAAGGGAAACAAGAGAAAGGGAATCTCTCATTTCCCTTTCCCCTGACTGTCTGAAGAAGGGTCTCGACCCAAAAAGTCACCTATCCCTTTTCTCCAGAGGTGCTGTCTGACCTGTTGAGTTACTCCAGCTTTTTGTATCTATTGTTGGTTTAAACCAGCATCTCTAGTTCCTTCCTACATACTGGGTAGGCTGTGTGTGTTTTTTGTGGAATGGAGGAGACTGTGGTGGGGAGTCCTGATAATGAGGAGCTTTATAGGGTAAATAGTAGGAAACATTTTTCCCACAGCAAATGTATCTGAAACTAGAAAAAATAAGGTTAGTGTAAGGGGTAAGAGGTTTAGAGGTGATGTGAAGAGGACAATTTTCACCAAATTGTGATTGGAATTTGGAATGTACTGCCTGATGTGATGGCAAAGACAGGTAATCTCACAACACCTACGATGTATCCTGAGAAGCACTTGAATCACCAATTGCTGGTAAATGGAGTTAATATAGCTAGGTACTTGATGGTTGACGTGGGCTTGATGGCCTAAGGGCCAAATTTTGGAATAGGTTACAGGAAAGTAAATAGGATTGCTCTGAGAATTGCCCTAGCTCAATGGGCTGAATGTTCTCTTTCTGTGGTGGAAATAAACATGAGAAAATTATGAATGTCTTACACTCGTTGTTTATTTAAAAGTACTATTCCACAGTAATCTTTGAAAGTCTTTTTATGTACTTTCCTCTTTAATATCATCACTCAAGCAGAAAATTACCAGCTGAAAATTTGTGTAAATTACTTAAACTTTCCTCATAATCTAGAAGGGTCACCACAAAGAATTAAACGAACTATTTTCTCCTGTTCTCAATTTGCTCGTTTCTTGGTGATTATTAGCAGATAGTGTTTAATTGGGGCTTTCTCTGATTTGTTTTCTTCTGCTTTATCTTCTAGGTTGAACATTTTTTTTCTTTTTTCCAGTTTTGTCTTAGTTGCACATTGAACCAACTAAGACTCAGCTCTCTGCATTATCAACCTGACGTGTTTTTGGGAATGTTTATACATGATAACTTTCCACGTTAGCCCAGTGTTGTATTTCATTAAGTTCAATATGTAATTTTGTCTGCCTCCTTCAATTCCTTTTGGCATCCTCATTCCAGCTACCAATTTGATCTATTCTATGAATATTGTACCACACAAACAGTTTTATACACTGGCTGGCATGTTGAACAATGCACTGCTTAGTGTATTTACTGCCTGTTATGACTCTGCAATTTGCCATGGTATCATCAATGCCAAGAAAACCTCTTAGCAAAGTTATACCTTTTCCACATACCGAAACTCTGTGATGCAATCAACCTGTGTTTTATAAAACAAAGGGCTTATTATTGTTGAGTTCATTAAGAAGATATAATGTCAACAGGTCATAGAAACACTTTTTTTCCCCAATGGAGTTTTAATCAAATCACAATTGGATAAAAGGTTTGAACTTTTGAGCCATTTTTTAAAATTAAAATGTCTTAAATTTATTACTTAATTTATTAGAGTGATTAAAAAATAGTGAAATAAATAACAGTTTCACTTATTTGTGCCGGGATGCATTATCCCAGGCCAAAGCAAAATTGAAAGAATGAAGTCAGAGTGTTTGGATCATAAAAATATTTTTTCTTCCTGGTTAACGGGAACTAATTGCAGAGTGAGTATTGATAATGGTTTGTTTTAGGTTTCCCCCTCAAAGGTGGGAGAGCAGGTTGACTATTGGTGTTACAAATAGAACCTTGGTAATAATTTAATTATAATACTTAAAGATATATGACAAAATGTTTTAGCTTCCTTGTTCATACAGGAGATTTCACAATTTCACAAGAGACACAAAATCCCTTAATACATGCTTATGCTGCTTTTCCATTATTCCCATGTTTTTTTTAGGAGTTATGCTAGACTGTCAGGAGAACCCAAATAAAAGCAAAGAACTTTACTGGATTGAAGGAAGTACTGGCTTTTTTTTCAATGCTAGAGCAATCCAAAATTTGTCTTTTTGTGCCATTTTATAAATTCATCTATATGAATTACATTTGAGATGGAGCTGTAATTTATCAACAGCCATGCTAAGTGGGTATGGAGAGGATTGATAGATACAAAGATACACCACTGCAGGGCTGTGCAGAAAGACGCAATGGACAGACTTTTGATGGGGTCATTTATGAGACCGCAATTGATGCTGAATACAGCCAGCTCCAGTAGATCTTGGAGGTAATCAGTAAATGCTGATTACCTTCACTCATGCCAACTTCTCAACATGCATATGCATTGATTTGTCCTGGTGTGCATGTCATTGGAGAAGAAGCCCTCTTTTCTGAGCTTTCCACTGGATTATCTGCAGCTGCACTCAGAAGCTGCCGGATCTTGCCAGATTTATTCTTGCTCCTTAGTACTTTATCTGTTATTTTGAAGAACATTTCTGCTGTGACTGCAAAAGATGCATTCCATCTTAAAGCTGGCATCGAGTCGAAATAAAATGCAATGAAGATGGATACAAAATCTGGAGTAATTCAGTGCATCAGGCAGCATCTCTGGAGAGAAGGAATGGGTGACGTTTCAGGTCGAGTCTCATCCTCAGACTGAGAGTCAGGGGAGAGGGAAACTAGAGGTATGTTTTTTTTAATGTAGCGGAGATAGAGTTCATGGTTCAGGTCAGTGTATGCCTGACAGGGTAGGGTAATTTCAATGTACCTTACAAAGAGGAAGGCATAGCTGGGACCCATGCGAGTGTCCATGGCATTGCCTTTGAATTGAAGCAAGTGGGAGGAGTCTAATTAGAAGTTGTTGTGAGTGCGGACCAACTCCGTTAGGCGGAGGAGAGTGTTCGTACAGGGAAACTGCAGCAATACTTGATCTCCACTTCCTAAGTAGTAAGCTGCATATGGGGAGGTCAATATATGGCAAAGGTTCACCTCGCTCATAGAACTGAAAAGTCGCCCTGAAACGTTTGTATTGGTTCCCCATTGATGCCTCTGAAACAGCTTTTATTGCTTTTCCATCTTCTGCTAGACATAAACATTCTGGCTGATAGAAGCATTCAAAACATTTTTGAAATGGCTCTTAAAAATAAAAATGACTTTTCATCTATTTGCATGGAAAAATGCAACGGAAATGAGAATCATATTTTCATGTTATGACTTGGTGTCCATAAGTCATAGGAGAAGAAGCCCTTTCATGTTATGAAAATGTGAAATCAGAAAAAAATATCATCACAAACATATCCCTTAGAACTAATTTTCCTGCTTTTAAAAGTGTAAGTGCAATAAAACTAATTGTTGGCTGCAGTAAATATCCATTATAATAATTTATAATACTTCCTCTATCTACTCGTGACTCATTAACCTTGCCACTAACTTCCACCCTGCCCTCAAATTCACTTGGACTACCTTTGACACCTCTCTCCCCTTTTTTTGTTGTTGATCTCTCTGTCTCCATCTCAGGGGACAGACTATTGACTGACATCTATTAGAAACCCAACGAGTCCCACAATTATCTGGACGATCCGCCTCTGGCAACGATGTTATCCCGTACTCTCAATTTCTCTGTCTCTGCCGTATCTGCTCCCAAGATGAGGCCTTCCATTCTAGGATGTCTGAGATGTCCTCTTTCTTTAGCAAACATGGTTGACCCCCCCCCCCCCCCCACCCCAATCTTATAGATGGATCCCTGACTCATGTCTCTGTGTCCTGTTGTTCAGGCCTCACTTCTGCTCCCTCCAGATGGAACAAGGATAGAGTATCCTCAGGTCCTCACCTTTCATGTTATTGGGGGTAGGGCACTGACTGGATAGAAAATTGGTTGGCAGACAGGAAACAAAGAGTAGGGATTAACGGGTCCCTTTCAGAATGGCAGGCAGTGACTAGTGGGGTACCGCAAGGCTCGGTGCTGGAACCACAGCTATTTACAATATACATTCATGACTTAGACTAAGGGATTAAAAGTAACATTAGCAAATTTGGGTGGCAGTGTGAAGTGTGAGGAGGATGCAGGGTGACTTGGACAGGTTGTGTGAGTGGGCAGATGCATGGCAGATGCAGTTTAATCCGGATAAATGTGAGGTTATCCACTTTGGCGGTAAGAACAGGAAGGCAGATTATTATCTGAATGGTGTCAGGTTAGGAAAAGGGGAAGTACAAAGAGATCTGGGTGTCCTTGTTCATCAGTCACTGAAAGTAAGCATGCAGGTACAGCAGGCAGTGAAGAAAGCTAATGGCATGTTGGCCTTCATGACAAGAGGAGTTGAGTATAGAAGCAAATAGGTCCTTCTGCAGTTGTACAGGGCCCTAGTGAGATCACACCTGGAGTACTGTGTGCAGTTTTGATCACCAAATTTGAGGAAGGACATTCTTGCTATTGACGAAGTGCAGCGTAGGTTCACTAGGTTAATTCCTGGAATGGCAGGACTGTCGTATGTTGATAGACTGGAGCGACTGGGCTTGTATACATTTAGAAGGATAAGAGGGGATCTTATTGAAACATATAAGATTATTAAGGGATTGGACACGCTAGAGGCAGGAAACAGGTCCCCAATGTTGGGGGAGTACAGAACCAGGGGCCACAGTTTAAGAATATGGGGTAGGCCATTTAAAACGGAGATGAGGAAAAACCTTTTCACTCAAAGAGTTGTTAATCTGTGGAATTCTCTGCCTCAGAAGGCAGTGAAAGCCAATTCTCTGGATGCTTTCAAGGGAGAGTTAGATAGAGCTCTTAATGATAACGGAGTCAGGAGGTATGGGGAGAGGGCAGGGACGGGGTACTGATTGTGGATGATCAGCCATGATCATGGTGAATGGTGGTGCTGGCTCGAAGGGCCGAATGGCCTCCTCCTGCACCTATTGTCTATTGTCTGTTGTCTATTGTCTATTCACTCTGCATCCAACGCATCATTCTTCAACATTTCCGCCACCTTCAACCTGATCCCACCAAGAGTCACATCTTCCCATCTGCACCCTTTCTGCCTTCCGCAGAAACCATTCCCTACTAGGTTCACTCACTACTAGGTTCAATCATCCCTTTGCACAGAAAACTACCTCCTCTCCATATACTTTCCCACTTAACGGCAGGAGATGTAACACCTATCCCTATACGTTCTCCCTCACATCCATCCGGACACCACAGCAGCCCTTTCAGGTGAAATAGGGTTTCATGTGCACCTCCTCTAACATCATCCACTGCATTTGGTGTTCTTGATGTTCTCCTTTACATCAAAGAGACCAAGTATAGACTGGGTGACGGTTTCGCTGAACATTTGCCTTTGATCCGCCAAGGACTGCTGGATCTCCCAGTTGCTAATCATTTTAACTCCTCTTCCCATTCTTATACTGACCTCTGTCCTGGACCTCCTTCATTGCTAGAGAGAGGCCTGACACAAACTGGAGGAACAGCACCTCGTATTCATCTTAGGTAGCTTATAATCTAAGAGGATAAACATTGATTTCTCCAATTTCAGGTAACTTCCTAACTTACATCCCACCCCCTCTTCATCCCCCCTCTCTTCCTCGTGCCCCATCTGGATTCACACCCGTTTCACCCCTCCCTCCTTCCACCTTTATTCCTTCCTCTGGCTTAACAACTTGCACTTCTATCCTTAGCTCGCACTTTTGGCTCTTCATCTCTGGCCTTTATCCAACCTTCTGCCTATCAAAACTGCCCTCCCTCACGTGTATCCACCTATCACACGCCTGGCTTTGTCCTGTTCCCACCTCTCTTCCAGTTCTCTCTTCCCACATCCACAATCAGTCTAAAGAAGGGGCCCAACCTGAAACGTTACCTATCCATGTTCTCCAGACTGATTGTGGATGTGGGGAGAGAGACCCACTAAGTTACCCCAGCACTTTGTGTCTTTTTTTGGTAAACTGGCATCTGCAGTTCCTTACATCACAAACTTGAGGTAATTGTTGGAATGTACCTCAGCATCATGCTGCATATTTACATTTTGCAGACGGATATAAAATTTCCCCTCCGAGCCTTTTTAAAATCAGAACACAGGGGACTCTGTCAATCTAGTTCAGTGGAATTTTTCCATTAACTAATTTACATTTCAAAAGAATATATGTGACTTCAAAGAGGTGTGTCCTTTATAAATAAAACTATCTTGTCAGTGATGGGAAACATTCTTCTCTTGCTGAGAGAAGTTGTGTGACTACAAATTTATGTGAAGTTGCTGTTTATCCTGCATGTTTACTTAGTTATGAGTGAGTAGTTTCCTTTTTTAAATGTATTTTTATCTGCTAGAGAAATATCACAAACTGATTAATTAAAGGTTACAAAGCAAAAGTTGTATAGACTCAGAGACTTAAGCCTCAGATTAAACAAACTAGT
This sequence comes from Rhinoraja longicauda, assembly GCF_053455715.1. Classification (NCBI taxonomy): domain Eukaryota; kingdom Metazoa; phylum Chordata; class Chondrichthyes; order Rajiformes; family Arhynchobatidae; genus Rhinoraja; species Rhinoraja longicauda. Next base: position 24,635,075 of record NC_135970.1, on the reverse strand, counting down.
GTGTTATTTTGCATGTAGGGAAATTAATTGTTTAATTACATTTCAGAGCATGATGTTAAATTATTTGGGCTACCACGGCTATTCAATGGACTTAACTCTTTGCAGGACTATGACTTCGCCAATTCTTTATGACCATGTGGGATTCCCCTGCTTCAAGGATCAGGGAGGTAAGAACTTTTATTTTATGCTTAGCCAATTGCCAGGCTGGGCTTGTACAGAAATTATTTAAGTGCATAAGAAATCTTGAAGAAAATATATCTACAGACTCTCCTAACACAACTGTCAGACCAAAAAACACTATTTATCATTTTTGTTTATCCTCAAGGTTAAGGAATGGAGTACTAGCGGAATGAGCAAAACCATAGCAGGGTTATTACACATTTTGCTACTGAGAGGCGAGACGTGCAAGTAAAACAGTAGTTGTTTTATTCTGTTGTAATTGATCATTATTAGTATCCTTTAGTGAGATTATTGCAGATTCAGAATTTAAAATGATCCATGTAGAAATAAGAAGTGCTTTCTTTCAGTTTCCAATGCTTCCTAGACCTTGACTGTTCCTGAACAATGGTGTAAATGGCAGGTTTGGGAATGGCTACAATTCTGCTGCGATCACTATAAACTGAATGCAAACTGCATTCCCTTCACTGAGTTCAATCTTAGTGGCAAGCAGCTTTGCAGCATGAACTGGCACAGTTCATCAGCACAGGGGACTACAGAGAGTTGCTCTACTATGTTCTGGAACAACTAAAAGGAAAAGATTAGAGCTTCACTCGGTTTTATATACAGTAGTTAATTATTTTTTAAATGACAATTGTGGTGAAGGAAATAGTGGTGCTTGTTCTGTTCAGTAACTTAGCGGGACAGGCAGCATCTCTGGAGAGAAGGAATGGGTGACGTTTCGGGTCGAGACCCTTCTTCAGACAGAAGAAAGGTCTCGACCCGAAACGTCACCCATTCCTTCTCTCCAGAGATGCTGCCTGTCCCACTGAGTTTCTCCAGCATTTTGTGTCTATCTTCGGTTTAAACCAGCATCTGTGGTTCTTTTCTACACTGTTCAGTAACATGTTCTGAAAATAAATCTCTGGTGTGATACTGTAAGAAGCAGGCCAGAATGTCACAGGCTCAGTCTTGGTTTATGCTATATTATTGTGTTATAGTCCCAGTGATGATGGAACATTATAATTGGCCTTCATGATGCCTGGGTATGTCAGGCCAGAGATTAACTCTAGTTTCTGAAGCTGATCACTGTAAGGAAGCTAAGTACAGCGATCTTGTGGGGATGGCTGGACTGACAATCTAAAGCACATCCGAGGATGTCTCGTGGAAACATGAAAGTCCTGAACTATTTAGAAGGTCCTTGCTGTCATTCTGATTGTACTCTGACTTTGAAATCCCCATCGAGCAGTCATGCTTAAACCCATCTGAGAAACCTGTGTTTGCCTGGACCCTGTGCAGATCCAGTGACTCCATTCATTTGCATTGAGCAGAGCAGCTTTAAGGGAGAAAGGCAAATTCCAGAAATACGTACAACTTTTTGAAAGTACTTATTTGATAATTTTATAAATTTAAAATTATTTAATTATTTTAAACATTTCAAACTTTTTTATTTTTAGTTTATGAAATCTTTAAAAGCCTGATTTAATTTTTAGTACTTTTTGATGCTTTAAATACTTGTAAAATCTCTGGGGAATGGATTGGTGTGTACAGTGTGTATGAAGTCAGGTGGAGGGGGTCACTGAATGGATGCGGGGGTGTGTGAACATAAATAGTGAGTGAATATGAGCAGAGGGGACCTGAGTGGTGTCTGGGTGTAGAGAGGGAGAGAATACAGGCAATGAAGATAGTGAAAATGACCAATGAGTTTTAGCACTGAGTGAGAGCGGGGAGTTAGCACTGACTGTGAGACCAAAGGTTCAGTAACTCTGGGTGGGTGGGTCTTGACAGTGAACAGGCGGCGAACGAATGCTGGCAATGAATGTGGATGGTGAACATGTGTTGCAGTGTGCAGCTGGTGTGGGGATTGAATATGAGTGCCGAATGAGTGTGTGTAATGAATGGATGTGAACAGTGAGTGAGCCTGGACAGTGAATGAGTGTGAACAGTGAGTGAATGTGTGTGAATAGTGAGTGGTGTGGGCAGTGAATGGGTGTGGTGCTGAGTGCAGGCAGTGTTTGAGGTCAGCATGAATGGTTTTCTTACTGCCTATCTAGAAGGCCAGATGGAACTACTGTAGATGCAGGCCATGTAAAGCCCCAGGCTAAATGCTGTGCAGCACTTTGGAATGTGTAATACCAGATGAGAAAAGTCTTTTTTTTAACTTAGGCACATCTCATTACCACTTTTCTGAGTTTCAATGTCTAGATAAGCATTAGAAGACCTTTCACTGTCCGGCGCGGCCTGGAACCAACAGCCTGACCGCGGGAGAAGATGGCCGGGGAAGGGAAAAGACATTCTGGCCTTCCATCACAGTGAGGAGGTGACTGGAGGAGACTCACTGTGATGGATGTTTCTTTTTGTTTGATTGTGTGTGTATTGCTTATTTTTATTGCTCTTGTTGTTGGACTGTGGGTAATCTTTCATTTCACATGTGTATGTGACAAATAAACTTGACTTGACTTGACTTGAAGAGAATACAGCAAGTTAGAGCAGAAATGTACACTGCATCTGCATGCCTGATTGTGAGAGAACAGAGCAAAAAACAGATCCGCTCCGCTGCTGTTTGACCTAGTCGGCTGGAAGCTTTCCACTGAATATATCAGGCAAAGCGGGAGAAGTCTTCCCTCTTCTCTGACATTCAGTTTTTATACATTGTACCACACTGCTTATTTTTAGATAATTGTTAGACAACTTAGACAACTTACAGAGCAAATTGGGATCACCCGATAGAGTGGTGCTTGCAACATCAGCAACAAGGGCAATTTATTTTCAGGATCTGTTATCATTGTCTTGCGATCTGCATTCAATGGCATTCCATTCATGCAAGGCACCATGTCGGGATCATAACTCTAGCCACTTTAAATAGACAAATCGCTTTGAACATCAGAAAGTGGAAATATTGAAAATTTGGATGATGTTTCTTCAGATGTCAGACTGAAGAAGGGTCTCGACCTGAAACATCAACCATATCCATCCTGTAATGGGTTGACCAAAACTGCACATAATGTTCCAAATGCCGTCTAACCAAATACCTCTAAAACTGCAACATGACCTCCATGACTCTTATATTCATTGCCTCCCACTGCTGATGGCAGCATACCATATGCCCCCTTTATTACTCTATTTGCTTGTGTTGCCACTTTCAGGAAACGATAGACTAAGACCCCAAAATGCCTCTGTACATCAATCTTGTTAAGGGTCTTGCTCTTAACTGTATACAGTACTTTCTCCTTGCATCCCAAAGTACAACACTTCACACTAGCTTGGATTAAACTCCAATCTCTAATATATTACATCTATTTCATTATTTTCTTTAACAGAGATTTCTCAAGTGTGTAATTCTGTGAAGCAGGAACTTCCTATTGATGAAAGTAAGTAAAGTAATATCTCTTTAACATTGATTGTAAATTATACAGTAGCTCGTATAATAACTCTTAGCTAATTGTTTCCTGTGAAAGATAAATTATGTTATAAATTTTCCCTTCATTTTTCTTAGAACTCCGAACAGTGCACCATTATTTATTCCCATCTCTAAATCATTAAGTCATTAATTTGGCCCTTAGTTAGGGTCTGATTGATTTACAATGGGTTTTGGTTACTTAGGGTCTCAGATTTAAATGCTTTACCCTTGTGATTAAATCATGAGCCATGTGCTCCCTATCATTATAATTTCTTACAGTCTGTACACATTATGTACACAATGTAAAATTCCTTTAAGAATTGGCTTCCCTGTATATCACATGGTATGTATCTCGATACTGCAGTTTTGTTGAAAGTTACTGTCTTCAGTAAAATATGTTCTATTTATACCTCTACCTGTGTTAATTTATGAATGCAAGCAGCAACACAAAGGACTACACAGATACCATAGTCAAATTTAGGATGTTGCTGCTTGAATGACTAGAAAGAAAGAAAATGCAAGAAAAATAGGCAACAGCATTCTCTCAGCAGAGCAATGAAACTGGATTACAGTGTGAGTAGCAGATACACCTGGGAATTTGGACTCATTGTTTGCCTCGTCTATGGAACATGTGGCACTGTTCCTTAAGGTGTAAAATATCGTCAAGGTCTTGGGAGAGGACACAGAAGAGTGATGGTGATAATATGGTGATAATAGAGAAGAGAAAAGAGATATGGTTGCTCAAGGTAGGGTGGGATATATATAGACCACTGGCACTATAAGTTATTGCTAAAATATACTGAGGACATGGTGTAGACCTTAACAAGATATTTCGGCCTACATTGCCTAAAGAGGATGGGAGAATTAATGCATGGTGGTTTAAACGGGGGAACCTAATGGCTGAGTAAACGTTCAGTTTGCAAATGGCACATGAACCAGTTTCACTTCTGAAGTGAAAGCAATAAACAAGGTGTTGGTAAAAGCGGTGTGATCTTCATTGAACTCTGAAAGCTGGTTCAGTGGGGAAAAAACAGGGCACGTGCTAACGTTAGGATGTCTTTCCCAAACATTGGGAAAAGCAGGAGGCTTCACCAGAGCTGCTTTTGGAGATTCCTGTAATACAGAGGGGTTGATGTTATAGTCACCAAAGGAAAGGGAACATCCTTCAAAGGTGCAATTCTTCAAATGGGCTAATGGTTTGATATACCTTAGAATCAGAAATGAAAATCTATGGGATGAACCATCTCGGTTTGTACGTTTATGGTGGAGTTAAAGGATGAAGAGTTGGGAACAAATGAAGAGAGCAATGATGATGATTCATGTAAAGGCAGCTTGTCAATTAAGGACATCACCCTACACATGAGAATGGACACCAATGTGAGCTAGTCCATGATGGAGCACGTCATAGACTTGGAAAGCCTGCACTACATTGCACTGAGTTGGACCAGGGTGATGCTACACACCTATTCAGGAGGGACCCTTCAAGTTCTAGGTTAGATGGACAGCTGGATAGCTGGCAGTGACAGTAGGTCCGGCTGCCTATTATAGTCATGGGCAACAAATGTGCACTGATGTTCCGGGAATAGACAGGATTGAGTCACCTAGACTAAATATATTGTTGTGGAAAAGATCACAGCTTTGGGAAGAGCGGTAATCAACCTACAAACCTGTACATCTTTGGAGTGTGGGAGGAAACTGAGCAACCGAAGAAAACCCGCACAGTCACAGGGAAAATGTACAGATTCCATACAGACAATACCCGTTGCCAGGATCGAACCGGGGTCTCTGGCGCTGTAAGGCAGCAGCTCTACCGCTATGCCGCCTGTGCCCCTGTATTCTTCAGAGATTGGAAGAGCAAGGGGGGCATCTTATTGAAGCACAAGATCCTTTAAAGGAGTATTGAATGAGGGAAATAGTTACAATATAAGAGGACAGTCATTTAAAACTGAGCTGTGTAGTAATTTTGTCTGACAGAAGGTGGTGAATCTTTGGAATTTGCTACACCTGAGAGCTGTGGAGGCTAGAGCACTGGAGGTATTTACAGAGCAGATATAACTGTTTTTGAAAGATTGTGAGCTATGTGGAGCAGGCATTGCGGAGCAGTTGAGGCATGATGCAGATGAACTTTTACCTCAGTGAATGGTGCGACAGGTTTGATGGCCCAGAGGCCTACTCTTCGTCTTTTTTTCTTACGTGTATTCTTGGGTTGTACCCAGCTATTTGGAACATAGTCATAGAGTCATACAACATGGAAACAGGCTTTTCGGCCCAACTTGCCCACACTGACCAACATGTCCCATTTACACTAGTCCCACTTGCCTGTGAATAGCCCACATCTCTGCAAACCTGTACTATCCATGTAAGCTGTCTAATTGTTTCTTAAACGTTGAACTAGTCCCTGCCTTAGCTACCTTCTCTGGCAGTTCATTCCATACACCCACTACCCTTTGTGTGCAAAAGTTACCCCTCAGATTCATATTCAATCTTTCCCCCTTCAGCTTAAACCTATGACTTCCGGTTCTCGATTCCTCTACTCTGGGCAAGAGACTCTGTGCATCTACCTGATCTATTCCCCTCATGATTACGTACACCTCTATAAGGTCACCCCTCATCCTCCTGCGCTGCAAGGAATAGTGTCCCAACCTACTCAACCTTTCCCTATAGCTCAGACCCTCGAGTCCTGGCAATATCCTCATAAATCTTCTCTGTATCCTACCAACTTGACAACATCTTTCCCCATTGTAAAAAAAAAATTTCTTTGGCTTGACATTTGTATTTTTACCTAATGTCTCAGAGTTTTTGGATGTTTAACCAGATTAAGGACGCTTCAGAAAGCCTGGTCAGTCTTTTTGAATATCAGCCTTCTAGACATTCCGAAAACAATGTTGTCCTTCAAAGGAAATGATACACAGGCTAAAAATGAGAACTTGTACATTTATGACCCTCTTATGTCTCATAACCAATGCATTGCCCTGTGGTGCAATCTGTGTTTCATGGAGAAATAAAATTGCACAATTTATGCACAGCAAACACTTAAAAATAGCACCAGAGATAAATTATAAGCTACTCAGCAATCATGAAATTGCACGTGCTGAACATGTATATACTAAAACTCTTGTTTGTTTGTTTGTTTGTTCCTGAACTACAGCCAAAACGGTACACGATAGCGCGACAATTTTAGGCCCACCTTACTCACCCTCATCCCTTTGGTGTTAATGGAAGAAGTTTCATTGAAATCTGTTCACATTTTAAAGTTTAAATCTATCTCCTAGAGAGAGAGGGAGGAGGGAGGATGGAGTGGGGAGGAGGTAGAGGGGAGGAGGAGGGGGGGAGGAGTGGGTGCTGCACCAATGCAGGAGAGGTTTGGGTCCAATGGGTCCACTTGGTCTAGTATAAAATAAAAACAGAAACTGCTGGAATTACTCAGCATAAGAGGCAGCGTCTGTACAGAGAGAAACAGATTTAAAGTTATAGACCCAATAACCTTTCATCAGAACTGGGAAATGTTAGAAATGTCAAGCTTGTTCTAAGTTGTAGAGAAGAGGGAGGGATGGAAAGGAAAAAAAGAGTTTGTCTGTGTTATGGTGGAGGCCAAGATTGGTTGTGAAGCTGAAGGTGATGGTGCTGAGAGAGGATAGTGAAGGTTTGTTAATTGAAAAAAAATGAGAGAGAGAATTAAAGCACAAAGTTGAAGGTAATCTGAAATATAAAGTCTCACAGCGCTAGAGACCTGGGTTTAGATCTGACTGCAGGTGTTGTCTGTGTAGAGTTTCCATGTTCTCCATAGGTTCCTGTTTCTTTGCAAATCCCAAAGGTATTCACATTGGTAGATTAATTTGTCTTCTGTAGATTGCTCTTTGTGTGTAGATGAGTGGTAGAATCTGGGAGGAGATGAAGAGAATGTGGGGAGAATACTTCACCAGCACCTCAAGTAAGAAGGTGAGACAAGTACTGTAACGATAGTCACATGGGATCAGTATAGATGGTCAGCCAGACCCAGTAGTCCAAAGGGTCTATTTCTGTCTTATGGGACTCAATAACTCTATTACTGCACAAGAAAATATCTGAATAAATGTAATTAGTGACCCTTGCATTATAAGCTTTTAAACAAATTAAGAATGGAACCAATGATCTCATTTGTTAATATTCTCACCTGGGACAAAGGTAACCGAGTATTGGAGTGCCTGAAGATAGAAAACATTGGTTACCACTGGATGATCGAGTGCCGTAGTCTACGTGCTATATCTGGGTGAAGCCAATGAAATATTTTGGAATTACTTGGAGGAGAAAATATAAAGTTTAACAATGATTACGATAAACTCAATAAATATTGCACCCACATATTTTCTCCATTCTAAGGCGCTTTGAGCTGGGGAAAAAGTTCACAACATCATAAAAGAAATCAAAGATGCAGCAATTCTCCAAGTACAACAGATGGTGAGTTAGCGCTCTGGGTGTATCCTGATCGATCACTTCAGATTGTCTGGGGGCAGGTTTTGCAGTCAAGATGCTGCTGTAATTATTGATAAACATCTTCCCTATCTACAATACTACCTATATTAGTGTCATTTATTTGAAGTTTCTTTGATTCAATGAACATCAAAAATAATAATATAGCTGCTCTTTTGCTTTAATATTAATAACTGAAATCAGATAGTAATATTTAGGGTGTGGGTACATGCTATTTTTGGCAATTATTTCTGCTGGCATACATTGAACAGCACTGATTAGGTCAGATGTTGGCATCATTACAATCACTTATATGACTGTAAAAAGAAAACACGATCAACAGATTTGTCTACCACCCTCTCAAGAGGAGTTGGAAAAACAAGGAATTGTTCCACAGAGGTATTTATTTCAATTGCATGGGTGTTATAATAAACTGCATTATGGATTGGTGACATGATTATATCTTCCTAGTTACCTAGAACCTGAGCAGCTATTCTTAGCCACTAAACAAGATGATTACTCACAAAAATTGCCTAACATAAAGATGATTAATCACTTTGCTCTGATGAAATTAATTGAACAAAAATAACTCAGACCGATTCTTCCCACCATCCTGAATTGGAAAGACATCATAGTTCCATCATCATCACAGTCCACCAACAGGATTGGGGGAGTACCTTCCCAACAAAGAATGGAGTGGTTCAAAATTGCATCTGCCCATCACTTTCACAATCGGTGATTAAGGATAGGTAATAATTGCTGCATTCTTGGCTCGTGCACTTCCTGGAAACAATGTGAGCAAAGGACAAAGTGGCTAAGAGGTTCCTTAGTGGTGCAGTAACATGTTGCTGCACAGGGAATCTTGCTAGGTGCCGTGAGCTCGTAGTTCTGTCTGTCTGTGTCATATCATATCATATCATATATATACAGCGCGGAAACAGGCCTTTTCGGCCCACCGTCCGCGCCGCCCAGCGATCCCCGCACATTAACACTATCCTACACCCACTAGGGACAATTTTTACATCTACCCAGTCAATTAACCTACATACCTGTACGTCTTTGGAGTGTGGGAGGAAACCGAAGATCTCGGAGAAAACCCACGCAGGTCACGGGGAGAACGTACAAACTCCTTACAGTGCAGCACCCGTAGTCAGGATCGAACCTGAGTCTCCGGCGCTGCATTCGCTGTAAAGCAGCAACTCTACCGCTGCGCTACCGTGCCGTGTCATAAATGGAAAGATTATAAATTAGGTCAGATTACCTTGATCTGCCCTGTAAATATGTGCAAGAAGATGTATTCAGCTTTCTGGAACAGAAAGTGTTCTGTCTTTGCAAAAGTGGAAGGCAAACTTTGAGAAGTTTAAAATATAGCTCAAGTCGGGAGGAGATTGAGACACACAGGGACACAGTGATATGGCCATGGTGACAAAACAGCTCTTGCCCTGTCCAGAGATTGATGAGCAATTACATGTGAACTAGAATCAGGAGCAGGAATATCTATTTGTCCTCATGTGCCTACTCCACCAATACTGATCTCACTAGAACCTCAGCTCTCCATTTATGCCTCCTATCCACAGTAACCTTTCACCTTATTTACCTTTACCGAAATTGGATTTGACAAATTTTAGTGAAGATATCGCTGCTCAATCTCAGCCTCCTTACTCAGTGGGCCAGATCATGGTTGACTCGACCCTTGCTCATTGTTTGCCTCTGGTGGGATGACTTTTGTAGTTGTATGGCTCCTACATCTGGCCAGTCATCATTCTTTGACGTAAAGTGGACTCGAGTGACAACCAAACTGCATGCTGCAGAAAGGCCTTGCTCACGGATTTCTTGATTATTTTCTGGTGGCTCATCCTGCTTGAAAACATCTAAAATATCATTAATCTATTTTTATAAAATCACTTAAAATCACCTTTGAGATATGCAAATTAAATAAAAAACATTAATGTCAATTAAAATTAAGTTTGGACAAAGCACCTATCTGAAATTAATTTGGTTCTGTCAGCTTAATCAACCATGACTGATATAAAATATACCTGGCCCCTTAGGTCAGTATGATTGGGAATGGTGAGGTGCAGTGAGGAGTGCATATGTGTGTGCATATGAACTCCATTGTGTTCTGAGCTTCACTAAGCAGAGATGTCTGATCCACAGTTCCTCACTACGATTCACATTGGCAAGTTCTTCTCTGTAAAGCACTGGCCTGCTGCTGAGTTTTATTCTCCCTCCTCCTGCCTCTTCTAGCTGCCAGCCCTGCCCTGCAACTACTCATTCTCTTGGCCATGCCAAGTACCACATGGATCCCCACAAATGCAGCATGCTTTGGAGGAACTGGTTATTCCAGATGGCTTGAAGTCAAGCTTTGGGTACTAGTCCCTGCAGAAAACAGCAACCCATTGTTACATCACAGCAACAGTCAATAGAAATCAGTGAGAAACCAAACAACAAGTTATTGATGAACATTTTAATAGACTTTGAGGGATTCTTCCTCCTCCCAATTGCGTCCATCTGAACACATTTGGATTTAGGTTTAGGTTTATTATTGTCACGTGTACCGAGGTACAGTGAAAAGATTTGTTTTGCATGCTATCCAAACAGATTAGATAATATTACACAATCAAGTCAGACACATGTATAGATAGAGCAAAGAGGAAGATACAGAGTGCAGAATACATGCCTCAGCTTTCAGCTACATCAGTTCCATGGACAAAGTCCAATAGGGTAGAGGTGAATCGAACAGTACCCTAGCTTATGGAAGGACTGTTCAGAAGCTTGATAACAGAGGGGAAGAAGCTGTTCCTGAGTCTGGTGGTGCGCGCTTTCAAGCTTCTGTACCTTCTGCCAGATGGGAGCAGGGAGAAGAAGGAATGACTGGGGAGGAACAAATCTTTGATTATGTTGGCTGCTTTACCGAGGCAGTTTGAAGCGCAGATAGGGGTCATTGGTGGGATGTCTAATCTGTGTGACGGACTGGACTATATCTACAACTCTCTGCAATTTCTTACAGTCTTGGGCAGAGCTGTTCCCAAACCAAGCTCTCATTAGCATGAGCATCAAGCACCAGTTTGGCAGTACTGGCATAAAAGTGACATTGCCGATTGTTGATATGGTCTGCCTAGTCTGTGTCCTTCCAGCAGGTGCTTGCATTGCACATGCTAACACATTTCCTAACATGATGGCTGGCTCAGCCTGCAGAGTGGTGCAAATTAATCAATTTGGCACCCTCTGAGCTCAAACAGCCAGTGCTGCAGAGCTGGATTCCATACCCACGCTACTATATATTAATAGATTATATCTCTGACCATTTCATCTTATTTAAAATACAATGGAGGTGCATGCAATATGGTAGCTATAAAATATGAAGGCTTCATGCATAACCACTCAAAGTATTTATGTTGTCAGAAAGAAAAGAAGACAAAGCTGTCATTTGAATAAAATTATGGATGGCACAATTTCAGAAGGGCAGCATTCATTGAAATGTCTGCCGAACAGGATGAGTCATGACATTTAAAGACCTGGAGGAGCAAGAAGAGCAGGAATGCTGTTTACAATGTTGGTGACAATGCCAACAGAGAAATGGCTGCAGGTATTGGAGGGGGAAATACATGAAGAGGTGGTGATGAGGAAGTATTCATGCTGGCACTTTACTGGCACATGGAAATGGTTAATTATGATACACTGATACATTCATTGCTGAACAGCCCCATATTTATTCTTGATACATTTTCATGCTGGAACTTTTCTGGCACAAGGAAATGATTAAATCTTAATTAACTTTTGCCTCCTGAATGAGTTTCTCTTCACAGTCTGGATAAGTCAATTTTCTATACCTGGCAGAAACATTTAATTGATAAAGATTTGGCCTTAAGCTTTCCTTATCAAAGCTTCATTGATATCTCGTCTGTCCTCCTATGGATTAATTGCTGAAGGTACATTTCCTGAAGGCCGTTGAAAATCCATCAATGGAAGAGTCTTGGCCTTCCATAATTGAGCTCAGGTGAATGATTTGGCTGACAGCTTATGCAAAATAACGTTTTGTCAGGATGTGTGGGAGGCCGTCTCATTATTACACTCTCATTAAATGAATAACATGATGAGATATTATTTTGCAATGTGAACGTCCATGCAATTGTGGTGAAAGAGAGGAAAGTTAAAATAAAACGTAATAGAAAAGGGGCTCTCTAGTGATGTTCTCCAGGCAGAGAATTGCAACGTGAACCTTTAGTCATTTATATTATCCTGAACGTAATCTTACATGCGCGTGTAATTATTATTAACGGTGATATCTGTGTATGTTTAATTTATACGAAAGCTAATTCATGCCTTTGGATCACATTATCTTGTACAACAATGTGAAAAAGCGCCCTTCCCTAACATTGTCACAAAGTGGCAGAGTTTTATTTCATACATGAATTATGCATCACCTCCTGCTTGAAAAGAGCATGTTGGATTGACAAATGCCATTGAGAATTTTGCAGCAAAAATCTGTAGAATATTAAGTACGGAGCAATTGTAATGTTAACTGTGTTGCTTGGCTAGGAACTTCTGACTCGGGTTGAGTGCAGGAAATAAATCACAAGGACTTGTAGTTTACAATTTTAATATTCTTGAATAGTGTATTGTCATGTATTCATCTCTATAACTTCTGCCACCTTTAAGAACATTCCACCATCAGACAGATTTCTCTCCCTCTCCCCGTTTAAGAATTTTTGAAGGGACCAATCCTTCTGTGACTCCCTGGTTTGCTCTTGCTTATTTACCATCCATTCCCCTTCCATGAGAATCTCCACTTTGCTACTAAGGGAGATGCAGCACAGGCTCTTCAATCTCATTCCTTCTTGCCAATCAGGAATACAAACAAAGTTCCCAGATGCACACAATGTGGGCTCCTCGACACTGGAGATGTTGAATGCAGGCTGGATAACTACTTCACAGGAAACTTCCATGTAGTGTGCCAAGCTGATGCTCAGTTTCAAATTCCTAGGGAGGTATCTAGTGGAGCTTCTGCTTCACAGCTCCAGCAATCAAGTTCAGTCCCAACCTGTGCTGCTGTCTGTGTGGAGTTTGCATGTTCAGCTTGTGGATTTCTCCTGAATGCTCTAGTTTCCTCCCGTATCCCAATGATGTGCATGGCAATACATTAATATGGCTGCCTAGATCATGCTGATGGAGCCCAGTACACTGTGTGTAGAGGTGGGGGCTCCCTGGAGCAGTGCTGGAGGCGGTGGCTCTCAATTATTACTATTTGGCCAATTAATCTTCAGAGCACAGCACAACTAAGCATTGAAATGTGAAATTGAAATGGATTGCATCACATCCAAAATTGATTTTTTTGTTTAGTTTAGTTTAGAGACACAACACGGAAACTTGCCCTTCGGCCACTGAGTCCGCACCGACCAGCGATCCCCGGACACTAGCACTATTCTACACACACTACAGATAATTTACAATTTTACAGAAGCCAATTAACTTACAAACCTGTACGTCTTTGGAGTGTGGGAGGTAACCGGAGGGGGAAGATTTTTTTTGTAACATGCAGAACATAAGATATATGAGGTAGACACAAAATGCTGGAGTAGCTCAGCGGGGCAGGCAGCATCTCAGGAGAGAAGGGTGGCGTTTCGGGTCGAGACCCTTCTTCGGGTATATGAATAGGTGAGATTCTTATTTTTGCCTTCTCCTGAAGGTTTGCAAAGAGAGTACCTTTGGGAATTTATTCGCGATCTTCTGCACTCTCCTGAGAAAAACAGCGGCATTTTGGAATGGGAACACAGAGGAGAAGGAATATTCAAAGTTGTGAAGTCTGATTCTCTGGCTAAGCTCTGGGGACAAAGGAAAAAGAATGAGCACATGACCTACGAGAAACTTAGCAGAGCATTGAGGTAACATTGTGCTACTTTAACAATCTGTGTATCAGGCTGAACTTCCAAACAGAAATGTGATTTGGTAAATTGATATTATTTTTATTTCACAATTAGGCACTTTTGACTACATACAATCGAGTTATAATAGGGAAGGATTATTCAAGGCCCTGTTCAGTTTACATTACAAGAAACATATCCCACAAAAAAACTGGAATTGTATTAACATCTGAAATGAAGTATGTTAAATGAAGTATGTTCGATAGAGTTGCAGCCTTATGGCACCAGAGACCCGGGTTCAATCATGACTATGGGTGTTGTCTGTACGGAGTTTGTATTTTCTCCCTGTGACCTCGTGCGTTTTCCCTAGGTACTGCAGTTTCCTTACACATTCCAGATGTACAGATTTGTAGGTTAATTAGCTTCGGTAAAATTGTAAATTGTCTCCATTGTGTAGGATAGCGTTAATGTACGGGGATTGCTGGTCGGTGCAATATCAGTGGGCCGAAGGGCCTGTGTCCGCGCTGTATCGTTAAACTAAACTAAACTAAACAAAACGAAAAAGGGAGACATTAAGGTCCCTCTGAATTATTTATTGATGCAAGTAAAACGAGTCAATAAAGCATCTGCTTCCTTCTTGAGCCTGAAACAATTCAACCTCATGAGCAGACCGGCACAGTGGACTTAATAATAGATTTGGTTGGCAAGGTGGGGATAATTTGCCTTTCAGAATAATTCTAGTTTGGGATGAATGGCTGTAAGAAACATTTTAGTGGAGACGAGGTACAGAATGATGTTGACCGATTACTGGGAAAATGTCCTCTATGGAATACAGATGGTGTTGTGAAAATGACTATATAACAGAATAGACAAATGTGTAGAGTTTTTTGGACTTGACTAGCCACTTGACTGGTACTTCATGCACCACCCTTACCATTAAATCGCTGCACTACTGTGGCTGCAGTATGAGATGTCTACAAAATGCACTGTAGTTACCAGTCTAGATCAACCCAATCTGGGTCTCTTCCACCAATGGACAAAGGCACCAGAGAGTTCAACAGCTGGTTTCCTTCTAAGATACAAACAAACCTGACATGGAAATACATTGTCACTCCTTCATCACTACTGGGAGAAATATCTGAAATATCTAGGATAGTATTGAGAACCAGAGGACATAGATTTAAGGTGACGGGAGGAAGATTTAATAGGAACCCGAGGGGTAACATTTTCACACAAAGAGAGGTGGGTGTATGGAACGAGCTGCTGGAGGAGGTCAATCAGGCAGGTACTATTGCAACGTTTAAGAAACATTTAGACAGGTTCATGGATAGGAGACGTTGAGAAGGACATGAGCCAAATGCAGGCAGGTGGGACTAGTGTAGATGGGATATGTTGGCCAGTGTGTGCAAGTTGGGCTAAAGGGCCTGTTTCCACACTGTTAGACTCAATGACGCTATGAGTTAGTGATGGGCAAAGGCTAAAGGTTTGTTTTTTTGGGAAGGTGCAAGTTCCAGAGCATAAATAAAAGTAACAGTGCAAGAAATGTTGTGGAAATCCTGTTTATATGTAGTTAAGAGATAGCTTTCTGCAAATCTTTTGCAATTATTGAATCACTCATGGACCTATCCTAAATACTGCTAGTTTATTAATGCCAATAATATTTGATTGTCACATTTTACAGAGGAAACTAATTGTCGACCGATCACTTCATTTTATTTTGCTTTTCAGACATTATTACAAAACTGGAATTCTGGGACGGGTGCATAAAAGGTTTATGTACAAGTTTGGAAGGAATGCATATGGCTGGAGATAAATATCCCCGTTTACTCATCAATTGTAACCTGATTAAAAATATGACCCTAATGGGAAATAAGAGACTACGCTAGAATGCATTCATGCACTCTTTGGAAACTAGGCTATCAGTAAACATCATAACTGCGCAATGTAATCACATTCCTATTACAGATCAAACCGTTACGATGAATGTTGTATTTTTCAAAAATTAAATAATCATTAAGCCCACAATATATAGATGTTGAATTGCACTGTGTTATGTTGCAAATCACTTTGTAAATACTCTGGAGTCAATGCACTTCAAAATCTCTGATCTACATCTACCTACCACTTTTGTTTTCTTGTGTTTTATAGACAACCAGTTGTTTATCTCTATTACATTTACCTACTTAAAGGGTACAGTGCAGAAATAAGCAATATACTTGACCTTCCTCCCATCTTTCCTCACCTATCCATTTATCCCTCTATTCTTTTCTTCCTTGAATGTTTGTTTATTTTCTCTAAGTGTAGACATTCAATTAATTTGGTAGTGATTTCCATATTCTCACCACTCAATGATTTCTTCTGAATTTCCTATACAGATGACCTGTAATTTTATTATTTTTCATTAGTCGAGATACTTTCCCTCTACTTACTTTATCAGAATATTTCCATATTTCCATTAGGCCAAATCCAAGTCTACTTTGATTTAAAGATGTACTTAAAATCGCAAATGTAACTGTACTGTTTCAGAAGGGAGTAAAACAAAAGAAAGAAAATTATAGGCCAGTTAGTCTGACTTCTGTGGTTGGTAAAATTTTAGAGTCCATTATTAAGGATGTGGTTTCAGGGTACTTGGAAGCAAGAGATAAAATAGGCTGAAGTCGGCATGCTTTTGTTAAGGGAAATCTTGCCTGACAATCTGTTTTTTGAGGAGGTAACAAGCAGAATAGACAAAGGAAAGTCAGTGGATGTTATTAACTTGGATTTTAAGAAGACCTTTGATATGGTGGTGCCACACCTAAGGCTGCCAAACAAGACAGGACACCATGGTAGTAGAGGCTATTAATACTTCTTATATTTGGCCTCATCAGTCACCTCATAACACGTAGAAATGGAAGAGAAGCAACTCAGTGTGACTTCTTGCGACAGGCAAAGAAAACTTGGGAGACAAACAACAACAAAAATACTGTGATAATAAATCAGTCCACAAGATGGCAGCATCATGCAGGTGGAAAACTAAAGGAGGTGCGTGCTATTGCAGTGTGGTAAAGATAGCTGAGGGATTTGAGGGAATGGAGAATTGGATGCGATAACAGTTAACAATAAATGCCAGATTCATCAAATTTTAACAATAAAGAAAAAATATCTATCAATATTATATTTACTGTACAATAATGACCAGGAGGCCCTTGAGTTAATACCAGGGTGGTACAGAAGGTATTTGGAATGTGTCCCTTAATCAGTAAGGGTATTCAGTACATGAGTTGGAACGTCATGCTATAACTGTGCAAGACTTTGGTAAGACTACATTTGGAGTATTGTGTGCTGTTTCGGTCACCTAGCTTTCGGTAGAATGTCATTAAGCTTTATAGGGCGCAGCAAAGATTCACCAGGATGTTAGCAGTACTCAAGGACTTGAGTTTAAAGGAGGGGGGGGGGGGTCTTTTTCTCTGGAGTCTAGTAGCTGAGGGACGACCTTATAGACATATACAAAATCATTGAGAGGTATTGATATGTTGAATGGTCGCAGTCTTTTTCCCAGGTTAGAGGTGTCCAGAACATCAGTGCATAGGTTTAAAGTGAAAGGGAAAGATTTAAAAGACATCTGACAAGCAATTTCTTCACAGAGAGGGTGGTGCTGCCAGAGGAAGCAGTGAAGGCTTGTGTCTTTTAAGTATTGCAGATACACTGGTAATGTTTAAACAGGTACATAGATAGGAAGGTTTAAAGGGATATAAGCCAAATACAGGCAAAAGGGACTAGCTCAGTGATAAAACCTGATCGAATGGATGTTGGGCTGAAGGGCCTGTTTCCATGCTCCATGACTCTATGATTTATTGCCTTTCATAAGGAACAGGAGTAGAATTAGGCCATTCGGCCCATCAAGTCTACTCCAGCATTCAATCATGGCTGATCTATCTCTCCCTCGTAACCCCATTCTCCTTTCTTCTCCCCATAACCTCTGACACCTGTACTAATCAAGAATCTATCTATTTCTGCTTTAAAAATATCCACTGGCCTCTACAGCCTCCCGTGGCAAAGAATTCAACAGATTCAACACCAGTATAGTAAAAAAATAAAAAGGATAAATACAACTAAATAAGAAATACAAATAAAGACATCACAAACCATGTAAAGCACCACTTAATTTATTATGTTAGAAAATATCATGCAACAAAACATTCACAGTCTGAGAATGTGGTTAAGTCTGACCACTAGTTTATGAGTGGCATGCCAGAGAGGCAGGCCACCGCATCAGGTGCCAAACTCTAAGCGTGAAGAGGAGAGAGAGTTCCTGTTTATTGCAGAGTTCACTTCATAATCTGAAACAGGTGGAAGACTTCTCTGAAAAACACAATCTGCAAGAGAAAGGTAAGAAATAGCTCTTCTGTGTTAATGCATGTAAAATTACTGTTTTAACTTGATAAATCACATTATATCAACTTATATGTATGTTTACTCATCTTTAGTAGTTCAGCTGCATAGAAATTATCTTTTCATCACAATAAACGTCAGCCATAGCATTATATATTATAATATATATTTTAATATTCATTAAAATGTAAAATAATAAAAGTGTAATGGCCAACAGAACTCCACCATGCTGTTGAGCACATTGATACAAGCTAAAAGAAAAATAACATTGTTGAAAATATTTAAATAAAAATCAATGAGAGTGTAAACAATTGAAAAAATATTTCACACAGTCAGTTTAATTGATGTACTACTATTAAGGTGATTTTTATTTAAATATTTTAAAATTAGAATATTTATGAAATAATTGTATTTGGCTGCTTTTCTAAACATCGCTGGATTTTAGATTATGTTGCAGTTTATATTATAACTTACTTTAGAAGGAACTCTAACAAAAATGAGAAGAGTTGGTAGGGAGCATCTCCTAGTTAATGGAGAATTGGATTGTCTTTGTGAAATAGTGGGGTTGATTTCAGTGAAATTTCCACCAAATGACTGATCTTTGAGAAAGTAGAGAGAACTATTCATAAATTTGGTTTATTTTACTAAAATCCTTTTACCAAAAATGTAATTTAATATTAACATTTACTTTAATTTAATTGAGATATATAGCATAGAAACAGGACCTTCGGCCCACTGGGTCCACACTGATCATCGATTACCTGTTCACACTAGTTCTACGTTATTCCACTTTCTCATTCTACACACTTCCTACACACTAGGGGCAATTTAGAGAGGCCAGTTAACCTACACTGCTGATAACTATTTGACAATACGTTTATCTTCAGTGCTTCAAGATTTTCAAGATTTTATTAAGTCCAGACTCATTAACATTAACCTCTAACATGGTGGATTGATGTTGTTAATGTTTTGAAATTGCACTCCTTAAAAAAGGCAAGAAAATCTTTAAGATACTCCAATATTTCTGTTTTCAGTTACCTTGCGTCAGGGTAGCTCTAGATAAAGTATAATAAGTATATATGTAGTAAATAATTTGTATGGGATTCAAGACATTCCACACATTTCTTGTATTGGGTCTATCCTTTAGTTAAACAGCAGGACAAATATTGTGACTCCTTAATGTATTCTTTACTGCTTTTTAAGTCCACTTGAAGCAATTGCATAATTGTATATCCTGATTCTTTTTCCAGCTAAGTTGCTGGTATTTATGCTGGTATCAATGCAGAATATTGCATAATACCAAAGTGTGCTAAAGAATCACAACCAACATTCTCTTCAATTGTCCTTTGTCTACATTCAATAGGTGTATGCTTACAGTACAAAACTACATAATATGTTGCAGCCAATGCAGGAGTACTTTGTGTCAACAGCTATGGAATAGAATAAAAATATTACCTTTGAGGACTACATCAATAACTGATGGTGTCTGTCTCATTACACAAATGGTATTTTCTGTGTTTTATCTCAAAACAGCTAAGGGCGTTGAATAAATGTAGTTAGTTAGATCACTCTTATAGATTGGTGTCACTTTAGTGGAGCATACTAACCACTCAAATAAATCCAGCTGTTAAAGAGACACAAGAGATTGCAGACCTTGAATGATGAGCAAAAATCAATGTGCTGGAGAAACGCAGTGAGTCAGGCAGCATATTAAAGGGAATGGACAGGCGACGTTTCGGATCAGGACTATTCTGCAGATGGATTGGAATAGGGGAGAAGAAAGCTGGAAAAGCAGTGGGTAGGGGGCAAAGCCTCACAAGCGAAAGGTGGATACAGGTGAAGTGGGGGTGGTTGGTTGGCAGATGGGAGGGGTCAGTAACAAAGGGTAGAAGTGAAAAGGGTAGAAGTGAAAAGGAGACAAAAGTTGTTAGATGAAAAAGAAGAGGAGTGAAATGTAGAGCCAGAGAGAGGGATGTGGATGGAAGCATCCCCACTTACCAAATGTTCCTTTGCCCACAAAGTACTTCAATGAAATTTAGCAAGTTCCTGTCCAATACCATCAAAGTTGTCCTTGCCCCAATTCAGAATTTTAACTTGGTGTTCTGCCCTGACTTTATCCATAACAATTTTAAAGCTAATAGAACAGTGGTCGCTGATCCTACGGATACTTCAGTCACTTGTTCTTCAAAGTAAATCAAACTTTGCCCTCTCCCGTGAAGGACCCTCTACATATTGTCTGAAGAAATGTTTTTGAACACACCAACAAATTACAATCTATATAATAACCCTTGGCACCATGACAGCCTCAGTCAACATTGGGAAAGGTTAAATCCCCTACTAAGACAACCTTATTAGTCTTGCAGCTGCCTGCAATCTCCCAGCATATTTGTTTTTCTAATTCCCTTGACTATTTGGGGACTATCGTACACTCTCAACAAGGTGATCATCCCTTTTCAGCTCAAAGCTTCATCCTTACAGCCCCACTGGACGATCCATCAACAATGGCATCTCGAATTATTGCCAGTTTTCCCCGGAAGCTCAGGTTTCCTCCCGCACTCCAAAGACCGAGAAGTTTCTAGGCCGACTGGCTTCGGTAAAATTGGAAATTGTCCGTAGTGTGTGTAGGATAGTGTTAATGTGTAGGGATCACTGGTCGGCACGGACTTGGTGGGCAGAAGGGCCTGTTTTCACGGTGTATCTCTAAACTGAACCAACCAATAAAGCAACACCCCCTGCTCTTTTATCCCCACCTCTATCTCTCCTTTATCACCTGTGTCCTGGAACATTAAGCTGCCGGTGCTGTCCGTCCCTTAGCTAGGTTTCCATAATGCCTCCACCGTCCCCGTCAATTGTACCTATCCACGCCCTGAGTTCATCCGCCTTACCTGTCAGGCCTCTCACATTAAAATATATGCAATTCAATCCAGCAGTCCATCCTCGCTCCTAGTCATGCCCCCTGTCTATTCTGTCCATTGAACTTTCTTCATCACCTTCCATACTGACTACCAGGCTCTCACCTGCCTCAGTCCTGCATTGAATTTCTCTCTCCCCCACCCCCATCTCACATCCCATGCTAATCTCTCTCATCATTGAGGTTAAGACAAATGGCTAGGTTCATCCTTCTCTTATTTTTGAACACATGCATAACATTTTCAGTTCTTTCCGGGTCATCAAAAGACCTCTGAGGCAACTTTACATTAGTCCGCTGATGGGAGACTGTGTGGAAGAGGCTGTTTCACATTCTGACAGAGTGTCAAGCAGATTAAGTTACATTTAACTTTCTCATCAGGATTAGACCTGATTAATTTTATGCCTCTTGGAATTAAAAGCACAATGTTCACTTTGCAGTTAGAATGTAAGTTTTATAAATTAAAATTAAGTGCAAAAGAGATTAACTTAAATAAAAGGCATGAAAAGTGATCCTATTTTAATCAAAATCACTCTTATGTCTCTATTAGATATCACTTTCTAATGGAAATGGAGATGCCGATGCAAATAATACTTGAATATTTCAGGAATTCAGAAACCAGGCCAGCAATAAACGTCCAAAAGGAAGCCAAGATTTCAGCGGCAAAGGTTTTTGAGTCACAGACTGTTCAGCCAGTTCATGGTCTAATGTGGCAAATGTCACCTCCTCAAATCAAGCTGCCGGGAACTACATGTTTGGAGACATTGCCCTTGGACAAGAAGACATTGGAAGATAAGTCTCTGGAACACATGGCTTTAGAGGTAATCCCGCCAAAGGCCAAGTTTTATGACTATAGGCATGTGGAAACAAAATCTTTGGAAGATCACGTGCTAAGATTACAAAATCTCTGTCGCATTTGTGGAGTTTCCTTTAATACTAACAGCTATGACATGAAATACCCAGTCAATGGGCCGGTTGACGATGTCACACAAGAGGTTCTTAGGAAAATGGGATATGGAAATAGTTTTTGGCCAGAGCTCATCCACAACACATTTAATATCGATGTGCAGGTGGATTCAGAGGCCAGACATCCCACCCACTTTTGCTACCACTGCTGGCGGATTGTTATTCAGACAATCAACAACACAACTAACGAAGATGCATTTTTTCCCATCAGCACAATTGTTCAGTGGAAGCCACACTCCAATTTTTGCAAAGTTTGCAACTTTCAAAGTGGGACTCGCAAACGGAAAGTTCTCAAACGAAGTCCACCAGCCGCAAAGAAGCCCAAAACGGCAGTCGATATATCAAGAGTTACTAAAAGAAAAGATAAAATAAATTCAACAAGTATTCTGTTGGCCAAAAAGATTGTTAACTGCAAGAAGATCCACCTAAATTCAAAGCTCCTTATGCTCGATTATCCCAATAACTTTATTCAGTCAGTGTCATGCCAGGTCTGTGAGCATTTACTGGCTGACCCAATGCAATCACCATGCAAGCATCTTTTCTGCAGAACATGCATTCTCAAATGCACTGCAGTGCTAGGAAAATATTGTCCCGTTTGCAGGTTCCCATGTGATCCCACAGAGTGTAGAAGCCCCGTAAAATCATTTGTAAGTGTTCTCAATTCATTGGCTTTAAAATGTCCAGTGGAAGATTGTGGAGAGGAGGTGAGACTTGGCGAATATCCCAACCATGCCAAGAATCACAAAGAGAAAAGAATGCTGCACGCCTACTCACAAACAAACAAGGGTGGCCGGCCAAGACAACACTTACTCTCTCTAACTCGCCGGGCCCAGAAACATCGGCTGCGATATCTCAAAGTTCAGGTGAAGGCATTTGCAGAAAAGGAGGAAGGTGGTGATGTGAAGTCAGTGTGCCTTACTCTGTTCTTGCTGGCATTGAGAGCTGGAAACGAGCATAGGCAAGCAGATGAACTGGAAGCTCTCATGCAAGGACATGGGTCAGGGCTGAAGCCAGCAGTCTGTCTTGCCATTAGGGTTAGTACATTTCTAAGTTGCAGTCAGTATCATAAAATGTATAAAACCGTCAAAGCATCAACCGGGAAGCAAATATTCCAACCGCTGCATGCACTCCGAAGTGTAGAGAAAACCTTGTTGCCGGGTTATTATTCATTTGAATGGGAACCTCCTCTACCACAAGTCTCCACCAACACTGAAGTAGGGATAATAGATGGTACTTGTGGTTGGACACACTGTGTTGACGAATATCCAATGGAAACAATTTCAAGACGATTTAGGTACGATGTGGCACTAGTAGCAACACTGAAAGATCTTGAAGATAATATTTTGGAAGGTTTAAAATGCCAAAATATTGATGAGTATTTGGGTGGACCATTTACAGTGGTAATCAAAGAATCTTGTGATGGAATGGGTGACGTTAGTGAAAAACATGGATGTGGTCCTCCAGTTCCAGAGAAGGCAGTGAGGTATTCCTTCACAATCATGACTATAAGCGTGGAGAATGAAAATGGTGAGAAAGTGAAAGTCTTTGAAGAGCTAAAGCCAAATTCTGAGATGTGCTGCAAGCCACTTTGCCTGATGCTGGCAGATGAATCTGACCATGAAACCATGACGGCAATTCTGGGTTCACTAGTCGTCGAAAGAGAAGCAATGAAAAGCAGCGACTTAATCCTTGAAATTGGAGATTTGCCCAGATCCTTTAAGTTTATCTTTCAAGGCACGGGTTATGACGAGAAGCTGGTCCGTGAGTTGGAAGGTCTTGAAGCATCAGGCTCGATGTATGTGTGTACGCTATGTGATTCCACTCGAAGCGAAGCTTCTCACAATTTGACCCTTCACTCCATAACAAGAAGCCATGAAGAGAACTTAGAGCGCTATGAGGTTTGGCGCACAAATCCATATCAGGAGACAGCGGAAGAGTTACGTGACAGGGTGAAGGGGGTTTCAGCAAAAGCATTTATTGAAACAAAGACCTCCATTGATGCTCTGCACTGTGACATTGGCAATGCAACAGAATTCTACAAGCTGTTCCAGGATGAGATTGGAGAGTTGCACAAAAGTCCTAGTCCATCTAAGGAAGAAAGGAAAAGGTGGCAGGCAATGCTTGATAAACATCTCAGGGAAAAAATGAACCTGAAACCTATCATGAGGCTGAATGGAAACTTTGCAAGGAAACTAATGACTGAACAGACTGTGGAAGCAGTGTGTGAATTGATGCCTTCTGAAGAAAGACGAGAGATTCTCAGGGAGCTGATGCACCTTTACACACTCATGAAACCTGTGTGGCGATCCACATTCCCACTCAAAGAATGTCCAGATCTTGTTTGTCAGTATAGCTTTAATTCCCAGAGATTTGCAGAGCTGCTTCAGACAAAGTTCAAGTACAGATATGATGGGAAGATCACCAACTACCTTCATAAGACTTTGGCTCATGTCCCTGAGATCATTGAAAGAGATGGCTCAATAGGGGCATGGGCAAGTGAAGGCAATGAATCGGGCAACAAACTCTTTCGCCGTTTCAGAAAAATGAATGCAAGGCAGTCCAAGACCTATGAGCTGGAAGATATTCTGAAGCACCACTGGTTGTATACTTCAAAATATTTACAGAGGTTCATAGAAGTGCCAAATGCATTGGAACCCGCAACCAGGCCATTTGTACCAGATAAAGTAATCAGCCAAGATAATTCAATAAATGAAAATAATTCCAATAATTTTTAAGTTGAGTTCTAGGAGCTGAAATCGGTTCTAAGTATTTTTAACCACAGGAGGCTGAACAGTCTGTAGTCTGGAGGTTTACTGTGGCCAAGCCTGGGGAGCAGAGATGGTGTTGATGAAGAAATCCCAGTAGTGTTATTAAAAGAATATGGTCACTGTTTGATGGACAAGGCCAGTTGATAACTGCATGTCTCAACTGCAGCCAAAGTGGAAAGTAATCACAAATTAGTGAGCATTTCAGTGTTGTTTGGATCTTGTGAGGCAATCACAGAAAGCAGGGACATTGGTTAGATTCTCTGTTCAGATATGAAAGAAAACTGGGCAAGATGAGGACTTCAAATGAAGGAGTACTTTTCATTTTCTGAATGCCAAATGAAAACCTTTCAAAATAAACAATGGCATAGTTATTGAGAGGAAGAAAGTGACGAAGATTTGCAGTGCCAGTCGATTGTGATATTTTGCTTTTCTGAATTCTTATCTCGTTTCTTGATTTCTCTGACAAAAAAAAATGTATTCACTTAATTTTAAACTTTACGATTGTTTTTTTAAAAACAATTAATATGTAAGATGAAATGCAGCTTGTGACTCCTGCAGCCAAGGCATTGGCTCAAATTGATACCTCCTATTGGGAGAGGTGCCTGGGAAAGCTCGAGCGAGTACTGACAAGGGCCTCATAATGATTCCATCTCAGCTGTGAGGAATGTGTTCTACCAACACACAGGTCTATTGAATGGACATGTGCAGTTTCCACGGCATAGAATCTGAGCCCAAAATAGGCAGCAACAAGTTTGTATTCCTTACTTCTTTTAGATAATTTTGTTGTCAATTTCTAATGCTACATGAAAATATATTGCTTTATTGTTTGAGCAACCTCATAGGTGAGCCACTGACATTTATTATAGACATAGAAATTTTAATTTTGTCATCTCATATTTTATGTAGCTGTTGCATTGTGGCATTACTTTTGCCAATACACAGGCACTGATTTTTTAAAAGAATATAATCAGTACTTATTACCACATGATTTTTGGCCATTGATAGCTGAGCTGTACTTACATTTATGGTTTTCTACAGACAAAATAAATTGCTGGCAACATATACCACTGGTTTCATGGGTGATTTAGAAAGGAGCTTTAAAACAAATTGGCCTGGTGTAATTTATTTTCCAAATCAAAATACAAAGGAAAATCACAGGTTGCAGTGTCACCAAAGTGAGATTAGGCTGCACGGATTTGATTTTGATTCATAATGCCGATAAATTGAGCAACAAATGCACAATTTACATGGTAGAGATTTATTTTTTCAATGCCAGTTAATTTTTCCTAGTTCTGTCAGAAATGAAATATAAAAGTACCAGATCCCAAAGAGTGGACACCAGTGCACTATTTTTTTAATCTGGTGCAACAAAGTAAAACCAGGAGCTGGCTAAATGCAACTATTTCAGTCTTTATGTGTGATGTTCGTTTATCATCTGTACTATACAGCAAAAAGATGGAAGAAAACCATTACAAGTAATGTTGTTGTTGCGGCTATTGAAGGACAGAAAAAAATGTGTTTAAGGAAGAACCAAGTTTCCTTGCAGAATACTTGGGTTTTTTTTCTGATAGTTTGTATTTTTAAGTTAAATTTAATATGTTACTTTGTTAAAGTGATGGATAATCATGTATTGATAATATTTTTATTCAGACATATGTAGAATTTAAATGATTTTTGTTGAAGTGTTAATTTCTGATATTACAGAACTCATAACAGTAGTTAGACACAAAATGCTGGAGTAACTCAGCAGGACAGGCAGCATCTTTGGAGAGAAGGAATGGGTGACGCTTCGGGTCGAGACCCCTCTTCAGTCTGAAGAAGGGTCTCGACCCGAAATTGCACCCATTCCTTCTCTCCAGAGATGCTGCCTGACCCACTGTGTTACTCCAGCATTTTATGTCTATATTCGGTTTAAACCAACATCTGCTGTTCCTTCCTACATGAGCTCATAACAGTCACAGGATTTGGACGCAATTACATTGCAATCCGCAGTGTTACACAATTGACTCTGTACAAAGCAAATGTTGAAGTTAAACTAATTCAGTGGTTTCAATGAGCATGATTAAAGACAGTATTCTCTGTGGGGTTCATGTATAATCACAACACCTATTTATTTAAAGGTCATATCAAGATGTTAAGTAGCTAATAAAAAATAGATAATTCTGGAAGTAATCAGCTCTTCATGGAGAATATATGGAGAGAGAAATAGAGATAAAGCCTGATGCCAAAAGCACTTAATCATAATCCTGCTGAACTTTGCAGTTGGGGAGGATGTTGTGGTAAAACAATCGTATGCCTTAGAATACTTTTTAAGGACTCTGTGTATTGAAAATGTATTTTCTTAAATTGTTTTCTGCTTTTTAACAAGAAATAAAGATTTCAAGATTTCAGAAAGTTGGTTATGTGTAAATTTATTATTTATAATACTCACCATTATTTTATTACTGAAATTCAAATGATGTGTTGTGAAGTGGAAATTTAATTTCTAAAACCAGTGGGAGGTCTTTACATCAGACTACTGGAACTGGCTGAGGGCTTACATCTCATGTCCTGCATAGCTGACACCGATGAGCGATAATTGCCGTTCAACCACTTTACTGCTGCTTTTTGGCTCTGACGACAAGAAGTTGGTTAGATCCAACACCAGAGTTTGGAAAAGGAGACAGTTATACGGTGGGTGCAAGGGACATGTGGAGCTTCCAGTAGGGCAGTGATTTTTACCATGAATCCTATAAGGACGCTCCTCCCATGCCAATAGGCACAAAAGCTAAGCACTTGCACCTATGTTTTTTGAGTAATCATTCCAGGAATCATTTTGAACATCGCAGGCTAGGTTGTTTGGCACCGACTACAAATGGGAGGAACATGAAGGATGTATGCTCTCCCTCTTTGTTCCTTTGAGTCAAAATTCTGCAGTTAGGATTGGGAGTGTGGTGGTTAAATTTCTGGTCCTGCAATTCAGAGAATTGTATTAAAAAAAGATTGACCTCAATAGTGAAAGCCATGGAACTATTAGATTAGAAAATTGTAAAAACTCATATGTTTCACTCATAACTATTCTACATTTGACTCCAGACTCATAGTAATGTTAGACACAAAATGCTGGACTAACTCAGTGAGACAGGCAGCATCTCTGGATAGAAGGAATGGGTGATGTTTTGGGTCAAGACCCTTCTTCTTCTGATGCTGGGAGATCTGGCAATGTACTGTAATTCCATTACGTTTTAATGTTGGGTTATTAGACTCTCTCTTGGTCGAGATGGTCACTGTCTGGTCCTTTTGTGGCGTGAATGTTACTTGCCACTTACCAACTTTTGCCTAAATGTTGTCTAGGTCTTGCTGCATGCAGTTGTAGATTACCTGCATGCAGTGTTGTAACCTGTCAAATCATCAGGAACATCCCCACTTCTGACCTTATACTGAAAAGAAAGTCACTGATGAAGCTTATAAAGATGTTTTAATGTAGGAACTCCCATAGTGATGACCTGGGTTGTGATAGCCTCCAATCACAACTATTTTTCTTTATTAAGGTATGTCTCCAATCACTTGAGTGTTTTACCCCTAGTGACCATTGACTTCAGCTTTACCGTCTTCATGCTACACTGCAAAACTTTGCCTTGACAGCAAGGGAAGTCACTCTTAGCTCACCTCTGATGTTTAGCAGTTTATTCCATGTTTGGACCAATGTTGTAATGTCTGAAGCCAAGTGGTCTTGGCAGAACCCAAACTGGGCATCTGCTAATAGGTTGTTCATGAATAAGTGGCATTTGAGAGAGCTCTTGATGATAGCTTCCATGACCTCACTGATGATTGAGCATGGACTATTTGGGTGGTAATTAGCTGGGTTGGAATTGTCCTGCTTTTGTGAATAGAAATATATCTCAGCAATTTTTTACATTGTTGAGTAGATGTCAATGTCATAAATGTACTAAAATGCTAAGCCAAAGGCACAACAACTTTTGGAGCAGAGGTCTTCAGTATTACAGCTGGGATGTTGTGTGGTCCCATAGCCTTTGTGGTATATAATGCTCTCAACTATTTCTTGGTGAATTGAATTGAATTGAACTCAGCAGGTCAGGCAGCATCTCAGGAGAGAAGGAATGGGCGACGTTTCGGGTCGAGACCCTTCTTCAGACTGGTGTCAGGTGGGCGGGACAAAGGAAGGATATAGGTGGAGACAGGAAGATAGAGGGAGAACTAGGAAGGGGGAGGGGAAGAGAGGGACAGAGGAACTGTCTAAAGTTGGAGAAGTCAATGTTCATACCACCGGGCTGCAAGCTGCCCAAGCAAAATATGAGGTGCTATTCCTCCAATTTCCGGTGGGCCTCACTATGGCACTGGAGGCACCTTATCAAAGGCCTTCTGAAAATCCAAGCAAATAACTTCCACTGACTCTCCTTTGTCTATCTTGCTATTTACTTCCTCAAAAAAAACCAACAAATTGATCAGGTAAGATCTCCCTTTCACAAAACCATGCTGACTTCGTCCTATATTAGCATGAGCTTCTAAGTACTCAGAAACCTCATCCTTTATAATGGACTCTAAAATCTTACCAACCACTGAAGTCAGGCTCACTGGCCTATAGTTTCTAGTCTTCTGCTTCGCTCTATTCTTGAACAGCAGAGTAATAGTTGCAATTTTCCAATCACCTGGAACCACTCCTGACTCTCATGATTTTTGAAAGATCACAACTAATGCCTCCACAATCTCTAAAGCCACCTCTTTCAGAACCCAGCGGTGAAGTCCATCGGTGAGGCTGCTAAAGAAGATAAGAGTATCAGAGGGAATATAACAGTATGGGTAGGTTGGCTGGATGGCAGAAGGCAAAGAATGGCAAATAAGGGGACTTTTCCTGGTTGGCTGCCAGTAACTAGTGGTGTTTCACAGGAGTTGGTGCTGGGGCCACTTCTCTTCACATTCTATATCAATGATTTGGAGAGATCGTTGAATATCACTCATCTTAAGATATGGTTTGAATTCTTTATCAGTGTTCCAATATTATGTCTTTATTGATTCTAACTTTTGGGGATGGTGCTGTGTAGTGTGTACAGTAACACCTTGGCTTTCGAATCTTTATTTTGTATGCTTCAAGAATAGTTTGTAGCTCAGCCAAATTACTGAAGTTGTTATGACCTTGAAATTAGAACAGAAAATGCTGGAAACACTTAATAACCAGGAGACATCCATGGAAAGAGAAACAGAGCTGATGTTTCAGGTTGAAGATACTTTATCACAGCAGGGCTTTCATCTGTTTGAAAGAGTTTGTTATTTTTCAACTTGTCAACCTCTCGTTGGGTTAATAATAACATTGAGATTGTAATAAATAACCTTCTGTGGAATGAAGGGAAGGACTCACATCAAAGGCTGAGTGTTGGTTGAAGAGGTCTTCAATGTTCTTCCAGCATTTGATGACTGCAATGTCCTTGAGCTCTCCTCTGTTCCTTGCTCCATTGGGGATTGGTTGTTAGGTCAAAGATGGTCTTGACATGCCATAGCATCAGCAAGTGACCTTGCACCTCCTGTTCACTGGCTTGTAAGATTTCTGTTGGACCTCTGGACCCAAGCCTGTCCAACATAATGTATATATGCAGCAATTTCTTCTAACTAAATATCATGTAGTTTGAAGTTTGGTCTTCACAATATGCTCTATTCCCTGGCCGTTGACCCTATCTCTCTTCTGGAATTTCTGCCCACATACCTGGTTCCTAATCTCAGTTAGTCTACCATTGAAACCCTTATTCATACATCTCTCATGACTTGATCATTCGAATCCATCTGGCCAGCTTAGCATTTTTGATGTGTTGTAAATTTGAAAACTTCCTGCTTTTGTCCTAAATTGTGCCAAATCATCTTAATTCATCAGCTCTGTGTTCATTGAATGTCTCAACTTAAAAAAATAAATCATCCTTGCATTCAAACCTTCCAGGCCTACAATGCTTTAAGATATCTGGTTCCTACAATTCCAGGCTCTTGCACATCCCAAATATGAATCGCCTTAATTTGCAGTAATGCCATCTTTTGGCTCTGGAATTCCATCACAAAACATCACCACCTCTTCTTGTTGTTGTCTACTCACCACCTTCTAAAATTCTACAGATTTTGTAATTGCTCAAACGGATAGGAATGCAGAAAATGGAGAACCACTGCATTGTGGAAAAATTTGGTTATTTCCTTTGGTAGGAAAAATGTAAAGGCAGAGTACAATATAAGTAGGGATGTGTTGATATGCAAAGGAATCTGGGTGATCTTGTACACCTGTCAATGAAAGCAAATAAGCAGGTGTAGCAAACAGTTAAAACAAATGGTATGTTGGCTTTGAATTGCTTTGAGGTTTTGTGTACAGGAACAAGGAGTCTAGCTACTATTCTGCAGAACCTTACTGAGCACACACCTGCATACATTTGGCCCACCGAGTCTGCACAGATCAGCGATCAGCGATCCGTGCACTATTAACATTATCCTACACACATTAGGGACAATTTACATTTATACCAAGCCAATTTACCTACATACCTGTATGTTTTTGGAGTCGTCTCCTTACTTCAGAAACAATATTCTCATCATAAAGGCAGTAACAGAGGTTCACTAAACGTATTCCCGTGATGGCAAGGTTGTTGTATCAGGAAAGATTGGTTTAATTAGGTTTACATTTGCTAGTGTTTAGTAGAATGAGAGAAGATCTTATTGAAATTAACGGGGCTTGACAGATGGGATTCAGGGTGACTGTTTCCAATGGGTCAGTGGGAAACCAGGAGTCACAGACTCAAAATATGAGGCAAATGATTCAGGAATGCAAAGAGAAAGTTCTTCACTCAATTGGTATTTTCATTCACAAAAGGCATTGATATGTCATGATATACTAAATATTTGTAAGAAGATAGATTTATAGACACAAGACTGATCAAGGTACAGGAATATGGTACTAAAATACAGAGTTGTGTACACAGGATTAATGGAGATGGGAAAAAAGGTGAGGGTGGATGTGTTAGGCTGAAAGGCCCATTTCTGTGCTGTACACCTCTATGATGGTGTCAGCTATATGATGGTTAATTTTCAAGAGAGAGTTAGATTTAGCTCTTAGGGCCAAAGAAACCAAGGGATATGGGGAAAAAGCAGGAACGGGGTACTGATTTTAGATGATCACCCATGATCTTATTGAATGGTGATGCTGGCTCGAAGGGCCATATGGCCTATTTCTGCACCTATTTTTCTATGTTTCTATGTTTCTAATCACGTGCTTGTACTGATTGCTAGAGAAGGCTGGATGAACAAATCGCCAACTCCTTCTCATATTTTTCTATGTTTTGATCTCTGTTTCTTCAAGCTGCTCGCTAAGACCAACTTTTTTGATCTAGCTTTTAGTCATCATCCTTAACATTTCTTTCTGTGGCTCAGCATCAATATTTTTAGAATAGAAGTATGTTAATGGTGTTGTAATATTTCAAATTATTGTTGTTAATGTAGAAGTGGAAATTGTACAGTACAACAGGACAACAACTTTAATTGTCCGAAGAAGGGTCTCGATCTGAAATGTCACTCATTCCTTCTTTCCAGAGATGCTGCCTGTCCCGCTGAGTTACTCCAGCTTTTTGTGTCTATCTTCGGTTTAAACCAGCATCTGCAGCTCCTTCCTACACAACTTTAATTAAATTAACTGTTCCAAACTCCTTTATAGAAAAACTTCCACTAACACAAGCCATTATCTTAGGTGACCAAAGCTTGGCAGATGTGGGCAAGAGAGGATTCCAGATCTTAAAAGAAAGGCCATGAATGATGAAATAATTAAAATCAGCAACGCTGGAGTTTTAAGAAATGCACAAGCTGTTAGGTCACTTTGGGATATTGTTTTACTGGAGGGGTTGCAGGAATATGGAAGGTGCAGCCAAGAAGGGATTTGGAAGATAGGATCAGAAATTTAAAATGGAGACGTTGCTGGATCAGGAATCACATATATAGGATATATAGGATATAGGATATATATATATATATATATATAAATCAAGGGATATGGGGAAAAAGCAGGAACGGGGTACTGATTTTAGATGATCACCCATGATCTTATTGAATGGTGATGCTGGCTCGAAGGGCCAATGGCCTATTTCTGCACCTATTTTTCTATGTTTCTAATCAGTACTAGACTGATATATATATATATATATATATTGTTATTTATTTAAATATTATTTATTATTTATTACAATATATATATATATGTGTGTGTGTGTATTATATATATATATGTATTATATATATATATCTATTATATATATATATAGATGTGTGTGAGCTGGATAGGTCACATGTGATTGCTGAATGTGAGTTTGTCCAAATTAGGATTTGAGAGCAAAGTTTGTTCTTATGCCTGAATTATTTTACTTTGTAGAGAATACACCTCCATGCCCGAACTATGACTTGCAGTACTAAACACATGAAAATACTTTGAGCAAAGTTAGAAAACTAAAACAGCAACAAGTGCTGGAGACCATTACAAAATAATCTTCAGGCCATATCTCCAACGCAAGTGGGGCATCGGAATGAACACAAGATTTATTTACAGTATTTATTTATGTTGAGATATAATTCATTCACTTATTTTTAGATGATCACTGCACTTTTGGACTTTTTGTTACCTTATACTTTCATAGAATCGTATATATTAGTGCTCGTGATGAATAAAAGTGATTGTGTAGGTCTCAAAAAGTCACAGTTCAAGCATGATTATCATTTTTATTTCTTTACCACATTAGCACCACTGATTTAATAATCGTTGTCTTACAAGCAGAGTAACAAAATTTATTTTGCAATCAGTTTCTTCAGTAATTCATCTGAGCATCAAATATGTTCATAGGTTCATAACTCATAGGAGCAGAATTAGGCCATTCAACACATCGAGTCTACTCTGCCATTCAATCATAGCTGATCTATCCCTCTCAACCCCATTCTCCTCCCCATAACCCTTGAAATGTAGCATTCAAGGCAGTAATACAAATAAATAGTGATGGTAACCTTATGAAATTGTTAAAGATCAAACAATATTTTAACATCATTTAAACATAGGTTCCCATCGATAATAAAGAAAGCAAACTTAACGTTAGCATTTATTTCAAGAGGGCTTGTACACAAAAACAGGGATATAATTTTGAGGTTCTATAAGGTGCTGGTAAGGCTGCATTTGGAATTTTGTGAGCAATTTTGGGCACCACATCTGAGGAAGGATGTGCTGGCTCTGGAGAGGGTTCAGAGGAGGTTTACAAGAATGATCCCAGGATTGAGTAGGTTAACCTATGATGAACGTTTGTCGGCACTGGGTCTGGACTCGCTGGAGTTTACAAGAATGAGAGGGAACCCAATTGAAACATACAGAATAGTGAAAGGGATGGATAGAGTGGATGTGGAGAGGATGTTTCCACCAGTGTGAGAGTCTAGGATTAGAGATCATAGCCTCTGAATTAAAGGACGTTCTTTTAGGAAGGAGATGAGGAGAAATTTATTTAGTCAGAGGGTGGTGAATCTGTAGAATTCTTTGCCACAGAAGGCTGTGGAGGCCAAGTCAGAGGATATTTGTAAGGCAGATAGATTCTTGATTAGTACAGATGTCAGAGGTTAAGGGGAGAAGGCAGGAGAAAGGGGTTAGGAGGGAGAGATAGGTCAGCCATGATTGAATGGCGGCGTAGACTTGATGGGCTGAATGGCCTAATTATACAATTCCTTATGACCTTATGACCCATTATACAACAGGGTTTATTGCTTTCTAATATGTTATGCTGTGTTTTATTGTATTCTGAGAACCTTGTGCAATTTATAATGTAATAGTCTCATTTGACCAAACGGCATCTTTTGTTTTATCGGTTCATTTAAACTTTTGTTCAATAAGAAAGAATTTCCACCTTGTTATCAGTGAATAACATTAACTAATCCAGAGATGGCCTTTGGCTTCTTGGTTGCTGCATTTATATTCCACAAAATAATGACTGTTATCTTAGCACAGTAATAAGTCTGGAATATGCTAAAAGTTAGAACACTGTACTGTTTATAATTTTCTGCATGCAGTATTTCCGTTATAAGTTTTTCAATTTCAATCAAACAGTCTCTTGAGGAAGCTTTTCTTCATTGGTGTCCTTTTCAGTGTTGCTGGCGACTTCTTACGTGGGGATTTTATTGGTGTTCGCTTTATCTGCTTTCTCTTTGGTGGAGTTTTAATGCCTCTGTCAATAAAGTGTTCATTGCAAAGGTACTTTACGTTCTCCTGAGAAAACTGGATTAGCTGTGATTCTATGAGATTCATGCATTGAGCATGTACCCAGTGCCCGTCATCACCTGCATTCGAACAGAAGATCATTGCTGGCTTATTGAGTTCTGTGGAATAATAGGGCACCCAGATCTTGATATTCATATTGCAGTTGGCACTGCATTTTATCCAATATCCTTCTTCATCACCATCATCCAAGTTTTCCACATATTCAGAGGAATCTGGTTCCACCACAAAGTGAAATTCTTCTGAATCTTCAAACGCACTGCATTCCTCAGGATCAGTAAAGGATTCCTGGCTGGCAGACATTTGGCTCTCTTCTTTTGGCTGTCCAAAATTTGCTACATAGAAGTAGTTTGCTTCTGATGTATCCTGTTTTGTATTTCCAGGAATTCCTATTAACACTGCACCACTTCCCATATCGCTGCCAAACCAGGTTTTGCTTGTGTTTATATCACAAGTCCACATTGGGGAATCTTTTTCCAATATTTGAATGCTATCATTCTCCAAAACTATGGTGTTACAAATGATTCGCTTCTTGCTCTCTGACTCATAGCCGCCAACAATGATGAATTCATCTTTGCCAGCTTGGGTCACTATTGCACTTGATACAGAGATACCCTCATGCAGTACTGTGCATTTTACACTGGGATGGATGCCTGAAAGATCTACTTTTAGACTAAGCAATCTTTTAGGGCGATGATTGTCTTTGATGGAGTGGCCACCTAATATATAGATGGTGTCAATTTTTGAAACAGTAACATGGAATGAAAATCCTACTTCTATTTCTGGAAGTATGTGGGATGTGCAATGGCCAGTGTTCATATCAATCAGAAAAACCTCAGGCAAACAATCGACTAAGCTGTTCCAGTTTTCTGTTGTTCTTTGCCCAGGAGGCTGGTAGGATCTACCCCCAAACAAGACACATATGGTTTGTCCCTTGTTCTGAATCACATTGATGGTGTGGCCGTATCTTCCTGTGGGAACATCTCCTTTTAGATTTTTTTCACTGCAACAAAGAGATGTTCTCTTTTTGGCAGTATTGTCATAAACTCTCATGACGTAAAGTGAATTCGGCACTTCACTATTCGGAGTTCTCCCACCGTGAATGAGATAATAAAGGCTTCCTGTTTCTGAGGGATCCGAGTAATGAGTTATTGCAGGCCGGCGCAGCGGTGGAAGGTAGCATGATTCCGATGAAAATGAAACAGGTTTAAGTTTCAGTAGATGGTCCTTGAGATGCAGAAGAAAAACGCCTGTGCTGCAGGATCTTTTAGGCCACCCTTTCTGCCCAAAAAGAAAGACTTCACCATGAAAATTGAGTAAGGAGAATCCTGGGTGTATTAGGTTGGTACTGCTGTTCTCTGAAACCATTTGCAGGGACATTGTTGCAGTCGAGAGCTGGCTGGACCTTTGAAAGGAAACTGAATGTAACATTATGTTAGAAACGAAAAGAAAATCAAGACATATTGATTATTAAGACTGTGATGATGCAAAACTGACCATTCTACAAGAACATTTGCATAGATGCTGCCATTTAACATAATTTTAATGATAAGCCAATGATTAAGAACACATATTTCTAAACTGAATTATTTGTGGTTCATGCTTTCCTCATGTTTATTGATGAAAGCATTATATTCATTAACTTAAAGAAAAATTAACCGGCAAATTATCCGCTGCCCGTCTACTCACCCACTCCCCGACCCGTGACCATATCACCCCTGTCCTTTACAAGCTCCACTGGCTCCCCATCCCCCAGAGAATCCAGTACAAAATCATCCTCATGACCTACAAAGCCCTCCATAACCTCACCCCATCCTACCTGACTGACCTCCTCCACAGACACACTCCCACCCGTACCCTCCGCTCTGCTGCTGCTAACCTCCTGTCCCCCCCCATCCGGACCAAACTCAGATCCTGGGGGGACAGGGCTTTCTCCATCGCTGCTCCCACCCTCTGGAACTCACTACCTCAAACCGTCAGAGACTCCTCCTCACTCACCACATTCAAAACATCACTGAAGTCTCACCTGTTCAACACTGCCTTCAACCACTGACCGTCACCTCACCTTATTTTTCCTTTTCTGTTCGTTTACTTATTTTTTAAATTTATTTTTCTATGTTTTAATAAACCATGTAAAGCGTCTTTGAGTTTTTAGAAAAGCGCTAAACAAATGTAATGCATCATTATTATTATTATTATTATTATTACATCTCACATTGATACAGCAATCCAGTGTCAATAAATCTTCATTCAGCCTACTGTACATTTTTGGAATTCTAGCTCGGGATACTTTTTTCTGGTTTTGAGTATTTGTTCTTTATTTGTAACATTGATGGGAAAAGATGCAAAGGAATTTTCACCCTTTAGAGAGCAGTATTGGTTGCAAGTGCATCAGATGGAGATTATGACCTCAAAATCATGATAGCATTGAAGGCTGGAATAGGTAGAAGTGAAGATCATTGCTAGGCATTCCCAAATGTGTTACTGAATTATAAAAATCAGCCCTCAGGTAGGTCCTTGGAGGGGAGTAATGAGAATTAAGATTGGTTTGATCAAAGGAAATAAAAGATTGTGGATGGTTTGGAAAACAAATATTTGTGAAGCCTGGATAAACTAATCAGGAGAAAAGGTTAAGTGGCGTCTGGCTTTAATCAAGTTATCACTTTGTCGTCATCTGGAGCTGAATATGTTTAGTTTAGTTTGGAGATACATAATGGAAAGAGGAGGCAAGATATGCTGGAAATACTCCATAAGCTAGATGGCGTTTAAAGTCGTTTTCTATTCTTATTATTTTATTTAAATTGATTTGAATGCAAATAGAAATATTGGGATTTTAAAATGATATATGTTTTCCCGCTCTTCCTTATATTTGCTTCGGGAACTAAGTTGAAAGCTTATTTTCCCAGGCGGACCCAAATCAAATGAACGTGGCGCCGCGGTACCTGATGGGAATTGTAGTTGAGTGTCGGGCATTATGGACTCCATCTCCCAGCGGGCATCGCGTCGGGACGCGGCGTTGCCAGGGCCACGGGACGGGAGAGCGACGCCGAGATTGTCGGGCGAGTGAGTAAAAACCTGGCTGAAGTGAAGTGGCGGCTCTAAAGTTGGCCATCGCCTCTTTTGAAATGCTTAAACTGACCGTTTGATTCCACCCCACCCCCCCACCCCAATAAGCACAGTGGGTGATTTTCTGACGCAGAAAATCTACCATGGGTTTAGTGAGTGAGCCGTGACCTGTGATACACTTCATCACCTCGCTGCTCATTCACCTCTCCTCGTCCACTCCAGATCCACAAACACACACACACACACACTGACCCACCGAAAGTACCAGCAGTGGCCTGGTGCGAGAGCATGCACACTCTGCTAGGGGGGGAGGGGATTACAACAAAACGCACGACATCTTGCTCACATCTTTGTACACAGAAAAGGTGGATTTCAATGGGCTTCAACAGGCCACTCTCAATGATTCAATCATACTTTGATACAAAGAAACCGATCTGTCAGATTATGTTTTCATTGTTTTGAAATAATTCTCTATTTGACTTATATCTCATGTTATTTCCCTGTACCCTTTTAGCCCAAATACATATAATATATATATGTATATATATATATATTAATATATATAACGTACACACACACACACACACACACACATATATATATATATAAATTATATATATCCATATTTCTCTGCAATCCTTATCCTGTACCCATCATCATTTATCTGTACACTGGACAACTTGATTGTAATCATGTATAGACTTTTCTTTGTATTGCATGCAAACAAAAGCTTTTCACTACCTCGGTACGTGAAAAATAATAAACAAAACTAAGCTAAACTTATCACCCAATAGGCTTTTGAAATCTGTAACACTGTATTTGCTCTATTAATATATTTATTTTTCACGACACTTTCCTGCAGTTATCGGATATCTTTGCCCTTTGAGGTTTAGGATTGTTTCCTTGCTTCACTGCCAGTAACAAATTACACCATCAAATGTTAGGGAGAATGTTGAGTATTATTTAATTTGTTAAATTATATCCTTTTGAATATGTATGTTAGGGATGCTCCTGGCATTTGGACAGTGATTAAAACCTGGTATTTTTTTCTCAGGAAACGTGCCAACAGAGTGCACTAAATCTTTATATTACAGCTTCAATTTGTAAGCATGGCGTGGAAGGCAATATGTCTGAAAAAGCGATTTCCTATAGTATATGAATTTAAATTCTTTGCACAGTAAATGGGATGGCCTTGGAGAAGTGTGAGATCTAGAAGTAGAGGTACACAATCCCTGAAAGTGGTGACACAGGTAGACAGGATGGTAAAGAAAGTATTTGGCACATTTGCCTTTGCATATTGAGAGAGTACAGGAGTCGCAACTATAGAATCTGTTGGTGAGACCACACTTGGCGTATTGCGCACAGTTCTGTTCGACCAGCTAAAGGAACAATGTAATTAAGCTGGAAAAGGTGCAAAATATATTCACAAGGATGTTACTGAAACTGGAGGACTTGAGAACAAACCAAGGAACATAAACACAAACTTTTAAAACACACTAAAAATAACAAAAAAAGGATGAAAAAGACAGACAGACTGTGGGCAAGGCTGCCATCTTGGCACCACCCAGTGGTATTTTGTAATTTTTTATGGTTAATGATAAATGAGGCAAATTTATTATCATTTTTATCCATTTAAAATTTAATTCTTACTTTGATGTTAAAATATAATTTGACATTAACATTTAATCTTAACATTATTTATGCTCAGAATAGACAATACTTACATTAATACAGTAATTAATTTGGCTTCTACTTGCGGAGAATTTGGTTACTTTTCATACAAAATCAGCATCTTTGTTTTATTTTACAGAAAACCAACTGCTAACTGTAGCAGTCGTTGTTAACTGTAATGATACAAGCCATGTTAGTTTTGGGAACTATCTCCCAATTCTTGCCCCATTTTGCTTTCATGTAGATTTGAATTAATGAACAGGTTGTCTATTAGTCCTATGTACCCTTCATGTTTGACGGGGCCAGGGTGAGAAGGAAGGTAATTTTTTGTTAGTGGACAGGTCAGGGAATTGGACAAAGGATTAGAAATGAACTGAGGAAAGATTTTCCATCCAAAGAATTGTGGTGACAAAAACTTAAAACACATTTTAAAACATTATTTGGTAGAGCACGCAAAGCGCCCCAATTTGCAAAATTACAGATTAAATTGGAAAATGAGATTAAATTAATTATCTCTTTTTTGGCTGGCCTGCTTACATTGAGTTGATCTGTTAATTTATGTGTTTCAATGAACAATGATGACTCCATTGTCCAAGGAGTACTCCAGATCACTAGGTGTAAATAACTACTGGACTATAACAGGAATGTGAAAAGCCTTGCACAAATGCAATTAATTCTTTTCACTTTTTCTCCAGATGTATTTCAAGATAACTTTGCTTCTTATCAATAACACAACAATTAGGAATTAAAGAATTTCATTTTAGCATCTTTTCCAATTTTGCACTTTCTTTCAATAAAACTACAATTGGTCCTTTCACACTGAATTGGTTATTATAATCTGTTGTGTTATAGCATATTGTCCTTTGTCCATCCATTGTCCTTAGGTGTAGTTTTATTACGATTCTCAGCTACCATTGCCTACAAAGGAAATTACATTTTCTTCACAATGACTATGATAATTA
The DNA here is from genome assembly GCF_053455715.1 of Rhinoraja longicauda. Taxonomy (NCBI): domain Eukaryota; kingdom Metazoa; phylum Chordata; class Chondrichthyes; order Rajiformes; family Arhynchobatidae; genus Rhinoraja; species Rhinoraja longicauda. Next base: position 24,594,239 of record NC_135970.1, on the reverse strand, counting down.
TTAGAATGGTCTAATTTTCTTTTCAGTTTATTGCTTTGCAGATGTAATATAATGTTAGCACTGTCATTTAACCACTGGATAAACTTAATTAATACTTTTAAAAACAATTGTTGTAAGTTGACTACAAGTTTGGCTCTTTTTTTAATACCCTGGGTATCACTTGGCACCTTTTCTAAACTTTAAGTGGTTGTAATATAAACCCATTGTCCATACAAGACAGCTGGTAGTTAGATCAACTACTGTGACAATAGTTGTTGTCCCAATAGTTTGTTCTACTGCCTATAATTTGAGCATAGTACCAAAACAAAATTACCTGTAAAGTGCAAGAAGTTGAAGAGACTGGAAATGCTTGCTGAAGTCGCAGAACACTTGGTAAATACGTAGTATGCAGGCAATGTAGGATATTTCTGAGAGCGTTTACAGCTGGTGCAGATGATACCAGGCACTTCCTTGATGAGACCAAATGCAGATGCATAGCAGATGCATCAATGATGTGGTGTGTTTCAAATATGCAAGATAATAAATGTTTAGGTCAAGTCAAGTCAAGTCAATTTTATTTGTATAGCACATTTAAAAACAACCCACGTTGACCAAAGTGCTGCACATCTGATTAGGAAAAAAAAAGAAACATACAGTGTACATTACTATATAACTTTATTAACATGTTATCTCCTGCATGTTTATTCTGCAAAATAAATTCCTTTTTTAACTCTCTTAATGTTAAATCTCATTATGAATTAAACAATGGGCATTGTTGTTCGATATGTTTGGACCCATAACATTGGCACAATCTGAAGAATTTGTTAAATCAGCACAGCCTCTTATTCCTGAGAAGATGACGGAGATTCGGTTTGTCAGAGAGGATTCTCTTGAGCTTCTAAAGGTGTACAGTAGAGAGCATATTGACTTGGTTGCATCATGGCCTGGTTCGGCAACTTGAACGCCCAGGAGCGGAAAAGACTGCAAAAAGTTGTGAACACTGCCCAGTCCATCACCGGATCTGACCTCCCCACCATCACAGGGATTTATAGGAGTCGCTGCCTCAAAAAGGAAGCCAGCATCATCAGAGACCCACACCTTCCTGGCCACACACTCATTTCACCCCTACCATCGTGAAGAAGGTACAGGAGCATGAAAACTATAACATCGATGTTCAGGAACAGCTTCTTCCCTCTACCCATTAAGCTATTAAACTACAACCTCAAATAAGCTCTGAACTACAATACACTATTATTATTATCTATTATTATATTACTAAAACTCTGTTTGATTATTTATTTGTTTGCCCATGCCTGTGATGTAACCTTATTTTTGTGCCCCCGCTATCACATGATAGCGCGACAATTTTAGGACCACCTTACTCACCTTTGTCCTGGGGACACCTTCATCCAAATTTCATTCAAATTGGTCTTATATTTTTAAAGTTAGAGAGATTTAAATTTTTTTAAATTACTTTATTAAACTGACGCTTGGCAATGTTCAACGTATGACGTCACAATGGGACCCGCCCGGGTGACGGCCAATGAGGGAGGGGGGGCCCACGATGACCGCCGGGGGCGGGACCCGCCAGAGTGACGAGAGTGGCGGCCAATGGGGACGACGACTGTGGGCCGACGAGCTGCCGCTAACTCACCCACTCCATCCCCCTTGAAACCCCCTCACCCACTCCATCCCCCCTCAACCCCACTCCTCCCCTCCCCTTCACCCACTCCATCCCCCCTCAACCCCCCCCTATCCCTCACCCCCCCTCCCTCACCCACTCACCCTCTCCCCCTCCCCCCCGCCGCCGGGAGGTCGAGCTGCGTTTTCGACGTTAGTCCGCGCGTGCGATGGAGCAAATGGCAGTGACCCGTAGCGAGCCACAGCTCGCTTCCGGCCATGTGAGGGAGTATGGAGTGGGTGAGGGGCCGGGGGGGGGGGTGGATGGGGAGGAGGGGAGGGGGGAAATAAGGGGGGTTGAGGGGGGATGGAGTTGGGTGAGGGAGGGGGGTGAGGAGAGGGGGCGATTGAGGGGGATGGAGTGGGTGGGGGGGGGAGGTGAGGAGGGAGGTTGAGGGGGATGGAGTTGGGTGAGTGGGTGGAGGGGGGGGGTGAGGAGAGGGGGGAGATACGGGGGCTTGAGGGGGGATGGAGTTGGGTGAGTGGGGGGGTTGAGGAGGGGGGTTGAGGGGGGGTGGAGTGGATGGTGGGGGGAGGGGAGGAAGGGGGGTTCAGGGGGGGTGGAGTGGGTGAGTGGGGGGAAGAGGAGGAGTGGGGGATAAGGGTTTTTTTGGGGGAATGGAGTCGGTGAGTGGGGAGGGAGTTGGGGAAGGGGGTGTGGGGGAGGGGAAGGTGCTAGACCAATGCAGGAGAGGTTTGGGGGGTTGAAGGGGATTGAGTGGCTGAGGGGGGGGAGGGGAGGGGAGGGGAGGGGGGATAAGGGAGGGTTGAGGAGGGATGGAGTGGGTGAGGAGGAGGGGGGTTGAGGGGGGATCGAGTGCCTGAGAGGGGAGGGGGGGGATAAGGGGGATCGAGTGAGTGGGGGTTGAGGGGGGATGGAGTGGGTGAGTAAGGGGGAGGGATGGAGAGGGTAGGAGAGGGAGTGGGGGAGGAGAGGGTGCTGGACCAATGCAGGAGAGGTTTGGGGCCAATGAGGGGGAGGGGGCTGCAGGAAAGTCTTTGGGTCCATGGCTCACTCTGGCTGCAGCGCTGGCGGCATGGGACTGAGGTCAGTGGCTCCCTCTCCCGTTCCCTATTCCCCCTCGCCCGCCCATGGCCCCGGGGGACACTCCCCGCCCAGCAACGCACTTCGTCAGTTGGAGAGGGTTGGTGGGCCCGCAGGATCGTCTGTCGGGGAGGGTTGCTCCAGGAGAGGCCCGCAGGAGAGATTTGGACCCAACGGGTCCACCTGAGTAATTATTATTATTATTATTATTAATATTATTGCACTATTGTTTGTTTTTTGAGTATGTGTGTGTATATATATATATATATATATATATATATATATGTGTATATATGTGTGTGTACTTGTGAGTATGTGTAGATATACATGCTGAACTTTTTTTCCCTTGTTTATCATATTGTTTACAGTGTACTATGTTTACATATTCTGTTGTACTGCAGCAAGTAAGAATTTCATTGTTTTATCTGGGACATATGACAATAAAACACTCTTGACTCTTGACTCTTTTTGTGTCTATCTTAGGTTTAAACCAGCATCTGCAGTTCCTTCTTGCACATAAAGTTGGAGGGAGTTGTTTCATGGAAAAGGTTGCTGGAACAAGCATTTTTTTAGCATGAGAAGCATTTGTGACAATGGATATTTTATGGTTTACAGAGAAGTTGATAAAAACATTTTGAAGAATGTGGAACACTGAATTGCAGAAAGAGAAAGTAGGGCAATGAGCTGCCACGGACAGTTTTTTAAAAGAGACAAAAGTAAAGATACGTTAAATTTCTTACCTTTTTTCTTTAAGATGTCTTGCAACGATTCAGGTATTGCTTCTCCAGTTCATCTGAAAATGAACGTGCCTTGTTTCTTGCCAACGCTATATTGGTACGGTTTGGCTGCGAGTATACTGTCCTCAAAATAGAGTTCCTAATCCAGTCTGTGTTTTCTTGAGGTATCTGCAGAACTATATACTTCTCTAGTATTGATCATAATGACTTTGCTTCTGCGAATGATCTCAAATGTGGCTACAATAAATGGAAGAAATACAACATTCTAAATCTGGTTTGTACTGCACAATATTTGGTGAACTAATCATTTTCAAAATTAGGTTGTGGAATAGAATTTTTACTATTCTCTAATGATATGACTGAAAAGAGCACTTTCTTTGATCACCTCACATTTTGCATATTGTATGTTGCCAAACATCAATTTTTTTTGTGGTTGTCACTGTATAAATGTTCTTCCAAGAAAAGAAGTTGACAGATGCCCATGCTTCATCAGTTCAAACCACAGAATGAAGAGAGGCTGTATGCTCCCTGCAATTGATCTCTCACTGAACACTTCGCCAGAGATTTTATTAAATTTGTTTGTAGTTTATAACTACATTTTTATTAGGTATTTAATATGAATCCCTCTATTATACAATGAAATCCTTGTGCATTAAAGATAACACGATTGTTATCAGTGTAAGTTGCAATGTGAGTCATCATAATGATTCCCATAATGATCTAATGGATCACTGGAGGCTCAGGGACGCACAAGGGCTCATGCTGGAAATCACTTGTTGAAATTACTATGTGCTGGGATCCATGCTGGTTTGACTTGATGCTGTTTGTACCTTCTGTAGTGTCATTCTTTTAATCTTGGTTACGGAGCTAGACTAGTCTCGTTATTCATGAAGGTCCCTCGCTATGCTGTTATCAACTTGAACTCTTAACAACTTAAAGTGCACAGTATTTTGAACCAAAGGATGCTGGAGAGAAATTCTAACAGATAGGATGTGCTCCTTTTGTTTGCAACCCACTGGTAAGAAATAGATGCAGGACGCTGATCAAATAAAAAGACAGAGTTCCGATGCGTGAAACCGAGAATGTCATCAAAAGTGAAGACCCAAACCAAAATTATGTTGATTTATATCAAGGTCTTTAAATGATTTTCAAAAAAGTAGTAGATTAGGTAGGAAAGATATTTACTCTGATTTCACTGTTTGTTGCAAGTAGTTCCGACAAACCATAGCAATTCTTGAAATGAATTTACAGACCAATCTCTGCAGGTTATTTCCTGTCTACACTCTGCTGTTGGACGGTTAACAGATCTCTGGGTAGGGAACTTTGTGAATAGGGCTTCTTCTGCTATTATTCTGCTATTATTCTATTAAGTTGTTTGAGGCCCTGCTCACCATGGGTTCAGTGCTCAGTCCAGGACCATGAGATTTGTCTTTCCAGATCCAATGATCATGAAGAAAGCAGACTGATTTTGGAGATATATACCATTTAGAAAAAATCCTGATCATTAGAATCATTAGGTTGTTGGAGTACCACAGAGCTGGGTTATTATGGAATAATTTATTTTAAAAAAGCTGTTTGGATTCAGAATTAGCTAAGTTATGGGAAACAAAGTTTGAAGTCAGATGGATTTTTTCAGCATGAGAGATTATTTGCAATAATCTTGCCTAATAGTCAGTTTTGTATGTATTATATTTTGCATTATGGTTTTAAATTTCTTAATTTTGGCGTTAGCAGGAGGAATAAAACTTGGCAACATAAATATTTTGAAGAAAGTGAACACTTTAGGATGACATTGACAAGATGATCAAATACCTACCCTTGGTTCCAGAGCCTTTCTGGATTATCCGTGCTGCCAGACTAACAAAGGTCATGGTCTTGGGACGGGGGGACGGTGGGGGGGTTCACGGGGTTGCAGATACCAGGCTGCTACCCCGTGGCTGTGGAAGTTTGGCTGGCTGGCTGTGGAAGTTTGTCATGGGTCTGCCTATTTTGTCATGGGTCTGGGGTTCCAGAGCCCCGGTCGCAGGGGGCAGATTCGACCCCCCGATGTCGCGGAAGTCCCGATGAAATTGAGATCAGCTGCCTCACCCGGGCTAGGTGCCACATTTTCTGGGGGGCAATTTGTCCGGATTTGGGGGGGGGACGACGACAACCAGTTGCCGGAAAATCGGTGGTGGACCTCTAGCATAATTTTGAAAACCTTAAGTGTCAGTGACCTTCATGGATACAGATTCGTAAAGGAGGCAGGATAAGTTGATGTTGATCAACTGCATTTTGGTGCAAAATGGGCACTTGAATGGTTGATGTGAACTCATTGAGCCATATGACCGACTCCATGGACTTGAAGGTTATCGTGGCACTTTCTGCAGAGCAGTAATGAGTTCTTCCAGTTTCCTTGCAAATATTTTTTCACCATGCAAAACAGAAGCAGGCTAATGCATCTCAATTGCTGTATGTGGAATCTGCACTGGCAGAGACACATTTTAGGGCATCGTAAGGGATGAAAAGCACGATATAATTGCAGTTTTTTTATTTCTTTCGAGGAAAATTGCTCTTGTGTAAAAACAAACAGTGCAATGAAAGATTACCAAACATTCTGATTTAGCTCAATTTGTATTCCACCACAATTATTTGTATAACATAGTCACGGTGCAAAGAAATAACTTGATCACTTACTTGATAACGCATATGTTCTCCAGGGGATCATTTTCAATTCCGGATGTCAGTTATTACATCAACAAATAAATTGTATAATTAATCAAAGGTATAACCTACAACTTTTTCAGACAAGTTTTAAAAATACTGCAGCAGTTTGTATGCATACTAACTTATCAATGGTAGAAGTCAGAACAATAGATAAGAAGATTTCCTGCTTCTAAACCACCATGTTTTGCATAAATCATTGAGATTGCCTTGTGTAAACAGTTTGTACTGGTTCATTCACGATTCCCCAGAGAATGCATTTGCAGAAGTTGGATATGTGTTCCTATTGCAGATTTTAACTGTTGTGTTTTAAGATGACTTATGATGAAGCATCTCGGTTTCCATGTTAAAAAGCAATTAATTCTGGAAACATCAACTGCATTCAGATTCATAATTTGCTTTCAGTTTTTCCAGTTAAAACACTGGAAATTTATTTTATTAACAATTTATTTGATTTTTTTTTTTTTTACTTTATTTTTATTATTATTTTTTTTACATACATACAAACACAAACTAAACAAACATAGGAGATGCATATTGAATGTAAATACCCTTACTTTAAGTTCCCAAAAACGGAAGAGACTCGAGTCCCGGCATTGCCTGTATTAATAATGACCATCTTTTATCAAACATGTCTGTTGTCAACTGTAACCTTGCTGTGATTTTTTCCATTATATACACATTTTTTACCCTATCTCTCCATTGCATTATGCTTGGAGGCTGTGGTTTCAACCACGAAGTTGTTATCGTCTTCTTTGCTATCAGCAGCAGGATTGTCAGTAAATGTTTCGAACTCTTATCTGTCATACTGTCAGGAATTATACCCAAAATGTAAAGTGCTGGTTCCAGAGGGAAGTTAATGCCCATAATCTGTTTAATTTCCTTTTGAATATTCTTCCAGAAATCCTGTATTTTTGGGCAATCCCAGAATATATGAGTGGAGTCCCCAACTTCTCCACACTCCCTCCAACATAAATCAGTTGTATTACTATATTTCGATGTAATGAATGGAGTATAAAAGTAACGCATTTTAACTTTCCAGTCAAATTCCCTCCATGTTGGGCTCTTAGTTAGTTTATGTCCCTCTTTAAATGATTCCTCCCACCCTTCTTCTGATATTATGATATTCGCTTCCAGTTCCCATTTTTCTTTGATATGTAAGTTGTTCTCTTTGGATTCATGTTGTAGTGCTTCATAAATTTTTGATATAATCCCTTTTTTTGACTTGTCTTCCGAGAACCCCCACAACACTTCCTCTAATTTAGATGGAGTCTTGCAGATGTTCTCCCATTCCTGATGTTTCTGTAGGTAATCTCTTAGCTGTAAGAATTTGTAAAAGTCATGAGCAGGTAAATTGAATTCTTTTTGAAGTTGTGTGAATATTTTCATTGTTTGTCCCTGAAACATTTGATCTATGTATATTAGCCCTTTGTCAGCCCATCTGTCAAATCCTGAGTCCATGGTAGATGGTACAAAGTCTGGGTTTTTTGCTATTCTAGTAGCCCTGCTTACCGAATTTGACAGCTTCAGCTTCTTTCTTACTGCTGACCAGATTTTCATTGTTACCCTAATCCACTCGTTGCCCATCCTGAGCCTCTTCAGGGCCTTCTCGTTTAAAAATGGGAGTGATTCTAAAGGCAAATTTTTACAAGCGTTTTGCTCCATCTCCACCCACATTGAATCTTTCTCTTTAGTGGTCCACATGATTAAGGCTCTGAGTTGCGTTGCCCAATAATAATTTCTTAAATTAGGCAAGTTCAACCCTCCCTTTTCTTTTTTGCTAAGAAGCGTCTTGTATTTAATTCTTGCTTTTTT